>NC_140952.1:33752902-33817902 GCF_014529385.1 Adiantum capillus-veneris
GCCAGCCTATGCTGCTCCTACGTGGGAAGATTGGCGAGAGCAACGCCGAATGGGAGATGAAGATGGATACGTCCTTTGGAATGCCCACGAACCATGGCAAGTCCTCGCTATGATGTCTCATGAAACTGCCTAGTAACTCCTCAAAGATAGAGGCTCCTCTTGGGGCTCTGAGTAGATTGTCGTATAATGGAAGCTCTAGATGAATCGTCGTCTCTGCAATGGATGTGGCTGCTAATGTAGGGTCATGATGCCTATGAACTCCCACGGTGGTTGTCTCGGATTGGAATCCTTTGGCTCCGAATTTATGGCTACCGATTTCTAAGAAGATGCAAATGGTGTGGACTCAGTGTGCTGCCAAAGATGTCTATAGATCAATGACGATGTAATGCCTCTTCTGGAATAATGGAATTCTCCAAGCAGATGGGAGAGATGGTCGTGCAAACAATGCCAAGATTCCAAAGCTAATAGGCTTATCTGAATGGCACCTCTCTTTGTCGTCATAGGCCGCTAACAAATCCCGATACTCGCAATCAATAGCTTCATGTTTCAAATGCATGTCTTCAATGATGCGATCAGTCATGTCGAAGAAGTTATGACTACAAATATCCATGCTAGGATTTCTTTATTTATGTCGAGGTGGTTGAGTGCGCACATCAAGTTAACTACCCTCTCGTCGCAAGCGCACCACAACTGTAACCCCCTCTCACAAATTGCTGACGTGTCAAGCCACTGAAGAACAGAGCCAACCTTCAGATCCCGGCCGAGGGGCCTAAATCCTAAAAAGAAGCAACCGAGGAAGTAAAAGTTCCACCAACTTTTGGGACCCCGTCTGATGGGGCCTAGACGACATAAAGGCATTAAAATAAAGCTGGACCCACATCCAAAAAAAAAAAAGCGTAAAAAATGATGATGTGGCAATCAGTACGGACCTCCGGTTTGCGTTGACTGATGAGGTGGCAACCTGTACGGATTTTTGCTTTTCTGCTCTAGCTTGCTGACATGGCAGCTTGTACAGATTTGCGTGATTTATGCTGGCAGGTTTTGAGCACCTGCTTTTGGACTTTATGCTTTTGTTTACTGCTTTTTATGTAATTGCTTTTAAGGACAAGGGCCTTTAAATATGTGTAGAGGGCTCATTCTCTTGCACGCTTTGATGAGAAGGTGCAGAGCGCGAGTATCCGCATTGTACTGAGTTCAAGTAATATAAAGAAATACTGAAAGGGGCGCCAAGATTTGGGGCCAGTACTCTCTGGGGCGGAATTCCGCCACTCCGTGTTGCGTGTGCTCTCTCTCTTTTAGTTCAGTTGTTATTGAAGTGCTAAAAGTCTGTTCAGTTTGTTCTTTTCTATTGGCATGTGGTGCCCATCTTGTGACAGTGGTATTAGAGCATTAGGAGAGTGCTTTTTTGAAAGCATACCGGTCCTACCAAAGAGCAGATCGGACACTTGGGCCATAACTTTCGAAATTTTATTTAAAGAATCTTCGTGTCCCGGCCCCGGACTTATTAGCCACTCCCACCCTTACTTCATCGCGCATCGGGCACGCTCCTGTCTTCATCGCTCTGTCTTACATGGCATAAGCCAAAAAGATTACTTGCAAAGAAGGATCAAAGATTCTTTTCAAGCTGCTGTTTTTCTCAGAGGTAGTGCCATGCAGTGGTGGAAATCTATAGCTACCAAGCCGCATGCTCCAAGGACTTGGCAAGCTTTCAAGAAATTTTTTGTTTGAAGTTATATTCTGACATCTTCCTTCAGAGTGCAACTTCTGGCAAAGTGGGGTATCCTAAAATGCTTGCCATGGAAACCCTAGCAAATTATAACTTGAAATTTTTCGACATCTCTCAGTAGGTGTCTCTTCTCGAGTTGATAACCTTGGAGGTTCGGTGTGATTGCTATGGCTTGGGACTACCATCGCCGCCAGAGGAGGAAGACTGTCTGTCCAAGAGCTAATGGACCATGCTGTGGTCGGCTATGCCCTTATGGAAGAAACCTAACCCTAATTTTTGGTGCAGGTTTTAGGATGGAAAGTCAGTCAACGTTTCGAGATCAATTGATGTCAAGATTGCTTTTTAAGTTTGAGTTCTGTTTGAGAACTTGTTTGGTGATCCTATTTGGAATTTGTTTGAAATGGATGGTATCTGTTTTAAACTTGTCTTGGTGCCAATTTGAATTGTCTGACTCTGGTTTTAATACTGGTTTCAATGATTCGTAATTTTTACTCCCGGGTGGAGTAATGAAAAGTGATGTTTGAGAATGCTTGTTCATACTTATGTCTCGGATCCTTGTGGTTATTTACGAGGGGAGTATTAAGAAGTCTGAGCAGTGGTAACTCACAGCACCTCCAAACGACGGAGGCTGCGGTTTGTGGGGCGTTTGGTTGTAAAAGGCCTCTATATCTCATGGCTCGGACTTTTTAGGTTAGTTGCAGGAGGAATGATGAGGGAGTCATTGAACACAGCTCATGGCCCAGACCTGGATAGTTATCTGCGGGGGGAGTGTTTAACGGCGACTTTATGTTTCTAAGTCTTGTAACATGCATATGTCAGCATTTGTGTTGCATTGTGATGTGCCACCCACTGAATATTCCTTGTTGGATGAGATACTTCTGGGAAGTCAACGCCCCAGGATATCAAGAGTTCCGATCTGGAATGAGACTCATTATTGGATGAGATTCTTCTAGAAAGACAACCAGGAAATCAAGAGCTCCGATTCGGAATGAGAAAACTGATTGTCCCTCATAATGTCCCTCGGAAATTTTTGAGCTAACTTGAGTTGTTTTGCAGATATGCTGTAATCGCGGACGATTACTTTCTTTCAAGAAGGAGGAATTGTTGACATGTCAAGCCACTGAAGAACGGAGCCAACCTTCAAATCCCGGCCGAGGGGCCTAAATCCTAAAAAGAAGCAACAGAAGCAGCAAAAGTTCAACCAACTTTTGGGACCCCGTCCAATGGGGCCCAGAGGACATAAAGGCATTAAAATAAAGCTGGACCCACATAGTTACCTCCTGAGAGCCCTGAGGATCATACCATAGATCTTGTGCCAAGTTCTAGTCCACCGAACACGCTACCGTGCAGGGTTAGTGCAGCCCATCTGAAAGAGATTATGAGTCAGGTCAACGAGCTTTTAGAGAAGGGGCTGATTCAGCCCAGTTCATCCCCTTTTTGTTCCCTTGCACTCCTAGTGCAAAAGAAGGATGGTTCATGGTGCATTTGCATTGACTAATGCGCTTTGAATAAGAATACCATCAAGAACAGGTTCCCCATACCGAGGATAGATGACATCCTTGATCGGCTTGAGGGAGTGTCATTGTTTAGTAGGATAGATTTAAAGAGTGGGTACCATCAGATATGCATTGGCCAGAAGACGTCCATAAGACTGCGTTCAGGACAACGTTTGGTCTCTATCAGTTTCTTGTCATGCCCTTCGGTATCACGAATGCTTCTCTCACGTTCAATAGAATGATGGACAGAATATTTAGACCACATAGAAACTTCGTGGGTACCTTCTTTGATGACATGATTGTCTATTCAAAGTTTGAAGAGGAGCATAGGGATCACTTGACCACAGGTTTTAATGAGCTACGCAAGAACAGTCTACTCATTAATGCAAAGAAGAGTGAATTCTTTTTGGAAGAGATTCACTTCCTTGGGCACATTGTTTCAAAGTATGGGGTACGTATGGATCCTATAACCGGCCTGTACACAGTAAACGGCTGCACGAAATCTACAACCTGTTAATTACACACAGAGTATTGATGGAAAAGAGAGAGACTCAACACTTGCATCCAACGGATAGAACGTCACTGCGCACACGAGACCAACACCCTATAGGCCCTAAAGACTTGCGTCCCTTTTGGTATTTCTTTATTCAGTTCAAGGTAGACGATCCGACCACTTAGTACAAGCTTTCACAAAGCTATCCAAACCTGGCGAGGGCTGAAAATGTAGGTTTCCGACTTGATTTTGGTAGCATAACGGCGCAAAAACCCGTCGGTCAAAAGTGCCAGTCTAGGGCGGATTCCCTCGCTATCTGGGAGCTTTTTGGTGAGCTGTCACTGAAATTCAGCGTGCTGTAATTTTCTGTTTTTCACTACCGGGTGCCCAAATACTTGTACATGCATCCCAAGGCTCTCATGAGGCTCCCCTGGTGTTCCCTTGCAGTTCACAGCAGGCTGTAATTCCTTGTTTCGGATCGTTTTTAGCGGAGCGAACACGCCTACGCGTGTCCCAAAGGCTCCCGCATGCAATGGGACAGCTCCCCTGTGAATTGGACGAGTTTTCACGTGAGAAAACTCTCCAAACTCGCAATCTTTTGCGTTGGAATTGTGTGTACCTGTGGGGGATTAGCAATTAGCTAATCCAATCCCGGTTCAGAAGGCTCTTGCCTTGGCAAACGCGCATAAACCCCCAGAATTGTACATATTCATCTGAGTAGCCCAACTAGTGGGGCATTACCATATGTGCCAAAGGGGAGAGAGAGATGCACGAGAGCAAATCATCGCGCTACATGAGATAGAGGAGAAGGCAAGCTTTCCATTAAAGCTGTAGACCTGCACCCACTACTCACACACACACTGTAGTTGCACTTAGTGTAAAAATCGGCCTCCTCTCTCAAATTGGGCGCCCCCTCTTCATGCTGGAAGTGGCAAAGTCACCTGGAGCGGCTATGTGTCCAGTTTGCTCCTTTTGAGTTAATTCTCTAGTTTTCACTTACTTATAAAGTTCTAACTGACTTGTTGAGTGGCCCAAAGTCTATCTGGCGCACACAAGCTTCCATACTCATTAGAATTCAGTGCTAATTGGCCCGACCTGACCGACCTAGACTCTTGACGTGAGAAACTTGTTCGACAGCAGCCGTTTCACACTGGCCATGCAATGTCCACTTGCACCTTTTCAAAGGTTCTGGGGAAAACAAGTAAAAATAAAATAAATAAAAATATATTTAAAGAAAGCAACAAGAAAAATACACCTCCTAGTGACACACCCCACTCTTGAAATACTGCGAGCGACCTCGCTTGCATGCCAATAATACATGCTGTTATCTCCTGATAACACATATATTCTATGATGGGAATCCAAGATATACATGCTTCCGGAAATGTAGCGTTGGACGATTAAACAATCCCACCAACCTGGCTACCACATATATATCAAGCATAGAAGTCTTCTAGTGTACTCTCAAGCACAAACTTCTCTAGCCAATTTTGTATGGAAAGAGTAGATACAATTGC
Source organism: Adiantum capillus-veneris (assembly GCF_014529385.1). NCBI lineage: Eukaryota > Viridiplantae > Streptophyta > Polypodiopsida > Polypodiales > Pteridaceae > Adiantum > Adiantum capillus-veneris. The sequence continues at coordinate 33,758,135 of NC_140952.1, forward strand.
TTAACTTCTTTTTTGAGCATCATGAACCATGCTCTTACATTGCGTCATAGAGCTACATCAAGTCACTGTGGGTTCCATTTGAAAGGCTTCAAGATATAGTTGCAATAGTTGAGGTGAATCAACCAATTTAGACTCTTCCATCCATTTAGCATCCAATGATGGATAGTTCTTGAACTTCACCAAGTAGCATCTTGCAACCTTTCCTCTAACTTTCCTTTCCTTATGTGCCAATATCTGTTCAGGAACAAGAATCTCATCTAATTCTTCTACCTCGGGCTATTCCTCATCAAGCATATTCTTTGGCACATCACCAACAAAGGGTCTTAAAAGGCTGACATGAAAAGCATATTGTATTTTCCAGCCTTTTGGTAGCTTCAACTTGTAAGCTACATCGCTGATCTTTTCTGAAATCTGAAAAGAACCATAATATCGCATATTGAGCTTAGGAAACAAACGTTCCTTGCCTTTCCTTTTCCTTAACGTGGCCTTTTTGAAGCGCAGAAGCATACAATCACCAAGTGAAAATATAAGTTCACGACAGTGACGATTAACAGATTTCTTTTACTTAGCCTGAGTGTTCTCAAGAGCAATCTTTATCTTCCTGTATGTTCCATCCATATCTTATCTGCCTGAAATATCTCGTCCTTAGTCTGCAAAATGGACAGGACTTTCTTTCCTCCTTCCCTTGTCTCAAATGGTGCCTTACCTGTTGACGTATGCACAATGTTATTGTAAGCATATTCAACCAATGGGAGATGGTGTTCCCAAGTTGCCTTGTGCTCTGACACATAACATTTGAGCAGATCCAGAACAGTAGAATTTGCCTCTTCTGATTGTCCATCAGTTTGGGGATGAAACGAAGATGAGAATTTTAGCGTAGTACCCATATTCTCAAACAATGCCTTCCAAAAAAGACTCGTCATACGTGGATCCCTGTCATCACTGACAATTGACTGAGGCATCCCGTGATACTTAAAGATATTATTCATGAATATCTTGATCATGTGTTGTGGCTTTATCTTCTTCCTAACAGGAATGAAATGGGCCTGCTTACTGAACCTACTAATGATAGTCCAAATCCCATCATTGCCTGTTTGCGTCCTTGGAAGATCAAAGATAAAGTCCATCGCTATGCTTTCCCATGGCCTATCAGGGATCGGCAATGGCTGCAACAATCCCGGTTGCTTTTGCCTATCAAATTTGACTTTTTGGCAAACTAAGCATGATCTTACAAATGTGTGAACATCTTGACGCAAAGCTGGCCAATAGAAGAATGCCTCAACCCCTTTCACTGTCGCATCAATTCCACGGTGCCCAACATAAGGTGGAGCATGACTTTCCTTCAAAACCTTTGGCCGTAACTATTAGCAACGCATAACTTTCCATGCATCATGAGAAAGTCATTGTGAAGCATATAGTGCTCATGATGCTGCCCATCAACAAGCTGATCATAGATCCTTGCAAAATCTGAATCTTCAACATATTGTGTCTTCATTTCGTCTAAATCACAATGGTACGGAATTGACACTGCTGAAATTTGGGGTTTTCGTGACGATGCATCAGTCACCACGTTCTTTTTCCCTTGCACATGCACAATGTGAAAATGGAACATTGACAAGATGGTTGCCCATCGCATGTGTTTCTTAGACAACTTTGTTTGTGTGAGAAAATATCGCAAGGTTTGGTGATCTGTTTGGACAACAAAATGCCCCTAACAGATAGTGTTTCCAACTAGTGAGAGCATGAATTACTGCCGGCAATTCTTTCTCATAAACTTGCAAGTTTCTTTCGGTCTTCAGAAGTATTCTGCTCTCATATGCAACTACTCGGCCATTCTGCATCTGAACTGCACCTAGACTATGGCCACATGTATCACACTAAACCACAAAAGGTTTGGAAAGATCTGGCAAAATGATTAGCGGATCTGAAGTCAACTTCTCTTTCAAGTGTTTGAAGGCTAAAATTTGTTTGGCTGTCCACTTGAAAGTAACTCCTTTTCCTTGCAGTGCATGGAGTGGAGAAGCAATCTCATCAAAATTTCGGATAACCTCCTATAGTAGGAACATAAGGCTAGAAAGCTTTGAATGTCATGTACTGACTTCAAGTCTGGCCTTGACCTAATTGCTTCCACTTGGGCGGGATCCACGCGTACCCCATCCTTTGAAACAATGTGCCCAAGGAAGTGAATCTCTTCCAGAAAGAACTCACTCTTTTTCGCATTAATGAGTAGCCTGCTCTTACGTAGCTCATTGAAAACTGCGGTCAAGTGGTCTCTATACTCCTCTTTAGACTTTGAGTAGACAATCATGTCATCAAAGAAGGTACCGACGAAGTTTCTATGTGGTCTAAAAAATTTGTCCATTATTCTATTAAATGTGGTAGGAGCATTTGTGAGACCAAATGGCATGACAAGAAACTCAGAGACCAAACGTTGTCTTGAACGCAGTCTTATGGACATCTTCTGGCCTAATCCGTATCTGGTGGTACCCACTCTTTAGGTCTATCCTTGTAAACAATGACGCTCCCTCAAGCCGATCAAGAATGTCATCTATCCTCGGTATGGGGAACCTGTTCTTGATGGTATTTTTATTCAAGGCGCGATAGTCAATGCACATGCGCCATGAACCATCCTTCTTCTGCACTAGGAGTACAGGTGAACAAAAAGGGGATGAAGTGGGCCGAATCAGTCTCTTCTCTAAAAGCTCGTTGACCTGAATCATAATCTCTTTCTATTGGGCTGCACTAACCTTGTATGGTGGTCTATTCGGTGGACTAGAACCTGGCACAAGATCTATGGTATGATCTTCAGGTCTCTCAGGAGGTAACTCCCTTGGTAAAGAGTCTGAAAAACAATCACCAAAACCACTCAAAAAAGTTGACCTGTCTTTATCTAAAGTAGACAAATTAGATACAACTTCAGGTACTTCTTATGCAAAGATCAAGTACGCAGAAAGATGATTCTTTATTACAGATGAAATAGCAGAAGCAGAAACAACTGGAACATACTCGCCTTTAAGCTTTACATCAAGGACATGAGTCTTTCCTCTCTGTACAAGGGTAATTTTTTTGTTGTAAGTATCCACCATAGCATGCGACCTGTAACATTATGGGATACCCAATATCACATCACAACCCTCAAGTGGCAATATGGAATTCTTCCACATCCACATAACTCTGAATGTGTAGACGGAGCTTCCCCAAAATGGGAGTAACAGGCTCTGAATGACCTGGGCATGCCAAACCTGCCTCACCTGTCATACCCATCTCCTCTGCACGAACGCCCAACTTTGATGCCAATTATGGTGATATAAAATTTGCATGGGCTCCTGGATCAAAGAAAACCAGCACTGTCTGGTCTCTTAACTTTGCCTCAGGCTCTGCACAGTTCCGTGGCATCTATATTTGGTTGATCACCAACCAAATCTGGGTCCTGCACTTGGGCTTTGGCTTCTTCCCTTTATGGTCTGACTTGTCATCCTTATCCTGTGACTTCCTCTGCTGGCATTCATTAGCAAAATGTCCCTTCTCTTCACACATGTAGCATTTCTTGGCCTCTCTTAGAGCTTTCCTTTCCTCAACGTTTTGCCAGAAAAATGCCTTTTCTTCCCTTGGCTTTGCCCAGAAGAATGTTTAAACTGCCTCTGTCCCCCGAGAGGCTGCTTCTTGGAAGGTGGTATAGTGAGTTGTTGTGACATTGCCCTTGGCTGAAAATTGCTTGCCCTTAGACTCCTTGTTGCTGCCTTAAATCCACTGAATCTACCCTGCAACAAGTTATTGACCATTGTCGCATTCTAAATCAACTGCATAATGTTGGTGACATTGGTCTTCGTACAGTAGTCCTTGATTTCCTTTGCCAATCCACAACAGTACCTTTCAATCTATTCTGTCAATGGTACAAACTCGTAAGAGCTTATGGGTAACAAGGCATCCCAAAATTTATGATTGTACTCTTCCAGATTTTCACAATTTGACGCATTCAAATCATACAATGCCGTCATCACATCCACATCGAAAGTGTTTGTGAGCCACATAGGAGCAAATATCTGTTTAAACTGAACCCATGTTGTAGGTGCTTGGCCTTGATTTAACAATGTGGTTCACCATCTGACCGCATTACCCTTCACAAAGGTGGCAGCCTTGCGTATCTTGGAAGACTTTGTGAAGTTTCCACCTGTATATGCCGCATCAAACTGTTGTATGAAGGTCAAGGCCTTCATTTTGTCCCGTGTGCCATTAAAGTGTCAAGCTTCACGGCTGCCCCGCCTTCCTTGTATTCCTTTGGTTGGCTCGTAGTGACCACATTATCATCAACAGGTGCTTTAAGAAGTGGTACTTCTCGGTTAAGCATTCCAGCACCCATATCACCTGTTTACCATGGCTATTCGCATTCTGAGCATTTTGCTGTGAAAAACCAGCCATGCCAAAATGAGTTCCAAGCATCCCAAAGTTGCCATAGGCACCCTGAAAACTTGGTTGAACACCTATGTTCCCGTACATAGGGTTAGCCGCACCTGGTTGCATTGCCCGAAACACATTTCCTGGTATGTACCCTTGTAAACCGGTGGATGGTCCAGCCATAGCCCGAAACACTGAACCACCACCAAAGTAACCAGGATATGAAGTAAACGGTGGAATGGTTTGTTGGACGGCTTGTTCATTGCTGCCTTGACCATTCACAGCCTCATGTCTAGATACCACATGTTTCTTTGGACCTGTAGACACATTGGGTGTCTTCACCACCTGCTGCTCCTCTTCCAAGGAGCCTTTCCATGAGTGTCATGAGACCCCTCTGCATGTGAACCCTCTTTTTTAGGTGGTAGGGGAGAGACATCTTGTTGAGGAGCCTGTAAGTACTGTAACTTCAGATTCTGAGCCATTTGCTCGAAGATATCCATGATCTTTATGAACCGAGCTTTGAACATAAGATCCTCATCCTCCGGCTCCATGGGTCGCTTCCCTTTGTCAACAACCCTATTCTCCTCGTGCCCACTGTAAGAGGATGCTTCCTTTTCAGAACCCTCGTCTCTCTTTTCTGCCATACTGCTTAACTCTGTATCCTTTCACCCACAACAATCCATGGCGCACTCTTTGAGGAAAAATTGTCTTATCTCGTCGATGGAACCATATAACCAGCTTGTACACAGTAAAGGGCGGTACGAAATCTACAACCTGTTAATTACACACAGAGTACTGATGGAAAAGAGAGACTCAACACTTGCATCCAGCAGCTAGAACGTCATTACCCACACGAGATCGACACCCTCTAGGCCCCAAAGACTGGCGCCCCTTTCGGTATTTCTTTATTCAGTTCAAGGTAGACTATCCGACCACTTAGTGCAAGTGTTCACAAAGCTGTCCAAACCTGGCGAGGGCTGAAAACGCAGGTTTCCGACCTGATTTTGGTAGCATAACGGCACAAAAACCCCTGTAGGTCAAAAGTACCAGTCTAGGGCAGATTCCCTCGCTATCTGATGAGCTGTCACAGAAATTCAGCATGCTGTAATTCTTTGTTTTTCATTGCCGAGTGCCCAAAAGCCAAACCTGCAGAAAAACGCAGCAAGCTGTGATTCCTTGTTTCGGATCGTTTTTAGCGAAGTGAACACGCCTGTCCCAAGGGCTCCCACACACAATGGGTTAGTTCCCTTGTGAATTGGACGAGTTTTCACGCGAGAAAACTCTCCAAACTCGCAATCTTCGCGTTCAAACTGTGCGTACCTGTGGGGATTAGCAATTAGCTAATCCAATTCCGGTTTAGAAGGCTCTTGCCTTGGCAAACGCGCATAAACCCCTTGAACTGTACATATTCATCTGAGTAGCCCAACAAGTGGGGCATTACCATATGTGCCAAAGGGGGGAGAGAGATGCATGTGAGCAAATCATCGCACTACATGAGACAGAGGAGAAGGCAAGCTTTCCATTAAAGCTGTAGACTTGCACCCACTACTCACACACACATTGTAGTTGCACTTAGTGTAAAAATCGGCCTTCTCTCTCAAATTGGGCGCCCCCTCTTCATGCTGGAAGTGGCAAAGTCACCTTGAGCCACCATGTGTCCAGTTTGCCCCTTTTGAGTTAATTTTCTAGTTCCCACTGACTTATAAAGTTATAAGTGACTTGCCGAGTGGCCCAAATTCCATTTGGCGCACACAAGCTTCCATACTCATCAGAATTCAGTGCTAATTGGCCCGACCAGTCCTAGACTGACCGACCTAGACTCCCGATGTGAGAACACCGTTCGGCTGCAGCCGTTTCACACTGGCCATGCAATGTCCACTTGCACCTTTTCAAAGGTTCCGGGGAAAACAAGTAAAAATAGAATAAATAAAATATGTACTACATATTTAAAGAAAGCAACATGAAAAATAAACCTCTTGGTGACAGATCGCGCCAAAGTGGAAGCAATTAGGTCATGGTCAGTAGACTTGGAAGTCCGTACATGACATTTGAAGCTTTCTAAGCTTATGTTCCTATACAGGAGGCTCATCCGAAATTTTGCTGAGATTGCTTCTGCACTCCATACACTACAAGGGAAAGGAGTCACTCTCAAGTGGACAACCAAGGAAATTCTGGCCTTCAAACACTTGAAAGAAAAGCCAACTTCATATCCGGTAGCCATTTTCCTAGATCCTTCAAAATCTTTTGTGGTTCAATGTGTCCTGGTGCAGTTTAATGCAGAATGGCTGAGTAGTCGCATATTAGAGCAGAATTCTTGTCAAGGCCGAAAAGAACTTGCAAGTTTATAATAAAGAAGTGTTCGCAATAATTCACGCTCTGACTAGTTGGAAACTCTATTTGCTAGGGGTTGATTTTGTTGTCCAAACAAATCGTCAAACCTTGCGATATCTTCTCATACAAATAAAGTTGTCTGAGAAACACGTGCGATGGGAAAACATCCGGTCAATGTTCCATTTTTAGATTGTGCATGTGGAATGGAGAAAGAACGTGGTAGTTGATGCGTTGTCACGAAAGCCCCAAATTCTGGGAGTGCCAATTCCGTATTATTGTGAACTAGAAGAAATGAAGACACAATATGCTGAAGATTCAGATTTTGCAAGGATTTATGATCAGCTTGTTGATAAGGAACATCATGAACACTATATGCTTAAGAATGACGTCCTTATGATGCATGGAAAGTTATGCGTTACTAAACAATTGCGGCCAAAGGTTTTGATAGAAATTCATGCTCCACCATATGTTGCACCATATGCTGGGCATCATGGAATTGATACGACGATGAAAGGGGTTGAGGCATTCTTCTATCGGTCAACTTTACATCAAGATGTTGACACATTTGTAAGATCATGCCAAAAAGTCAAATTTGACAGGCAAAGGCAACTAGGATTGTTGCACCCATGGTCGATCTTTGATAGGCCATGGGAAAGCATAGCGATGGACTTTATGTTTGATCCTACACGAACGCAAACAGGTAATGATGAGATTTGGACTGTCATTTGTAGGTTTTAGTAAGTAGGCCCATTTCATTCCTGTTAGGAAAAAGATAAAAGTAGAACACATGGTCAAGATATTTATGAGCAATATCTTTAAGTATCACGGGATAGCTCAGTTAATTGTCAAAGATAGGGATCCACGTATGAAGTCTTTTCTGGAGGGCATTGTTTGAGAACATGTGCACTACGCTAAAGTTCTCATCTTTGGACAGTCAGAAGAGGCAAATTTTACTATCCTAGATCTGCTCAAATTTTATGTGTCAGAGCACAAGGCAACTTGGGAACACCATCTCCCATTGGTTGAATATGCTTACAATAACACTGGGCATACATCAATAGGCAAGGCACCATTTGAGATACTGGAAAGAGGGAAGAAAGTCCCCCATTTTGCAAACTAAGGACAAGATATTTGAGGTAGACAAATATGTGCAAGATATGGATGAAACGTACAAGAAGATAAAGATTGCTCTTGAGAAGATTCAGGCTAAGCAAAAGAAAGTTGTTGATCATTATCGTCGTGAACTTGTATTTTCACTTGGTGATTGGGTACTTTTGCGCTTTGAAAAGTCCAGATTATGGAAAAGGAAAGGCAAGGAACATTTGTTTCCAAATCTCAGTATGTGATATTATGGTCCTTTCTAGATTTCGGAAAAGATTAGTGATGTAGCTTACATATTGAAGCGACATGAAGGCTGGAAAATACAAAATGATTTTCATGTCAACCTTCTAAGCCCCATTGTTGGTGATGTGCCAGAGAATATGCTTGATGAGGAACGACGCGAAGTGGAAAAATTGGACGAGATTCTTGTTCCTCAACAATATTGGCATATAAGGAAAGGAAGGTTAGAGGAAAGGTTGCATGACCCTACTTAGTGAAGTTCAAGAAGTATCCATTCTTAGATGCCAAATAGATGGAAGAGTCTAAACTGGTTGATTCACCTCAGTTGTTGCAATGGTATCTTGAAGCCTTTTAGATGGAACCCACAATGACTTGATGTAGCTCTGTGGAGCAATGTGAGAGCATGGTTCATGATGCTCAATAGAGTAGTTAAGCAATTGTATCTACTCTTTCCATACAGAATTTGGCTAGAGAAGTTTGTACTAGAGAGTGCTCCAGAAAACTTCTTTGCTTAATATATGTGTGGTAGCCAAGTTGGTGGGATTGTTTAATCGTCCCCAACGCCACATTTTCGGAAACATGTATATCTTTGATTCCCATCATAGAATAAATGTGATATTAGGAGGTATCAACATGTATTATTGGCATGCAAGCGAGGTCGCTTGCAGTATTTCAAGGGTGGGGTATGTCACCAAGAGGTGTATTTTCTTGTTGCCTTCTTTAAATATGTACTACATATTTTTATTTATTTTATTTGTACTTGTTTTCTGAGATCATAGGGACTAGAGGCCTCTCCATACATCTCCAACCGCTTGTGCTACCAGATCTGCCCTGGTGGTCCATTGAGGGTCCCCAAACGTGTGTGTGTGTGTGTGAGAGAGAGAGAGAGAGAGAGAGAGAGAGAGAGAGAGAGAGAGAGAGAGAGAGAGAGATGAAATGTTATTTTAAACGTCTTAAAAAGGACAAAATGACCTATGAGACCAAACTGATACGATTCTTGTGGATCTAATTCAATGTCTGGGTACAAAAATAAAACGAAAAGTGAAAGACTACAACTAAAAGACTAAAATCGTCAGCTTGAAAATCATCATCATCATCATCATCAGCCATGCCTGCCCGACATTAGGTGTTGTCCGAGAAAGTGTTGCATCGGTCGCTGAAGACCTTCGTCAATGTTCGCCTCTGTAAATAGTCGTACTGGGCATTTCCCATGTCGTGCTAGAATAGTCCTGACTCTCTGGTGGAGCCTCCATTGATGTCGTGGTCGCCTTTGTAGACGTGGACGTCTAGCTCTCCCGAGCTCACTGGATCTGTCCACTAATATCGCTGTTAGAAGTGGGCTCTGAAGTCTGGTGTGAAGCATGCTTATCTGGCTGCTGAGTCCCTACTGTAAAGAAGTCAGTGATCTCCCTCTGTGAATGTCTCCCACTACCTGGTCTCCTCAAGAGACTTTCCTTGTGTCTACGCAACTCCAGAAAAAACAACCCGAGGCATATCTGATCCTAATATCTCATGACTCTAGCCAACGGTCCAAAGCCCTCTTTGAATAGACAACGAAAGCGCCCTCATATCTCATCGTATACCGGACAATGACAAATGTGATGTAACTCTATTTCTGACTCTATATGATATAACTGGCATATCATGGCTACTGCTGGTACTGTCCTAAAACCAATCTCAATCTCTAGGTGATGCGATGATGTGCGCATCTGATCTGTAGTACATTGTATCCCATAGGATAAATGGAGCATTGAGGCTTAGCCGGAATTATCCGAGAGATCATAGAGACTAGAGGCCTCTCCATACATCTCCATTTATTAGTGTTACCAGATCTGCCCTGGTGGTCCACTGAGGGCCCCCAAATCTGAACCCCATAGAGCACATAGCTGAAGCTACTAGAGTGTCAAAAAGCCACAGCTTTGTTCGAGGTTTCTGAAACTGATTCTACGAACACATTTTCTCCAAACCTTCCAAGGCTGCATAAGCTCTCGTCAATCTCGTCTCTGCTACTCTCCTCAATGAAAATGCGGGCCCACTAAAGACTACCCAAGATAGGTGTATGCATTTGTAAACTCCACCATCTTCTGGCCATATGTAAAAATAGGTGTTGACCTCCTGACCCACTGTGGTGTTGTGCTTAACACCATAACCTTGGCTTCCCCAGGTTAACAGACAATCCACTACCGTGGGCAAATTTGTACACAACATCTAAATGGCACTGCATCCCCTCCGGGGAGACGGGAATCAGCACAATATCATCAGCATATAACAATAGTGGGATCCGTGTCCCTGCCAATTGTGCTCCTCTATTGTCATCCCTCTCAATGCAGTCAGCAACCTCATCCCATACATGCCAAATAATGTAGGAGATAGTGGGCAGCCCTGTTTTGCCCCAATGGTGGAGTGAACCAAATCAGAAATCCCCTCTAGAGTGCGTACATGCCCCACTACTGGCTTGTATAGAGCCATGATCCCCCAAATCAACTTTTGGAACCCCCATCGCTTGCAGTCTCCACATCAATCTAGCTCTGGGCATTGTATCGAAGGCTTTGCGGAAGTCCACAAAGCAACAATTGAGCCGTCTCCCACGTGATATCCCCTCCTCAATAATGGCTTTTGAGTGTCAGAATATGATCAAGAGTAGAGAAACCTCTCCTGAAACTCGCTTGTCCTGCTGCCCGTACACCCTCTCTCTCTGCTCATCTACTCAACTGCTGCTCAAGGATGGATGCGTAGAACTGTGCCAATGTGTATCCAGTCATGATAGTGCGGTAGTTCCTAGGCTCCATAGGGTCCCCTGACTTGAAGATAGGTACAATCGTGGACAAACTCAAAGTATCAGGTAGGCCCTCACACATGGCATGGTTGAATATCACTGCTATTGAATATCATTGCTAGAAGCTCTGCAAGCAAATCTTTGGCATGTATAAAATGCTCTGCTACCAGGCCATCGTGATCATATGCTCTCCTAGTTCTCATCCTGTCAATGGCTTTCTTTACCATCTCGGCGGTAAAGAAAGCACGTGTGTGGGCATGGCTCTGGCGGATCTGGAAGAGGTGGCTGCCCCGAAACGGTGTAGAGAGATAATGCATACTGACCCCATACCTCCGTAGAAGTGATGATCGGTGGGGAGGAGTGCTCAGGGAAGAGTCGCATGCGTCGCTTGAATCTTGGCTCAAAAACAACTGATACAAATCCTGCTCTAGCTGAGCTAGAAACACCCTCTTCTTTCGTCGTACCAAACGCAGAGCTAGCTGAGCTAGAAACACCCTCTTCTTTCGTCGTACCAAACGCAGAGAAGCAATGCGTGATTGCCTGTGAGTAATGAGACCTAGTAGTACCTCTCTCTGAAGTCGGGCTCTCGTCTCTCTACACTCCTCATCATACCAGCTATTTTGGGGTGTGCTCCCAAAACGTCGGCATTGCTCAGGCTCAGTATGGGGGTATGCCTCTGTTGCTGCATCTTGTAGTGTCTTTGTCAATATATAAGTGAGCTCCCCTAAAGGTCTTCCAAATCCTCTCTGCATAAGCGTGTGTAGATACCGTCTATGTAGATAGAATCAGTCTCTGAAGTAAAAGTGTATTGGGTATGCGTAGGTGTTTGTGCCAGTTCAGCTCCGCTTAGCTGGAATGAGATGGTAAACGTGAGGAGAGCATGATCTATTGCTACCCGAATAGGCCTGGGCCTGACTGGGAAGTCTTGAATAGAAGATATGAAATTGGGCTGAGCCAAAACATAATCCACTGTGCTGGCTCCATTTCTATGAGGAAAGCAAGTCAAACCACTCGACGTTGGAAATCTTTGGAGGCCATTCAAGATGGCCAGTCCATGTGCAGTCCCCAAATCTGTCAGATATCCCCCATATCCAGCGTGCTCTTCATCCTGCGAACACCTGGCCAATCCCTTATCACTGACATTCAATTCTCTCAACATTTCCTCTGAGATAGCGTAGAAAGCTGTCTGAGACTGGCCTGTCCTGGCATTGAAGTCTCCCAAAAGAATGACATCTCCATCCCTAGAGAACTCCCGTGGGCCGTATGTCCTCATCCAATATCATGTAGGGTGACTCCCCCTTGGGCGATGCATAATGAGATGTGCTGGGGGCAAAATAGCATATTGCAATGTAGAGTGGCCTCCCCGTCTCTGCTCTCACTCTGACCCACATATATTTGGCCTGCTCATTCCTCCAAACAATACGAATGAGGGGTTGCAGCTCCTTGCTGAATAGGACTGCCACACCTCCTGACCCCGTTCTCTATGCGTTGATCTCACTTCTTGCCTACAAGTAGTCTCCCAATGGTATCCCGTCACTCTAGGTAAAGTGCTGCAAGGAGTCTGATGCGTTTTCGAGTAAAAAATAATGTATCTTCCCAAGAAGCTATCCTCAAAGGCTTCATTGATCCGTTACAATTCCATGCTGCCATTTTAAGGTTGGTCCCATAGGTCTCGCCCCATCATGCAGTGCGTTTTACCAAGCTTCGAGTGTAGGGAAACGTAAATGAGTGCTCTCTCCAAGCACCTGTGTGTGTGGGTTCAGAAATACCCATGCGCTTCAAGAGCTCTTGCACTTCTTCCTCTACTTTTCTAGTGTCTTTGAGACCTGTAACACGCACATGAAGGGCTCTAGTCCATACTAAAGCCATGTAATTGAAACCAAGATGCCATCTCTGCATACCAACATGATCTATCTCCGTGTAATGCCGCTGTCGCGAAGACTCTAGTGCTAATCGAGCATATTTGTCTCTAGGGAGAGCCCAAGTGCTATGCATAAATGAAAGTGATAGAGTGAGTGCCTCCATTACCAATGGAGGAGCAGTGAGCTCCGCCCTAACAATGTCATGTGGTACTGAGGCCTTGGCCCTAATCATCCGAGAAATCATAGACACCAAGGGCTTCTCCATACATCTCCATCCATTAGTACTGCCAGCTCTGCTATGATGGTCATTTGAGGGGCCCCATATCTCCACTCCGTATAGCATGGCCGAAGTGACCAAAGTGTCAAAGAGCCAAAGCTTTGTCCGAGGTTCCTGGAACTGAACCTGCAAACATATCCTCTCAAGTCTCCCCAGTGCTCCATAGGCTTTGGTCAATCGCGTATCTGCTGCATGCCTTAGGGAAAATACTGGACCACTGAAAATCGCCCCAAGATAAGTGTATGTATCTGCATACTCCACAGTCTCTCGACCGTATGTAAAAGTGGGGGCGGACCTCCTTACCCACTACACCATGGTGCTAAACACCATTACCTTGGTCTTACCAAGGTTCACAGACAATCCACTGTCCCGTGCAAATACATGGAATGCATCCAAATGACGCTGCATCCCCTCTGGAGAATCGGAGATCAGCACAATATCATCAGCATATAATAGCAACGGAATTTGTCCCTGCAAGCTGAGCACCTCTATCACCCTTTGTATGTACATAATCTGAAAACTCATCTACAAATATCCCAAAGAAAGTCGAAAATAGGGGACAACCTTGCTTCACCCCAATGGTGGAGTGAACCAGGTCGGACATCCCTGAGTAGTGCGTACTTGTCCTACCGCTATCCTGTATAAAGCTAAGATCCCCCAAATCAGCTCTGTGGGCACCCCCATGTCTTGCAATCTGCGTATGAATCTGGCTCGTGGCACTATATCAAAGGCTTTGCAGAAATCCACAAAGCTACATTATATTCTCCTGCCATGATTTCTACCCTCCTCAATAACGGCTCCGAGTGTCAAAATCTGGTCAAGAGTGGAGAAACCTCTTCTTAACTGTGCGTGTCCTGCTGCCCGTATGCCCTGTCTCTCTGCCCATCCACTCAACTCATGCTCAAGAATTGATGCATATAGCCTAGCCAGAGTGTGACCAACCATGATGGTTCGGTGATTCTCGGGAAGCATAGGATCTCCCGACTTGAGGATAGGCACAAGAGAGAGAGAAAGAGAAAGAGAGATGAGAGAAAATGATATATTAACGTCTTCAACAGGCCAAAATGACCGACCAATCCGTTATAAACCGGTAAATTTGACACCATGTTTGGGTAGCAAAAAAAAAGAGATACGAAAATGAATCTAGTAGTGCTACTAGTTGGAACTGTGTGGGGTATGTGTGACGACTAATACAATGGGTGCCTAATACAAGATGGTGATATAATGGGTGATGAATCCATCCTCGTGTGTACTCTGGATATTGAATAGTATGGCTTGAATCCTCTGGGGTAGTCTTCGTCGATGCTGTGAGCTCCTTTCCTCATTCGTGGGCGTCTGAATCTCCCTAGCTCCAATGCTCGGTCAATGGGAGTACCGCGGGTGTGAGTATGAGCTGAGCTTTGCAGCGGTGGCTGCTTCTATATTTGTCTAGTGTCTGGTGTGAAGAAATGCGTAATTTGTCTCTGGGATTGTGTCTCTCCAGATCTCTTTAGTAAACTGTCTTTGTGTTTGTGAACTCAAGTAGATATATTCCAAGAAATCTCTGGTCCTTATAGCTCATGACCCTGGAGATGGGTCTAAAGCCCTCTCTCGTAATACACTGTGCATTGAGAGAGAGAGAGAGAGAGAGAGAGAGAGAGAGAGAGAGAGAGAGAGAGAGGACATGAAATGAAATGATATATTAACCTTTTCAAAAGGCCAAAGTGACCTATGAGACAAAAGAGTTTACAAATGGTGAATCTGATACAATGTCTGTGTAAAAGGTTGAAAAATTGAAAATTGAAAAATTGAAATTGAATTGAGCTAAAGTGAAATGGAACGAAATGAAATGGGATGAAATGAAAGGTTGAGATGCTAGAATCGCGATCCTATCCTATGATATCCAACATGGGTCTTCGTCGGAGCTCATCAATGTCCTCCTTAACGACATTCTGACTGGGCGTCTCCCATGTCGTGCCAGAATAGTCCGGACCCTTTGTTGTAGCTTCCACCGATGTCTTGATGTGTCACAAAGTGATGACGTGGCTGCCCAAAACCCTAATTCTGTTGAAACCCTAATCCTAAAATCCAAAACCCTAATTCTGTTGAAACCCTAACCCTAAAATCAAAAATCCTAATTCTGTTGAAACCCTAACCCTAACCCTGATTTGCTGATGTGGTGAGCTGACACGTGGCCTGCTGTACGGACACCAGCGTGATTTACGGAAAGCTGGGTAGATTTTGGCTTTTGCTTTTACTCAACGCAAGAGATGAGAGAGAGAGAAGCTTTTGCTTTTATTTTATAAAAGCATAGAAGAATGAGAGAGAAAAAGCTTCTGCTTTATGTTAAAAGCTTTTGATTGGACAACTTTTTGGAACTTGCTTTATTTTATAAGCAAGAGAGAGAAAGAGCCTTTGCTTTATTTATGGGCTTTTGATTTTCAGCTTTTGGGGCTCTGCTTTTGGCATCCCTTGTAACTTTAAATATGTGAGCATGCCTCTCACAACTCAGAGCATTTGGACGCAGAGTCTGAGTGTGAGCGCCTGCCCGCACTCTTGTACTTTGAACTCAGATTAATACAAAAAGAAATACCGAAAGGGGCGCAAGTCTTTGGGGCCAATATCTCTAGGCACGGAATGCCGCCGGGACAGTGTCTAATAAATTGTGAACTGTGAACTGTTTTGAAGTGGTTATTTGGTGCTGTCGTGGTAGATTCTTGACTTGGAGTGTCCAAGTCTGTTACAGTGGTATCAGAGCACGGCCGATTTCTCTTCTACGGGAAATCCAATCCCAATTTTTTTTTCCGCGACACCTTTTGCTTCAGGCAAAGATCAATCGACTCCTTCCGCATCCGGAGATGCGGGAAGGGATCACAACGAAGAATCCGGCAAGGAGTATGGCCCGCCTCGGCCTACTCAGGCCGAGCGTCGTCAATTGATCGGTGATGCAACAAAGATGATGCTCAATTTTGCCAAGGACCCGAAAATGGCAAAATATATGAGCAAGACCTCTTTGGAGGAAGTGCACGCGTAGTGGCGGCAGACCACAGAACCACCCAAGAAACCTCCTACTCCAAGGATGTACACCGAGCAAGAATTAGAAGAGGTGGTTGATGCACGAATTGCTCAGCTTTTTGACGCGCAAAACAAAGCTAAAAGGCACGACAAAAAGTAGAAGAAAGGCACTGACTTCCCGGGTTATTTGGGTCATCAGTCGACATTTGAAAAGGTAAATAAACAGAAGAAGCGTGTTGATTTGAAGAAGTACCTAGTTCTTCTTCTTCTTCTTCTTCTTCTTCTTTTGATAGTTCTTCTAGCTCGTTTGACTCGAGCGAAGAAGACCGAAAAGGCAAAAAAGAGAAGCAAAAGCAACGCTTCGGAAAGGGCAAGAAAAAGACAAAGAAGTCTAAATTTCGCCCCGTGAGTGACAGTTCTACAGAGGACCTGTCTACAGATAGTTCAGACTCTGACGACATCAACTTTTATGCAAAGAAGAAGAATTTTTACAAAGCCAACCAGTATGACTTTCTGGAAGACAAAAGCAAGAAAGTCCGAGAGTGTAAGGAAGGTGGACAGTCAATTAAATTTGACACGTTTTCTGGTTATAGAGATGCTTCGAAGGCTTTGTCTTTTGTACAGCAGTTTGACATCGCTTTTGCGGGAGGGCGTTACTCAGAGCACTTAAGATTCGCAGAGCTGCCTCTTACTTTAAGGTGAATGCTCGAACTTGGTGGTCCACGCTTCTATTAAGCAAGATTGTGCCAGTTAAATGGCTGAAATTCGAGAGGCTTTTTATTTCTTCTTGGTTGATTCAAGAGTATGAACGTGATATACGAACTGCTTGGAACCATCTTTGGATGACCAAGAAGGATACAATGGATGCTTATTGCGAGAGATTTTGGAGCTCTTTTCTACCTGCCTCTTCATTTAAGAAGATCTCGTGTCAGATTCATACAATCATTGATAATCAACCCCTCTGGCAAACAAAATGTTTTGAGCAAAGACCAACAAATGAAACATATTACAGGAACACTTCCATGCATCTCAGGATCAACCCAACTTACTATCCCATCAATAGACGGTGATCCTAGGATAGATTTTACACTTGGCAAGGCAAAAGGCTGGCGGTGCTGAACTACCCAGTAATCACAAAGCCACTCAATAACAACCCACCATCTGAGCAATATATGGTTCAAACTCTCAAAGGGGTGATCAACACGATGAAGGAGATCCCGGATCTCTCATGTCAAATTATTGTGAAGATTGCGAAGATGCTCATCACCTGCATTACAGCTTTCAATGATATAGAAGCAGCAGATCATCCCTTGTAAATCTTTGTCGAAGGAACGAGAGGCATTTGCTAGAATATGGAGATAAAAATCCCGAACACATTGAGCGGTTTACCTTGAGTCTTCCTACAGAGATCCGAGATCACTGCTTGGAAGAGAAGTCAGCTTCCATTTAGGAGTTGATGAGTCATGCGAAACGGGGTTTTGCCATTCACTCTAGTAGTCTGACGTACCCCACAGATGAGATCATGACACAAAGAGTCGAATAGACTTTGAAAAATGAAAGTAGAAAGAGAGAGAGCAACCCAGAACAAAAAGATAAGGATGCACGACCCAAGCTTACTCCTCAAGAGAGGGCTCTCTACATAAAGGAGGGGAAGTGCTTTGAATGCGGGGAAACTGGGCATGGCCAGAAAGTTCTAAAGCAGTTGAGAGATGTGGCAGAAAAGGCAGATAAAAGTAGAACTGGTACCATATTGCGTGGGGCCTGAACCGAATCAAATGAATGAAAGTAAAAACTTTGCCGCTTTTAAGGCAAAGTGAAAGATCAGGAAGCTCTTTTGAAGGAGCCCAAGGTCAAGTTCTTTTCACTTGGAATTGGCGGCTTGATTTGGAATTACGTCCCATAGGCTGAGGCTACAGGCGGAGGTAGTTCGAGTGGCACCTGGACGGGATGTTGCCATTACACCGAGCATTGGCAAACTTCGTTTGCAGTGACAGGAGTGTTTAGGGCACGAGGCGTTTTACGTATTTGCCTTGGAAGGTTGTGACGTTCTACTCAAAATCCCTTGGTACCACAACAACAACGGCGTGGTTGACTACCGGGCCGAGAAAGCGACTTTGACAAATGAAGGGCTCAGAGATTGTACTTGATGGACTTTAGTTTCTTTACTCACTTTTTTTTGGAAGAGAGCTGAACGATGGATAAAGGTCGAATATGTTTTGGACCTGAACAAAAGAACGCGAAGATTTCCACACTCATGCCGATTTCTTTTCAGAGGGCCTGTCAAGCGAGTTACCACCCGCTCGTTCTGAGGATTATCCTATTGATATGATACCGGCCACCTTACCGTGTGAGCCGAGCCCAGAACGAAGATATTATGAACAAAGTGAAAGACCTCTTGGAAAAGGGTCTTGTCCAACCTAGTACTTCACCGTATTGCTCTCCAGTGTTGTTGGTTTTGAAGAAAGATGGATCTTGGAGAATGTGCATCGATTATAGAGCTCTCAACAAAATCACCATCAAGAACAGATTTCCGATCGATGATATACTCGACAGATTACAGGGATTCTCGTGTTTTAGCAGGATTGATTTGAAGAGTGGATATCATCAGATCTGAATCGCGCTGGGAGACGTCTACAAGACAGCCTTCCGAACCACTTTTGGGTTATTTGAGTTTTTGGTGATGCCTTTTGTCCTAACCAATGCTCCTGCGACATTTAACCGGTTGATGGACATGATTTTTCGAGAGTACAAGCTATTTGTTGGCACTTTCTTTGACGATATCATTGTTTTCTCCAAGAATGAGGCAGAACATAGAGATTGTCTGCTTCAGGTCTTTTAGGCATTACGATATCACAAGTTAGTGATTAATGCAAAGAAAAGTAAAATTTTCCTACCAGAGATACACTGTTTGGGACACATTGTGTCAGCAGAAGCAGGAGTGCAGATGGATCCGGCCAAGATAGAGACTATCCGTGATTGGCCCAATTTGAAGAATGTCCATGAAGTTAGAAGCTTCTTGGGATTGTGTTCGTACTATAGGCGGTTCATTCGAAAGTTTGCAGAGGTTGCTTCCCCTTTGCATATCTTGACACGGAAAGGAGTCCCTTTCTCGTGGGGATCCACAGAGGTGACTGCCTTTCAGACTTTGAAAGAGAAATTGACTACGGGACCAGTTTTGACTTTGTTGGACTTGCAGAAGTCGTTTGAAGTATATTGTGATACTTGTGGTCGTAGTCTGGATGTGGTCTTAAGGCAAGAAGGCCAATTTCATTACCTATGAGAGCCGATTGTTCTCAAGGCCAGAATTGACAGCACAGATTGGTGAGAAAGAGCTTTTGGCGGCTATCCATGCTCTTATTCAGTGGCGACATTACCTACTCGAAGCCGATTTTACGGTTTTCACAGATGATGGGAGTTTACGCTACTTGTCACGGAAGCAGCTATTGGAAAAAGCAGATGCGGTGGGCAAAACTTCTTGTTACGATTTACTTCCGGATTGTCCATGTGCAGGGACAGAAGAAATTGGTGGCAAATACTTTGTTCCGCAAGCCGTTGATTCTGGATATTTCCGCGATACATCATAGGAACTTCGAGGATATGGTCGGTCAGTACGTCACATAACAGATTTTGCAGATGTATTCAGGCGAATACAGCAAAGGGAGATAGTAGCGGATTATTCCATTCGGGATGGCTACTTGATGAAAAAAACCATGTTGTGCATTACACAGTCGTTGAGGGAAAAGGTTCTAACCGAATGCACTGTCTGCCTTTCACGGGTCATCGCGGCATTACTACCATCTTGAAAGGGGTAGAGAAATACGTCTTTTGACCGAGACTCAAGAAGGATGTGGACGAGTTTGTGCGTAGTTGCTTGGTGTGCTAGAAGGTCAAGTTTGACAGGCATAAAGCACAGGGATTGTTACAACCTTTTTACCCATACCCACCCGCCCTGGGAAAGTATTGCAATGGATTTCATCTCCTGAGAACACAGCGTGGGCACAATTGTTGATTGCCCAGGTCTTCAAATTACATGGCATGCCTGAGACGATTGTCTCCGACAGGACCCCAGGTTCATGAGTTTGTTTTGGACGCGGCTATTCGGGAGAACATAGGCACGTGGTTGCAGTTCTCGTTCCACCTGCAGACTGATGGGCAATCAGAGATTGCTAATTCAGTGGTACTGGCTTTGTTAAAATCTTCTTGGTTGGATCAGAAGACTACTTGGGAAAGGTTTTTACCTTTGGTGGAATATGCCTACAGAAACACGTTTGACTCTTTGATGGGGAAGATGCCATTTGAGATTTTTGAATTTGCTACGAAGGTTCTACCCTTCCTTAGCACGAAAGATAAGATTTTTCTTTGAAGCCGACCAGTTCAGGAGGGACTTGGTCCGAAAGGCTTTGCAGAAATTTTGGGAAAGACAGAAAAAGGCAGCAGATCGCCATTGTTGCAATTTGAAATTGAAGGAGAAGAATTGGGTGCTCTTACATAATGGAAAGGTACGACCGAGAAAGAAAACAAAAGGGAATTGAGCGGCTTCTTTGTAAGCTTAGCATGACATAGTGTGGACCTTTCCAGGTTTTCCGAAAAGATAAATGATATCTCCTTTGGACTGAAGCTGCCAGAATACTTGGAGGATTCACAATGTTTTTTTTAATGTGAGTCTCTTAAAGCCTTTTGAAGGGGATGTGCCCGATGATGGGAAGCTATAGGTGCAACCCGAATTGGATGAAAACGAGCAGATACTCGTTCCAGAACAGAAATTGGCACAGAAAGAAAGAAAGAAGGTAATGCGAACTGACGGTTCTTGGTTAAATTGAAGACCTACTTCGCATTGGATGCGAAGCGAATGGAGGAGGAAGACCTAGCAGATACTCCTCGGAATGTGAATCTTTACCTTGAAGCTTTTGGTTTAACATAGTCTACTCCAAATGGAACCCAGAATTCAGCTTGGCCGCAGATCTGGTGCAGTGGGTTTGCACAAGAATTCGCTCCTTTGTCAACAAATGCCTCGAATTTTTGAATACTAGAGTCACTGATGTCTCTTTGAGCTTCAGGGATACTGAGAGCTGACAGTATTCTGCTGGACGACTTTATAAAATGGAATTTCGGAAAATATGAAACTGACTTGTTCTTGACTTGTTTAAGTGCAGGAACTGATAGACGAAATGATTGCAGCATTTTGGTCTAAATGATCTCAAATAGACATGGTTGCAATAGGGGTTAGTCAATTGGACATCTATGAGGTCCCGACTGTATCTAGATGCGATTGCTAACTACATTGCCGATAAATCATGGTCTAAGATCTGAATGAATGTTGAATGTCATGTGATGTCCTGTGATGTCTAGTGATGTCTTGGCCATCCCCAGCTCTTAATCCCGAACTCTTAATAACCATAGATCCTAGGTGAAAAGTGGGGTGTCAATTAGTCATGAGGGTGGGCGAGCCTCAGCACTATCTCACACGGGCATGGACATGAGGGGATCGATGGTCCACACCTATTTCGGGGAGCGCGGGCATTGTGGGCCGTCGATCTTGCGGCGGCGCCCGAATTTACCAATTTGCCCAAGTTTACTAAACTGACCCAAATTTACAATGCGACAGGTTCATCATAAACTCATCTCCCAATGCTTTCAACAAGCACGCGCAAGTGTGATGGTCAAGGTGATTTGCAAAGATGACTTCTCGGGTTCGAATTCGAGGGAGGAGATAGGGGGGTGTCCGAATTCACATGTTTTGCGTAGCTGAGCACCAAGTATGTGTAGGAACTAACAGTTAGTGTCTGCTAAGGCGGATTATGGCCTCTGTCTGTTTTGCTCGCGTAATTGAGGGCGATTACAATGCTTTCAAGAGAGGGGTATGCCACAAAGTGATGACGTGGCTGCCCAAAACCCTAATTCTACTGAAACTCTAACCCTAAAATCCGAAACTCTAATTTTGTTGAAACCCTAAAATCAGAAACCCTAATTTTGTTGAAACCCTAACCCTAACCCTAACACTAATCCTAACCCTAACCCTGATTTGCTGACGTGACGAACTGACACGTGGCCTGTTGTATGGACACCAACGTGATTTATGGAAAGCTGGGCAGATTTTGGCTTTTGCTTTAGCATAGAAGAATGAGAGAGAAAAAGCTTCTGCTTTATGTTAAAGCTTTTGATTGGACAGCTTTTTGGAAATTGCTTTATTTATAAGCAAGAGAGAGAAAGAGCCTTTGCTTTATTTATGGGCTTTTGATTTTCAGCTTTTGGGGCTCTGCTTTTGGCATCCCTTGTAACTTTAAATATGTGAGTAGGCCTCTCACAACTTAGAGCATCTGGACGCAGAGTCTGAGTGTGAGCGCCTGCCCGCACTCTTGTACTTTGAACTCAGATTAATACAAAAAGAAATACCAAAAGGGGTGCCAGTCTTTGGGGCCAATATCTCTAGGCACAGAACTCCGCCGGGCCAGTGTCTAATAAATTGTGAACTGTGAACAATTTTGAAGTGGTTATTTGCTGCTGTCGTGGTAGATTCTTGACTTGGAGTGTCCAAGTCTGTTACACGATGACCCTCGCAATTGTGGGCGTCTGGATCTCGCAAGCTTTGTGGCCCTGCCAGTTAGTGTACCTCTGAGACAGGTGGACTCTGAAGTCTGCTGTGATGCTTGCTCATCTGAATGTCGCGCATGCAATCTCAAAAAATAAGTGATCTCCCTCTGTGAGTGTCTCCTACTGTCTGGTCTCCTCAAGCGGCTCTCCCTATGTCTATGCAACTCCAATAAAAATAGCCCAAGGCATCTCTGATCTTGATATCTCATAACTAGTGGTCCAAAACTCTCTCTGAATAGGCAATGGAAACGGCCTCGTATCTCATAGTAGACTGGGCAGTGACAGATTTGATGCAACTTTGTCTCTAGCTCTATATGGCATAACGGACAAATCCTGGCTTGTGTTGGTACTCCTCTAAATCTACCAGCCTCAATCTCTAACTGATGTGACAATGTGCGCATCTGTGCAACAGCACATTGTAATCCATGGGATAGATGAGTGTCCATGTAGGTGGGTCTGATCACAAAACTATCCTTTGTAAGCTCAAGGAGATGCTCTCTGTAGAAAGCCATCTTCGTGCCAAGCACAGGCATAGACTGTATCCATGTCCTCCTAGTGTCTAATTGAATCAAGTCTTGTTTGATGAGCTGAGTGATCTCGGTCCGTGTGAGTGTAGCAGGCTACAATGTCACTTTCACAGGACACAGTTAGTACAATTGGTCTAGGCTGGTTCACACTGGACGGACCCTTTGGGCTGGGGAGTGACACGTGGCAGGGCACCGATGGTGGTCTAGTGGAGTAGCGGTTGGTCATATGGAGTATCTTCTTCACCTCTGGTCCAGCATGGTGAGTCTATACACAGAGCACATCTTCACCATCCTGGCACATCTGAGCCTCGACAACCCCATTGTACCTATGAGTCTTGGGCTGGAGCTGAGTGTGCTGGCACGCCAGAGTTTGTATCAGTCTTTGAGATAGTCTAGTCATATGTTTTGGTCTGCTGTTGTGCCCTTTGTGAGATCTGTTGATGTCTATTGTTTCCATTCTTTTCAATTTGTTTGAGTGAGATTGTCACATACATTGCACTCAGGACCACCCACTGTAGAGAGCACGACACATTATCCGCGCTACAGGTGCTCTCATTTTGGCGACCACGATGGGATCTCAACTGAAATCTCACTCTGTGAGGTACAAATCGTGAAGCTAGTTGGGTCTATCTAGCTTCGCCTACCTTGCGTAGCTTCGCCTCCCTTGCCTTGCACTGTTCTCCTCTCGCCTGGTCCAACCAGCCCTAGTCACTTGCTAGCCTGGTCTCGTCCTTGGTCCAGCTTGGTCTAGTCACTTGCCTGGTCTAGTAGAGTCTGGACCTCGTCCCTGGTCCAGCCTGGTCTAGACACTTGCCTCGTCTAGTAGAGTCTAGACCAGTCTTCAGCCAGTTCAAAGTTTTCTTGCCCAAAAGCTTGGTTGGTTTGGTGGTCGCTGCATGACCCATACAAGGAGGTCAGTCGAGCGTCAAAGCGCACTATTGAGTCCTCTGAAGTACTACAACAGAAGACGACCCTTGGAACCTGTTAGAAGCCCATCAACCTCATCAACCATACCTCCACATACGACATCACCCATTTCTCCATCCGGTTCCATATCTTCCAGATCACCTTCTCCAGTAAAGCTCTCTCCTATTCTGCTACAGTAGGGTACTGAGCAACAGGCTCAGCAAGGGCCCATGGAGCGGTTGGCTAGCGTTTTGGCTAAGGTAAACATCGAGTTCCCTACATTCAAAGGACTCTCTTCAGAAGATGCTGACGACCATGCAAGGAGGTTTGTATCTCTCTGTAGGGGTCGGGGTCTTGACAAGGAAGATGGCTATTTGGTACTCTTTCCATCCACCTTGGATGGCTTAGCAGATAAATGGTACAACCAGTTTGTAGAGAACTATTTTGCAACTTGGGTAGCCTTAAGACAACAGTTCTGTGCAGCTTTCAGGCCAGGTGACTACCAAGAGAAAGTGTTGGATGAGTTGGCCAACATGGTGCTCCAGCCAGAGGAGACCTTTGCAGAACTTATGACGAAAACCAAGTCTCTGGTTGCCAAGCTTCCCCAGCAACCAGGTGAATTTATGGTTAAGAAGTGGGTAGAGAAGGCGCTTCCCAAACTTCTCAGCAAAAACTACGAGAGAGCCTCCGACCCGACGCCACTCTGGAGGAATTCATCGCAGCTGCTACTAGGATAGAGGGGGCTAGGAAGGTGTTCTCCAACCCTCTCACATAGAGACCCCCTCTGTGTTTTTGGAAAGTCCTTCTGATCCTTTAACTTCTTTACGCAGGGAACTGGAAGCCCTAAAGTTACAGCGAGCTCTTCAAGAGGAGAGGTCCTTCTCTCTTAGACAGGAGACGCCTCCACATCATGAGGCATTGGAACAGATCAAGCGCAAACTAGAAGAGCTCAAGGGTCAGCAAGAGACTAAGGCTACGGTTTGGTGTAGCTAATGCCGCTCTCCAGGGCACCTTCCACAGGAATGCCCCCTTCGGGTGTACTGCCACTTCTGTGAAAAATCTGGACATGAGGATAAGGACCGTTACTACCTCAAGGGATTGCGACAAATACTGCAAAGTCTTGGTCCTACTCTTCAACAAGGGCCAGCACCTGCATCCAACATGGTTTCTCCTTGTGGCCATCCACACCATATGCCACCTTTTCTGACAGCACCTCCTATGCAAGGTATGCCAAGTACTTTTCCATCTCGAAGCTTTGATCATACCCTTGCTCCCTCATCACCTCAAAGCTTCTATGCCTCCACCTCAAACTCAATGCACCAGGAGCAAGGACCACCTCGCCCTTCGACTCGCCCTTTGAATCGGCCCATTTTGTGCTACAGATGCGGGGAATATGGGCATTACCAAAGCAAATGCCCCCTGCCAGAAGGGTCCCCTCCTTGCCGTCATTACCCTGAAACGAAGGATCACTACAGTAAGGATTTCCCTAAACTTCGTGCATCCACGGCTTTGAACTCAAGTCAAAGCCAGAATGAGTTTGCCTTTCCCAAGCTCAACTTGATAGTAGTGAGCACCGTTTCTCAGCCGCCCCCTTCTACCCACGTGGTTACCCCTCAAAATAAACCGCAGCAGTTGGCAGAGGAGCCATCGGGCGTCCTCACACGGGCCCAGAGAGCCGCTCTTGGTCTTAGCATTCCATCAAGTTCAACTCCCCCACACATTCTCACACCAGTGGTGGATACCTTGCCTGCAGCTATTAACAAGCCATCCCCCAGTGCCATGAAAGAATCCAAATCTTTGCTCTCAAATATTGATGAAGCTTTCTTGGAAGCAGTTTCCGATCTACAGAAGATCAAGGTACCAGAGGAACAACAGGTAGAAAAAGAGAAGCTTACAGCAGAGACAGTCTTGAAGAACACTTTCCAACAAGTGTCCCTCTATGACATGCTGCGGCTAGATGCAAGTTTTAGAAGTGACACCCTTGCTGTTATTCAATCACTTTATCCCAGAGCAAGTCCTAGTGGCGGGCACCTCCCAGTGCGACCGTTAGAGTCCTATATCATATCCAATCCCGTCGCTCCACTCACTGATTATAGAAGCCCTCGCCTCTGACAGTGTCCGTTTTGGGTCGGCATTTCTCAGGAGTGATAGTGGATGGTGGATCTGGCATCAACCTGATGCCCGAGTTCTAGGTCTACATGCTACTCGCCCTGCTCCCTTCACAGTTACATTGGCCGACCAACGGACAGTGTATCCAGTGGGCATAGTGGACAATGTGCCTGTGCAGGTACAAGATTTTACTTTTAACTTGGATTTCATTGTGGTTCGTCTTCCCCAGGTTGAGGGCGGATTTCCCTTGCTCATTGGAAGACCATGGCTGCGACACACTAAAGCACTTCATGATTGGGGAAACGATGCCATGTGGATACATACTTCTGGCTCCCCGATGCAACCCATTCTCTTAGGAGGAGGTATGGATCCCGTGGTGCAGCACGCTTCTTTGTCAATGGAAACCAACCCTGAACAAGAACAGCCTACTCCACCTGACGGGTCAGACGAGGATCTGTTGGAGTGGTTGGATGCTACCAAATCTTTGCCTTGTTATGGAGTCTCTATTCACTCTTTGCCTAAAGGTACAACCTCTTCCAATGTTTCCACAGTAACTAAACCTAATGAGCCATTTTAGCCAGCTCAAAGGTTGACGGTCACAGAAGCTACTCTTGATGCGCCCTCGGTGGAAGCCTTTGAATTTGGCGAGCCTATGAAGAAGCACAGAAGCGGGAAGAAATCTCCTCTACAGGAGTTCACACCCCCTTGAATATCAGCCCCATTAGTGTCTGCTTCCCCGACCACGACAAAGCTCTCCTCTATGTCTAGAAAACCTCCTTCACAGAGCAGGTCCTGCTTGATGAATTACCTTGTCCTGATAGTTTGCTACCTCTTTGCCCTTTCTCAACTCCCAACTCTCCCCACCCCTCTCCCAACTCGTCCCCCCTCTCTCCCAACTCAGCCCCTACCCACCCCTCTTGCCCTCGCCCATACCCACCCCCTCTCTCGCCCTAGTCCCTCCACCTCACCCCCTCACCCCCTTGCCCCCTACCCACTCGCCCTCGCCCCCTCACCACACCTCGCCCTTGTCCCTCGCCCTCGCCCCCTCACCACCCCTCGCCCTCGCCCCCTCACCACCCCTTGCCCTTGTCCCTTCCCCTCGCCCCTACCCACCCCCTCACCTTCCCCTCGCCCCTACTCACCCCCTCTTGCCCCTACCCTCCCCCTCACCCCTCGCCCCTACCCTCCCTCCTCACCCCTACCCACCCCTCACCCCCTCGCCCTTGTCCCTTCCCCTCGCTCCTACCCACCCCCTCTCGCCCCTACCCTCCCCCTCACATTCCCTCGCCCCTACCCACCCCTCCCTTTCCCTCGCCCCTATCCAGCCCCCCTCACCATAGTTACCGGGGAACGCCCCCTAGCCCCCGTTCCGGCGTTCCGAGGGGCAGTTCCCTTCCCGAACGTTCCGGAACGTCCCGGAATGTCTGACGTTCCGGGTGGCCAATGCAAACAGGAACGGCCGTTCCGGAACGTTCCGAAACGCCCCTGGACCGTTCCGGAATGCCCCTGGAACTGCCAACGGCTACAAACAAATCTGGCAAAAATTGAAGTAAATGTTTGGGCTTCTTTTGAAAGTGTGAAGGCCTCAAGGACTCATAAAATGCACCCCCTTCCCCCTTTCTCTTCACAAGCTAATCCTCAAGGCTCAAGCTCTCTCCCTCTCACTCTCAAGATCTCTCCCTCTCAAGACTTACTCTCTCAAGGCTCAAGGCTTCAAGCCTTCAAGCTCTCTTCCTCTCCCTCCCACTCTCTCAAATCTCTCCCTCTCTCTCTCTCTCTCTCTCTCTCTCATCATCTAGTCATAGCAAGGTTGAATGGTCTTCAAAACGAGTCTTTTGTGAGTATTATACTATTAGAGTCAAAGCACTCTAATACTCCTTGTATTTAAACACAAGGAGCTAAAAATTGCACTATTTGGGTGTTTTTTATACCTCCCGTTCCGCGACGTTCCCGTTCCGGACCCCTAGCCGTTCCCCCGTTCCGCGGGGATCCCGTTGCCGTTCCCGTTCCGCGTTCCGGGTAACTATGCCCCTCACCCCTACCCTCCCCCTCACCTTCCCTCACCCATACCCACCCCCTCTCGCCCCTACCCTCCCCCTCCCTTCCCCTCGCCCCTAGCCTCCCCTCACCTTCCCTCGCCCCTACCCACCCCCTCTTGCCCCTACCCTCCCCCTCACCTTCCCCTCGCCCCTACCCACCCCTCTCTCCCCTACCCTCCCCCTCACATTCCCTCGCCCCTACCCAGCCTCCTCGCCCCTACCCACCCCTCACCCCCTCGTCCCTAGTCCCTCCCCCTCGCCCCCCTCACCACCGCTCGTCCTAGTCCCCCTCGCCCTACTCCCCTTAGCCCTCGCCCTCCTGCCGAGCCCTCGCTCCCTTGTCTCACCAGGGCCACCTCGCCCCTTCGGGTGAGGAGCCAGAGACCTCCTGTAATTTAACAATCAAGCGGGCCTCGGGCCTTGTTTCCTTGATTCACAGGTGATGGCTAGCGACACAAAGGGGAGAGCAAGCAGCTTCCTGTAATCGGATCACAGCAGAGCTTTTGGTTGTTTCCATGTGGCTTTCAAGAATTCACCTGGTTTCCATCTTGTTGCTCTTAATGCTTTTCGTTCTGCCATCACTATGGAGCTTAATCTTATTTGCGGTGTTACTCCACCTTAAGGTGATGGCTAGCGACACAAAGGGGAGAGCAAGCAGCTTCTTGTAATCGGATCACAGCAGAGCTTTTGGTTGTTTCCATGTGGCTTTCAAGAATTCACCTGGTTTCCATCCTGTTGCTCTTAATGCTTTTCGTTCTGCCATCACTATGGAGCTTAATCTTATTTGCGGTGTTACTCCACCTTATGGGCATCTCTCATTAAAGCATTAAAGAGGAATGCTGTTCAGAAAGTGTTGCAAGGTTTATCTGCAAGGATGGACCAGGTATCCATCCAGGTAATTTTCGTCTCACTAAGGTTATGGAGGATAAAGATGCTGGATCCAAACCGAGCATATCTCTTTGCTGTGGAGCTTTATTCTGTTTTGCCAATTGGGATTCTTGGATTATGCAATCATACTGAGTCGCGCTTATTCAAAGGCTTAAAACGTTTGCAAGCAGTGCAATGTGTTTAAACTCCACTTTTGGGCCTAGAACCTTCTTCAAGAAAGATGTACAGATGCAGTACCTAATGGTTTTCTTTCACAGTCTTTTCAATATTTCCTCTCATCGAGATGATGAGCGGTCTTGTGGCGGGCAACCTATAGCAAGCTACAGTGTCACTTTCACAGGACACAGTTAGTACAATTGGTCTAGGTTGGTTCACACTGGACGGACCCTCTGGGTTGGGGAGTGACACGTGGCAGGGTACCGATGGTGGTCTAGTGGACATCGTGGCCAGGTCACCACATGGCTGACATTTATGAGCCGTTGGTGGCTCTTTATGGTGGTACATATGAGTAATAGCGGTTGGTCATCTTGAGTATCTTCTTCACCTCTGGTCCTACATCGTGAGTCTATACACAGAGCACGTCTTCACCATCCCGGCACATCTGAGCCTCGACAACCCCATTGTACCTGTGAGTCCTGGGTTGGAGCTGAGTGTGCTGCCATGCCAGAGTCTGTATCAGTCTTTGAGATAGTCGAGTCATATGTTTTGGTCTGCTGTTGTGCCCTTTGTGAGCTCTGTTGACGTCTATTGTTTCCTTTCTTTTCAGTCTGTTTGAGTGAGATTGTCACGCACATTGCACTGAGGACCACCCACTGTAGAGAGCACGACAGATTATCCGCGCTACAGTAAGAGACAAGGAGGGTGTGTCCGGGGAGGGGGTAGTCTATCCATGTCAAAACCATGCAGCTTGAACCAAGTTGTCATCTGTGTTTACCAACGAGAGGCAAGCTATCGAGAAGTCTCCAAAGCTAGATAGGCATATCTGTCTCTGGGGAGATCCAAGATACTGTGCATGAAAGAAACGGATCTGGTGAGTTCCTCGATAACCAGTGGTGGAGCAGCGAGCTCTGGACGGATAATCTCATGTGGTAGAGAGGGCTTGGCCCTAATCATCCGAGAAATTATAGAGACCAGAGGCCTCTCCATGCACTTCCATCCATCAGTATTGCCAGCCCGCCATATAGCATAGCTAATGTGACCAAAGTGTCGAAAAGTGATAGTTTCGTTCGAGGTTCCTTAAACTGAACCTACGAACACATCCTCTCCATCATCCCTAAAGCCGCATACGCTCTCGTTAGCCTAGTCTCTACTGCTCTCCTCAAAGAAAACACTGGGCCACTAAAGACCACATCAAGGTAAGCGTATGCATTTGTATACTCCACCCTTCTCCTGACCATATGCAAAAGGTAGGTGCAGATCGCATGACCCACTGTGGTGTGGTGTTGAACACCATAACCTTGGTCTTGCCAAGGTTCACCAATAAGCGGCTATCACTAGCAAATGCGTGCTATGTATCCAAATGTTGCTGCATTCCCTCTGGTGAAAATCAACACAATATCATCTGCATATAGTAGCAATGAGATCCAGGTCCCTGCTAACTGTGCTACTTTGTCGCCTCTCCTCAATGTAATCTGAAACCTCATCCACATAAATACCAAATAAAGTAGGGGAGAGTGGACAAAATGGAGTGGAAGAGATATCACACCCCCTTTGGAGCGCGAACCTGACCCACAACTGGCGTATACAGGGCCATGATCCCCCAAATCAGCTCTGTGGGTACACCCATTGTAGCTAAGAGAATGTGTTGTGCTCTCTACAATGGGTGCTCCTTAGTGCAATGTGTGTGACATCTCACTCCAACAGGATGACAACATAGAAAACAAGGAACAATAGAGAAACAACACAGAGACATCAACAATAGAACTTGAACATATGGAACTACTCTAACTTAAAGAAACCCGTACAGACTTTGGCATGGCAGTATACTCAGCTCGAGCCAAGAACTCATAGGTACAATGGGTTGTCGAGGCTCAGATGTGCGGGGATGGTGTAGACATGCTGTGTATCTAGATTACTGACCACACAAAGTAGATAATGTCGATAACCCCCAAACAACTACGGATTTATAAAGAGCCACCAACGACTCACAAATAATTAATCCAGCTAAGATTATCTGAAAACTCTGGTCGTGGTGGTCTGGCCCAGCGTCCGCTAGACCACCCGTATGCCTTCCACGTGTCACTACCCAGGCAAAAGTCCGTCCAGTGTGAACCCAACCCAAACTGCAGCTAACTGTCTGTCCAGTGTCTGTGACACTGTAGCCCTGCTACAGGTTGCCAGCCATAAAACCACTCACCGTCTCGGTGAAAGTAACACTACAATGCAAAGAGAACCGAGAAGTCACTATATGTACAAAAGAAGACTGAGCAAAGCAGTGCGGTCCTTCACCCGAGAGAAAGAGTCGTCGCCACTGTTGCACCTGAAGTATCTGCCTCTAGGGGAGGAGCCATCAAGTCGATGGTGGGAGGCTGCTGTTGCTGAGCTCTGCTGCTATGGACGAACTGGCTACCTGGGACTAGAGTTGCCACATGCTGTGCATCTGATGGAAGCGCCCGGCCTGAAGTGTACTCAGGCCGTCGACTAACACTGCCATGTCGGTGTGCATCAACAAGGCCGTTGCAAGGAAGGCTCTATGTCGACTGCATATGTGGTAAGGAAGCCGATGCCTGAAGCCCCTGCGGATAGTAGGTAAAATGCTGAGGCTGGCCGTATCTGACAGGAGTGTGTGTAGAGGGTCCCATGAAATGGGCAGAGCTACATAGCTGTGCATACCCAACAGGAGTATGTACCTGTATCCCCTGCCTTGTCCAGGCATATCCCACTCATTGGAGCGTGAAATCCGATATTACCATGGAGTAGCACTTCTCAAAGTCCCTGCATCTGAGCTCGGAGGTCGTCAATGATTTTAGACTTTTCTTGCATTGCATGTCGCAAAGCAAAAATAGTAGCGTCTCTATCCGCAATATATAATTATAAATCAAGCGTGCGAGTACTCCACCAAGGGAAAATACGAAAGGGGTAATTTGAAAAAAAACACAATGGTAGAGGGAAAGAGAGAATTTCACTAAAAACATGGCTTTTGCCAACGCGTTTCGACTTAATGAGTCTCATTAGGGCATTCCATGAATACAAAAAATTCTCTCTTCAGGCTTTTGGTTTTATAAGCACTTTTGGAGGGAAAAAAATTCTAAGGCTTTTGGAGGGAAATGTGGGTAGCTGGGCATTCATTGGGCTTGAGTACAGTTTCAAGAGTTTAAATGGTGATGGTGATGGATGTAGACCAAGAAATAGATTGGCTTTGGTGGGCATTCATTGGGCTTGTGTACCACTTCAAGAGTTTAAAATGGTGATGGGTGTGTACCAAGAAAAAGATTGGCTTACTCTAGTTGAGCATTAAATGGGCTTGTGTACAACTTCATGGTGATGGATGAAAAATAGATTGGCTTTGTTGAAAGTCAAGTGTCTTTCCTTGGGAGTGGGAAATTTTTAAGGTGATAACTTTTGGTGGTAATTTTTGGTGGTCTTTAGAGAGATTGCATAAAGTGGTACCAATAGCTAGGGGGTTTCATGAAGCACTAGAATCCTTGATAAGGGTCAAAACATTAGATTTCTCCAAGAGATTTTATTGTAACCCCTCCTTTGTTATACAAGATTGAAGTCTTGAGCTGTGCAACAATGAATTTGATGTACATGGCTAGCTTAGGTTAAGGTTTGGGCCCAGAGTGTGGTGGAAGGTTAGGTTGAGGTTTGGGCCAAGAGTCTGGTGGAGGCAAACGTTTAGCTTAACAGAAACTTGGGGTTATGGGGGCAAGGTTAACTATGCTTAGGATTAGAGTTTTTATGAGGTCAAGGCTATCTTAGTACCAGACACCAACCTAGCCTAGCGAGGCAAAAAGCGAAGACAAGCTATAAAATTGG
Source organism: Adiantum capillus-veneris (assembly GCF_014529385.1). Lineage (NCBI taxonomy): Eukaryota > Viridiplantae > Streptophyta > Polypodiopsida > Polypodiales > Pteridaceae > Adiantum > Adiantum capillus-veneris. Next base: position 33,791,149 of record NC_140952.1, read on the forward strand.
TGCGATTTATCATAGGCTAAACTGATAAATGAACTTGGAAGGATTAAATTGTAAGGTGGGGTGTAAGTCTGTGTCAGTAGGTTGTTAACTGTGTCCTACGAGTGGAAAGTTTAAGTAAACAGAGGTTGGTTATGAAAGTACCACTGTATCCAACTACGTGCAAATACAAAGCAGGTAGAGGCATTTTTAAGATAGGTTAAGGTATGCAAGGTTTTAAGTCAACCAAAAAGGGGCAAGGTTTAATATGGTTTAGCATTAGAGTTTTATGAGGTCAGGTTCAACTTAGTTCTAGGTCACCAACTAGGTGAGGCAAAGACCGGGGAATGTTCAAGGTGGAAAAAAGGAATTATCTTTCAAGGTAATGGTCGAGGATGATTAGAGTTGTGGGTTATAGTATGTAAGGTTTTAAGTCAACCAAGAAGGGGCAAGGTTTAGCATTAGAGTTTTATGAGGTAAGGTTCAACTTAGTTCTAGGTCACCAACTAGGTGAGGCAAAGATTGGGGAATCTACAAGGTGGAAAAAATGGAATTATCTTTCAAGGTAGGGTCAAGGATGATTAAAGTTGTGGGTTATAACATACAAGGAAGGTGGGGTCAAAGATCACGAAGCTATTGAATTTTAGCAAGGTGCGGATGTACAAGATGAAGGGATAGAACACATGTAGAAGGGGGATACAATCCACAAATAGCTATAGGATTGGTGCCTTTAAGAAGAGGGTAAAGTGATAAATTACTTAGAAGGGCTACATCTGCACCGAATTCATGTGGAGATTAATAGACAAATTGTACAATTGTAAGATGGGGTGCAAGGCCGTGAGGGTAGGTTAATCACTAAGGTCTTCTAGCAAAGGATAGTAAAGTTGCCTCGAGGTTAGCAAAGCTAAAAAGGACCTTGTATGTTGAAAAATTGGTTATGGCATTGGATAGTCAAGTAGAGAGAAATGATTGCATGGCGACAAAAAGGGCGCTTGAAGGTGGGCAAGTGAGGTTTTCTCTGCTCATGGGTTTGATGGAAATGGCGATTGCTCGGCTTGGGTAGTGTGAAGTGAGCAGATCTATGCAACAAGTGGAGTTTTAACTACTGAAAGGGCAAAGGAATAAAGTTTGAGCTAGCTACTCTTCAGGTCTCAATATCAAGAGAAACTGGTTAGATTGGATGTTCATGCAAGGGCAAGGGACCTAGATCTTGCATGGATCATCACTTGTGGAACGAAGGAAGTCCACAAGAGCAAGAATCATCACTTGTGGATGCAATTTATTGGATGTTTCAAACACCTTAGACACTCCAACCGGCTTTTGATCTCATTAAGAGGCTAAAGTTTGTTGGCTTGCCGCATCTTCTAAACTCTTTCCAGAACATACCCATTGCATCTACAAGCAATGTAGGAGATACTGAGTAGAAGTTGCTCATCTTCTAAACTCTTTCCAGAACATACTCATTGCATCTACAAGCACTGTAGGAGATAATGAGTAGAAGTTGCTCATTAGCTAAAAAATGAAAAATGAAACAAAAGGGCAAGGAGGGGGGCGGGGGAGGGGGAGGGGGAGGCGGGGGTTTGCAGTAAGGGCATGTTGCAGCGCTTAACTTCTTGTTTCCTTAGCTCAAGTGACAACTAAAAAGCGTAAATCAAGGGAGATAACCATGGAAAAGGTTTACTATACTACCATATGTAAGGTATAGAGGGAGAATTGGCAAAGGCACTCTACAGAGTAATGGGAATGGGGCTTTGGAGAGGGGGAAAAAAAAGGTATTATAACATGGGTTAAGGCAGATGCATGATTATACTGAAGCATCCTCGGATGAGCAAACTCAGATGGAGCATCCTCGTCGATCCTGGCTTAGCAAAATCAGAGTGTTTAGGTAGAGGTGCTTACCAAAGTAAAGGGGAAGTGGATTGGGAGAGAACAATAGCTTATGTCAAGCTGGAATCGTGGGTATCACAGGCCAATGCTGATGAAGCATTTCCATTGATCCTTATGAAATAAAAATGGCATGCTCTTGTGTAATGGGTGGCCTACACATTGCAGGCCCTTTGAAAATGAGTTACTCGATCATGTTGAGGAAAAACCCTCTCTCTTGGAGACAGACCCGCAGCAAATTGGCCGTAGAACCGTCAAAAGTTGGTGCTGTAGCTATTTCAGATTTTCAATGTTGAAGGTTGCAAAAGCCAATACAACATGAGGCTAGGTGGTGCTGCTGTAAGTGAGTTTATGAAGCAGAGGTGAACGAGCTTGAGAGGAAGCGAGAGAGGGAGGAAGGGAGTGAGGGCAAGGGGCAACACTTACCTGTTATGCCTTTCTCCTACTAGATGTGGCGGGGTGCAGGGGTATAAGGGCACCCAAAATCCGTGGCTTTGATGGGTGTGGCACAAGGCACAGGGACAAAGGCAGTTTGAGAATTGGGTGAAGATGAACAGAATGCACTGGTTGGTTCTGCAACAAGCGAGAGAGGGAGGAAGGGAGTGAGGCTTGCCGAGGGCAAGGGGGAGAAAGGGAATGAGGGCAGGGGGCAACATTATCTGTTCTGTTCTGCCTTTTTCCTTCTAGATGTGGCGGGTACAGGGGTATACAGGCTCCCGAAATCCGTGGCTTTGATGGGTGTGGCACAAGGCATAGAAACCAAGGCAGGTTGGAGAGTGGGCGGAGATGCACAGAAGGCGCTGGCTGGGAAGTGGGCGAATATGCACAGAAGGCAATGGTTGGCTCTGCGACAAGGAAGCAAACAGGTCGATACTGCTGTGGAGGGCATGAAGGAGCAAAAACGGGTAGCAGTTTGGTAAATGGGCGAAGATGCACAGAAGGCACTGGCCGGTTACTGCTGTGGAGGGCATGAAGGAGTAGAATTTGGTAGCACTCGCGCGTTGAGCAGTAATCCGCCTTTGAGGGAGCATTCCAGAGAGACGAACATGGCGAGCTTCACACCAAGAATGAAAAGGGCGGGTAGCAGGTTCTTTGCAAGTATCAACATTTGAGTAAGATTGCTAAGCACAGAGAGCGCTAGCCATAAAGCAGAGCGAAGGTAGTTGTGTGTGAGTGTGTGTGTGTGTGTGTGTGTGTGTGTGTGTGAGTAAGAGATAGGAGCTGTTTGTATTCCTCGTAGGAATGAGAGATGAATGGAGGAGATTCGGCGCAGCAGGGCAAAGGTTTTAGAGAAGTGGCCCACAACAAGTGGTTGAATAATGGGTGAGCTCTGTGGGTACACCCATTGTAGCTGAGAGAATGTGTTGTGCTCTCTACAATGGGTGCTCCTTAGTGCAATGTGTGACATCTCACTCCAACAGGATGACAACACAGAAAACAGGGAACAATAGAGAAACAACACAGAGACATCAACAATAGAACCTGAACATATGGAACTACTCTAACTTAAAGAAACCCGTACAGACTTTGGCATGGCAGTATACTCAGCTCGAGCCAAGAACTCATAGGTACAATGGGGTGTCGAGGCTCAGATGTGCGGGGATGGTGTAGACATGCTGTGTATCTAGATTACTGACCACACAAAGTAGATAATGTCGATAACCCCCAAACAACTACGGATTTATAAAGAGCCACCAACGACTCACAAATAATTAATCCAGCTAAGATTATCTGAAAACTATGGTCGTGGTGGTCTGGCTAGCGTCCGCTAGACCACCCGTATGCCTTCCACGTGTCACTGCCCAGGCAAAAGTCCGTCCAGTGTGAACCCAGCCCAAACTGCAGCTAACTGTCTGTCCAGTGTCTGTGACACTGTAGCCCTGCTACAGGTTGCCAGCCATAAAACCACTCACCGTCTCGGTGAAAGTAACACTACAATGCAAAGAGAACCGAGAAGTCACTATATGTACAAAAGAAGACTGAGCAAAGCAGTGCGGTCCTTCACCCGAGAGAAAGAGTCGTCGCCACTGTTGCACCTGAAGTATCTGCCTCTAGGGGAGGAGCCATCAAGTCGATGGTGGGAGGCTGCTGTTGCTGAGCTCTGCTGCTATGGACGAACTGGCTACCTGGGACTAGAGTTGCCACATGCTGTGCATCTGATGGAAGCGCGTGGCCTGAAGTGTACTCAGGCCGTTGACTAACACTGCCATGTCGGTGTGCATCAACAAGGCCGTTGCAAGGAAGGCTCTATGTCGACTGCATATGTGGTAAGGAAGCCGATGCCTGAAGCCCCTGCGGATAGTAGGTAAAATGCTGAGGCTGGCCGTATCTGACAGGAGTGTGTGTAGAGGGTCCCATGAAATGGGCAGAGCTACATGGCTGTGCATACCCAACAGGAGTATGTACCTGTATCCCCTGCCTTGTCCAGGCATATCCCCACTGACTGGAGCCTGGAATCCGATATTACCATGGAGTAGCACTTCTCAAAGTCCCTGCATCTGAGCTCGGAGGTCGTCAATGATTTTAGACTTTTCTTGCATTGCATGTTGCAAAGCAAAAATAGTAGCGTCTCTATCCGCAATTGCGCTCTCTGCAACACATAGAGACCCCTCCATAGCTGCGTAGGTAGTGGAGTGGAGTTGGGGAGTAGCAGCCAACCGCTCTGCTCCAAGCTCAATGGTAGCAATGGCTTGCCTGGACTCGTGCAATATGTCCTCAAATAGCCGAAAAAGTGAGGTAGAGTCCGTTAGTGTTGAAGATCCCGCGACAGTGTCTGGTTGGAAAGGGTCCCTTCGTGAGCTGGCAGGATGGCTAAGAGGTCGAGCTGAGACAGGTGAAGTGGGTGTAACCGAAATGGGTATAGATGAGGAGACAATTGCAACGGGGTTAGGTAAGGTAGTCATTGTGGCAGGAGTGAAAGTGGGAGAGGGAGGCAAGATGCGGTAGGTGTAACTGGGACATGTATAGGGTGATCCGAAACACCCGAGCATATCACTGGCCTATCAGAACAAGTAGTAGCGGGAGCTGAAGGAGCAGGCGTAGACCAAGGTCGGCAGATAGGGTGCTTCACTTGAGGCTGCTGACTCTCCGATACTGGCAATGATATTAAGGATTCTTTTGTGTCCTTTACCACTTTAACCCTTTTCTTCTTTTTCGTCTCAAGTATTGGGTCGGCCGTGTATCCACAGATTTTCCTTTTCCTTTTAATTTCTTTCCTTGCATATCTGTATCTACATCCTCAGGGCTAACATGGATGTTGATTACCCAGGCCAACATTGGCGCTGCGAAACATTGAAAATTCGACTAGAGAGATTGCACCTGAGCTCGAAATCTTTTGGTCCTGGTTTGTAAGGATGTGTACAGAATCTGGTGAAATCCACAAGGTATAGTGTGGATCAGACAATAGAGGCCCTCATAGTGGGAAAACAGAGAGGGCACATTACAACGCTTCTTCTTCGACTCTCTGACATCTCTGAGTAAAAAATAATACTTGAAGATAGTCCACAACTCTTTGTTCCTTGAATAGTCGGGTAACCAGTTTGTAGTAATTCTTGACAAGTTTGAACAGTGGCATCTCTGAAAGCTAGGAGTATGTGTGGGTGGTCGGCTTCAAAGATGGAAAGGTGGTCATTCTGAGAGCATGACCAATCCGCGTAGTTGTAAGACTGTGTCCCTGCACTTTGGGAAATCGGTTCAACAATTCATGCACCATAGCTTCTAGCACATCCGTGGGTGAATCCGCATTTGCTAATGTAGTGAGACCGAGGGTCTGTAGTTGGTCCTTAGACAGGACATCCTTGAGAGAAGGATGGAGTAGTTGGAGGTGAAAATTCAATGTAAACTCTGCTTGACTCTTGGATTGAGGAGGCCTGCTGATTTCATAAGGTAACACATGAAGATCTTTCTTTCTTACATGCTTGGCCTCTACTTCTTTGTTACTGTGGTACTAGAAGGCCTTGAGCTGGACTCTGAATGAACCATTAGAGAGAATACCCTGTAACTTTCGTCACTGGCTTCACTTGAAGTCATCTCAGTGACACCATGGCTGCTTTGATCAGATTCCTGCTCCTCTTCAGAATTGCTCTGCCTGCTTGTACAAGTAGGCTGTTTTCGCAAAGCTTCTGACCGCATTTGTGTACTACTGCCTACCATCTTTACTAATCGCCAACAACTTTATTTACTCTGTAGCCAAGATCTACACCTTTTTATTCCCCACAGGATAATTAATTACCTTGTTCAATCACCACAAGAGCGTACATAGCACTGTTATATAGTAGGGGCTGATGTTGCCATGCCACGAATATGAGTTCGTAGCCGATTGGGAGAGGGAGTGCAACGATCCAGCAGAGAGGTGAGAAGGTAGAGATGGGCGGTTGACGAATCGGTAACTAGGGCGAGAAGGAGAGAGGCGAGATTGCGCTGGTTAGGGCCTAGAGGCTAGGTAGGGCGAGAGGATGTTGGTAATCCTTGAGAAAGTAGGTTAAGATTGCACTGGTTAGGGCCTAGAGGCTAGGTAGGGCGAGAGGATGTTGGTAATCCTTAAGAAAGTCGGAAGGGGCGAATTATAGGTAGGGGCAAAAAAGTAGGTAGAGAGGGGCGAGAGGAGGGTGGGTAGGGATGAGAGAGTAGGTAGGGGCGAGTGTGATTGGGTAGGGGCGAGGTGCGAGGAGGTAGGGTAGGGGCGAGAGAGATTGGATAGGGGCTAGGGACAGTGGTGAGGGCGAGGTAGTTAGAAACAGGAAGATGTCGGAAGTTTACCGGATGTAGGAAGAGGCAAGAGGAGGAAGTCACAGGTAATTTTATTGAGGAATATCAAGATTAAGAAAAGAAGTCTCATCATCTCATCAACCAAACTGGCAAGGTAAAGAAGAGGAGGAACTTAGTGATGTGAGGAAGAAGTGAAAATGAAGCTGCTTAACAGGAAAGACTCGAATGAACGCGGCAAGCCGTGTTTTATAGTGTGTGGTTTTATCATTGGTAGGTGCTAGGTGAGAAAGTTAGGGGGCAAAAGAAAACGGAAGGCCCTAATACAAATGAAGAATGTGAAAGTGAACGTTACATGAAAAGAACTCAATCTGAGCACGAATTGTAGGAACTAACGGCAATACCACAAGGCAGTAAAAATTAAATGAGAGAAGTATCCAATACAAGAGATTTAAGGTAGGACACAACGCTGCAGTAGGAAAGAAAGGGGATTTAAGGATGAATTTTTAGGACATCGATGTGCAGAGATGCAGGGCTGCTAGGGTAGTACTTTCGGTGAGGTAACTGAGTGCTTAGAAAGGAGATGCTGATAGGGTTGTGATGTTGGAACTTAACGGGATGAGAACAGGCACATTGACAGATGGCTTACTATGAGGGATAATAGCATTTTACTCTTGAACCATTTACAGGGGCAGGCAAACACCATCCAAAGTGACTAATTGTATTGCTCCGTGTGGCAGAATCTCTGGTACCCTGTATGGTCCTTGCCAGGCTGGAACTAACTTCTTTGCCTTATCGAGCTTGATATAGCAGGACTAGCGATCCTTGCATTACTTTAGGCTTACGAAGATGGCGATCATGCCATGCCTTCCAACGAAGCTGCTTGAGAAGCCAATCCACGAGGAGAGACGAGAGACAGAGGCGGACTCCATACCCCCCTGAGTTGAATTCGAACGGGGCTATGGCTATGGCTTCCAAACCAAAGGCTAACTGAAATGGGGTGTGATTGGTTGTGGCTTTGAAAGAAGTTCGGTATGCCCAAAGGGTGGTGTGGATAGCTTGAGTTCAAGACGCTAGATGGAGATGACATGCTTTCCGTAGAAGGGCTACTAGAACCTTGTTGGTGCTTTCGGCCTGCACATTTGCTCTAGGGTAATAGGCACAAGATTTATGATGAAAAATCTTGTAGTTGACGAGCAAGGTTGAAATCATCTCATTAACAAAGTGACTGTCTCTATCACTGGTGATCTCAAGGGGACATCTAAACCTGCACAAAATGTTTTCGTACAAAAACTTGGCTACAGTGTTCCAGTGCAATCAGTTGTGGCTAGTACCTTTGCCCACTTTGTTGCGTAATGTGTAGCCATGAGCAAATACTTCCGATTACCTGGTTGGGCCGAGCAAGAAATTGGATCGACGAAATCCAAGCCCCACCTCTCAAAGGGCAGTCATGCCATAGAGACCTGCAGAGGACGGTTGGAATGCTTGCTTGGTTTAGGTTCACAACGCTGACACACATCACAGACTTTCAGCATCGTGGAAAACATAGGGCCACCATAGATGACTCTGTAGAATCTTCTGGGTGGTGATGTGACCAGGGTAATGGCCACCAGTGGGAGTACTGTGGGCGTCCTGAGAATATGCTCAACTTCATGAGGGGAGACACACCGCCTCAGAATACCATCTGGTCTCAACTTGCAGAGCTGGCCTCCAATCAGAGTAAACAGCCTAGACTTCAACAACAATCTTCTCTTCTGCAGTGGAGACGTATCTATCTGGAAAGTCATACGCAACCCCTGTAGCTTCTTCTCCTGTTTGAATGCGAGAGAGGAGGTCAACAATGACATGATGTTTATTGGGCCGGAGTATCACTTCAAAATCAAACTCTTGAAATAGGAGTAGCCACCGCCATACTAGACCTGCAACTTGTGGCTTATTAAGCAGATAGCGCAGAGCATGGTGATCAGTAATAATTGTGAAGTAGACCCCTAATAAATAGTGACAAAATTTTTGTAGAGAATACACAATAGCCAAACCTTCCCTTTCTGTCGTGCTTTAGTTGCGCTCTGCTTTATTGAGCAGTCGACTTGCATAGTGAACAGGGTCGACTTGCATAGTGAACAGGGTGATCCAAGTTGAACTCCTTACTAGGCTGAGTTAGCACATAACCCCAGCCATTTGGTTGGCATCCATATGCACCTGAAAAGGGAGAGACCAATTGGGGGCAACTAGAATAGGTGCTTCAGTGACGCGTTTTTTGAGGTATGCAAATGCTTCAGCTTCGGGTTTTGACCATTGGAAGGGTACAGTAGCACTGGTGAGCCGGGTCAATGGTTTTGCCACCTGTGCATACATGTGTATAAACCTGCGATGATAGATTGTGTGGCCTACAAAGCTCTGACACCTTTGGGTTATGAGAGGAGGCAACTTCAAGATGGCTACTATCTTCTCTGGGTCAGGCGCTAAACCTTTAGTAGACACCACATGGCCTAAAAGTGTACCTTCAGTGACCAAAATATGACATTTGTTTGGATTGAGCTTCAAGCGTGCCTCTCTGCACCTTGAGGAAGACGACAGAGTTGAGTCAGGTGCTCCTCTAGATTCTGCATTGGTGTTGAACATTGAGCACCCGAGAAGGTTGAAAATATGCGAAGATGATCCGTAAGCAATGGACAAAAGATGAGATTCACTGTGCGGCTGAAAGAAGGTGGAACATTTTTCAACCCGAAAGACATTCTAGTGTAAATGAAAATATTCCAGGGAGTCACAAAAGCCGTTTTGATCTGATCACTTGGATGGATGCCCAACTGATTGTATCCACTAAACCCATCCATGAAACTGTACAGTACATGTCCTGCCACATCTTCGAGCACACGCTCAGTGAAGGGTGCGAGAAAACCATCTGGGATAGTTACCTTGTTCAGAGTGCAGTAGTCGATGCACACTTGGATTTATTGGATTGCTTCTTAGGCGCTATGACCATGGGCGATAACCACTCAGAGTGCTCCACATGTACAATGATCCCTGTTTCTTCCATTTTTTCTAGCTCTGACTTGATAGCTTCATCATAGTTTGGGTTGAGCTTGTAAGCTTGGCCTCTGAGTGGCTTAGCCCCTTCAACCAGAGGGATAGTATGGACACCTAATTTTGGTGGGATCCCTTCCAAATCTTTGTAAGACCAGGCAAAAACATCTTCAAAAGAGTGTATGAAAGAGACTACCTGATCGAGTAGCACGGGATGCTCCCATAACCAAGCGGCTAACAGGATGTGCTGAGGGTTGTTAAGGTCGCCCAGGTTGACTTGTTTGACCGGGTCAGGACGTGTAGCTGGGGGGTTGACTTGTTTGACCAGGTCAGGACGTGTAGCTGGGGGGGAGGACGGGGTGCATGAGAAGATGGAGATTGAGCTGCCTCTTGGAGCTTCCAGACATCATGGGTTGGTGTCTGATCGATTGGAAACTCCGCATACTCTTCTTGTAACCATCCTGGTGGAAGCTCCTCAAAGGGTAAGTCCTCAGACACAGCAGAGTGCTTTTGAGTGGGCGGGGTGTCAGACATAGGGGAGGTTAAGAGGAGAGGTGGGACGTTGACTGACTCCTACAAATGAGATTTTTTTCCCCTTCTGGTGTGTTATAGGTTCACCAAGGGCGACGGCTTCCATCAAGGGGACACTTGAAGCATGATCATTAGGGACTCACACTTGCCTCTAGAACTGACACACTTTCTTCTAGATAACTTGGGTCACTCGTTTCAGCCTGAGGATCCGGGAAAGAAGGTGTATCCACAGGCAAGGGTTGAATAGAGACCACATAGCATTGCATCGATGTGGTAGCTTCCAACCACTGCAGTAGGTCTTTGTCAGACCCGTCAGGTGGGGTAGGCTGCTCTAGGTTGGGGTTCGACTGTACTGACAAAGAGCTGTGATGAACTAATGGATCCATGCCTCCTTTGAGTCGAATTGGTTGCATGGCGGAGCCAGGATTATGTATCTACATGGCGTCACTTCCCCAATCATGAAGTGCTTTAGTGTGTTGCAACCATGGTCCACCAATAAGCAAAGGAAATTCTCCCTCAACTTGGGGAAGACTGACCACCACAAAATTCAAGCTAAAGGTGAGGTCTTGTACCTTCAGAGGCACCTTGTCTACTATGCCCACTGGATAGATTGTCCTCTGGACGGCCAATGTAACAGTGAATGGAGCAGGGCGGGTAGGCTGCATACCTAAAGCCAACATAGTGAACTCTGGCATCAGATTGATCCTGGATCCACCATCAACTATGATGGTGGAGAATTTCTGTCCAAGATTTTTTGGAGAGTAGGACCGAGACTTTGTTGTATTTGCCGCAATCCCTTGATATGGTAGCATTCCTTGTCCTCATGTCTAAACTTTTTGCAGAATTGGCAATAAGCGCGAAGGGGCAGTCTTGTGGAGGTGTCCTAGAGAGCGGCATGAGCTACAACATACCGTTGCCTTAGTCTCCTGCTGAGACCTAAGCTCTTCTAGCTATCTCTTGATTTGATCCAAAGCCTCATGATGTGGAGGCTGCTCCTGTCTAAGAGAGAAGGATTTCTCCTCCTGAAGAGCGCGCTTTAACTTTAGGGTTTCAAGTGCCCTATGTAAAGAAGTCAAGGGGTCAGATGGACTTTCCAAGAGTACAGAGGTAGTCTCAATCTGAGAAGAGTCTGTAAACAGCTTCCTTGCCCCCTCTATCCTAGTAGCAGCAGCAACAAACTCCTCCAGATTGGCTTCAAGTCGGAGATTCTCTCTGAGTTTTTGCTGAGAAGTCTTTGGAAGAGCCTATTCTTGACCATAAACTCACTTGGTTGCTGAGGAAGCTTGGTGACCAAAGACTTTGTTCTGGTCATGAGTTCTGCAAAAGTCTATTTGGGATGAAGCATCAGGTTGGCCAACTCATCGAGAACCTTCTCTTGGAAGCCCCCTAGTCTGAAAGCTTCACAAAATTGTTGTCTTAATGTGGCCCAAGTAGTAAAGTGGTTTTCTGCAAATTGACTATACCATTTGTCTGCTAAGCCATCCAAGGTGGATGGGAAGAGTACTAAGTAGGCGTCTTCTCGGTTGAGGCCATGACCTTTGCAGAGGGAAACAAACCTTTGGGCATGGTCGTCGGCATCTTGTGTGGAGAGACCCTTGAAAGTTAGAAACTTAATATTCACCTTAGCTAGAACGCTTGTGAGCTCCTCCATGGCTGTCTGTGCAGGAGCTTGTTGCACTGAAGCTTGTTGTAACACAAGGGATGATAACTTTTTTGATGGGGGTGACGGGGGAGGTGTAGAACTGGTTGAGAGGGAAGGTAGGGGTAATGGGCTGGTGGACTTCTGCTTGGCACGAAGGGTTGACGCTTCTTGTGGTAGTACTTTAGAGGACTTAGTAGTGGGCTTTGCTCTTTTGACTGCCTTGTATGTGTCATACAGTAACCAAAAGCCCACCCAAGCTTGGGGCATGAAGACTTGAAGCTTACTGGACACTGTCCAAACACCACTAGACCAAGACGAGTGACTGGACCACTTGGCTAGACCTGGACAGAGAGGACTAGACCAGACCGAGAGACTACTAGACGAGGGCGAGAGACTAGACAACCAGGTCTAGACTAAGCACGACAAGGTGAAACTAGACTAGACCAAACTGAAGCAGCCCAACCTAGTCGAAACCAACAGAGCAAGAGAGAGAGCTTAAACCTAGTAGCTCGTTGACTTGACTTTCCACGTGGTGAGATTTCAGTTGAGGTGCCACTGGGCATGCCAAAAATGAGAGCACTTGTAGTTGGATAATGTGTCGTGCTCTCTACAGTGGGTGCTCCTTGGTGCAATGTGCGTGACATCTCACTCCAACAGAATGACAACACAGAAAACAGGGAACAACCAAAGCAACAACATAGAGACATTAACAATACAATCTGAACATATGGAACTCGACTAACTCAAAGAAACCCGTACAGACTCTGGCATGGCAGCACACTCAACTCCAACCAAGAACTCAGAGGTACAATGGGGTGTTGAGGCTCAGATGTGCGGGGATGGTGTAGATGTGCTGTGTATAACTCTAGATGATAGACTCTAGACTACTGACCATGCAAAGTAGATGATGTTGATAACCCCCAAACAACTACGGATATAGACAACCATAAAGAGCCACCAATGGCTCACAAATATCCAATGAAGCTAAGACTATCTCAAAACTGCGGTCATGGTGGTCTGGGCCCGCGTTTGATAGAATACCACCCTTGTATGCCTGCCACGTGCCATTGCCTAGGCAAAAGTCTGTCCAGTGTAACCCAGCCCAACTGCAACTAACTGTTTGTCCAGTGCACCTGCGCATCAGTCAAGCTGTAGGGACTGTGTCAAATGCTTTGCCGTAGTCCACAAAAGTATAGTAAATCCTCATACCATGTGATCTGCCCTCCTCAATAATAGCTTTGAGTGTCAATATGTGATCATGAGTGGAAATACCTCTCTTGAAACCTGCTTGTACTTATGCTCGTATGCCTGCTCTCTCTGCCCATCTACTCACTTCTGGTTCAAGAGTAGATGCATATACCTTGGCCAGTGTGTGCCCAATCATAATGGTGCGATAGTTCCCAGGCATCATTGGATCTCCTGCCTTGAAAATAGGCACAACAGTCGACATACTCCAAGTATCAGGAAAACCCTCACGGCTCGATTGAACATTAATGCAAGAAGTTATACAAGCATATCTCGGGCATGTATAAAGTGCTCCGTCACCAATCCATCATGATCATATGCTCTCCTAGTCCTCATCCTGTCAATAGATTTCTTCACCATCTCAGCGGTAAAGAAAATTCATGTCTTTGGACATGGCATCGGGGGGTATGGTAGATGCGGCTGTCCTGGAATTGTGTAAAGAGTGACTTTATACTCACCCCCAGTCTCCGTGGATGTGATAGCTGGTGGAGGGAAGTGCTCATGATCTCCATGCCTCGCTCAAGTCCTGGCTCAAAAATAGCTTGTACAACTCCTTCTCTAGCTGAGTGAGATAAGCCCTCTTCTTCTGTTGCACAAGCCATCGAAAGGAAATCTGTGATTGTCTATGAGTAATGACTCCCGAAGACACCTCTCTTTGAAGTGTGGCTCTCGTTTCTCTACACTCCTCATCATACCAACTGTTTTGGGGCATGCTCCCAGAACGACGTCTGTGCTCAGGCTGGCTATGTGAGTATGCCTCTGCTGCTGCATCATGTAATGTCTCTGTCAGTATTTGGGTAAGATCCTCTAATGGAATTGACGGCTCCTCAATAGCTAAGCGTCTGTATATGCCATCTATGTAGACAGAATTAGTCTCTGACGTGAAACTGTATCAGGTATGTGTGGATGTTTGTGTCAATCGAGCTGTGCTAAACTGAAAAGAGACAGTAAACGTGAGAAGGGCATGATCTACTGCTACACCGATAGCCTGGACCCGACTGTAAAATCTTGAATAAAGGGTATAAAACTGGGCCGAGCCAAAACATAATCCACTGTACTAGCCCCATGTTTGTGAGGAAAACAAGCGAACCCATTGGATGCTGGAAATCTCTGTAAATTATGCAGTCCCCATGTCTATAAAATATCCCCCCATAACCCGTGTGCTCCTCATCTTGCGAACACCTGCCAAACCTATATCACTGACATTCAATTTTCTCATAGAAGACTGTTTGAGAGTGGCATGTCCTGGAATTGAAGTCCCCTAGAAGGATAACATCCCCATCTTTAGAGAACTCCCATATATCCTCATCCAAAATCATATAAAGTGACTATCACTTGGGGGATGCATAGTGAGATGTGCTTGGTGGAAAACAACACTTTGCAATGTAAAGTGGCCTCCTAGTCTCACTCTCACCTTGACCCACATATACCTGGCATGCTCATCTCTACGGACAATACGAATGAGGGATTGCAACTCCTCCCTAAATAAGACTGCCACACCTCTTGACCCACGTCCTCTATACTTTGATCTCACCTCCCGTCTACAAGTAGTCTCCCAATGATACCCCGACACTCTAGGTAATGTGCCATCGGGAGTCTGGTGTGTCTCTGAGTAGAAAATAATGTCTTTTCCTCTGAAGCTAGCCTTAAGGTGCCCACATCTAGCTTCAATGACCCATTACAATTCCATGCTGCTAGTTTTAGGCTTGTTTCATAGGTCTCACACCGTCATGCGGTGCTTTTTTTTCCAGAATCACTACTCTCCCTCCTCTGTAAAAAGCAATTTTCCCTCTCACTCTGGTTGCCTTGATCTCTGGCATCTTCTCTTGCATGTGCACTATCTGTGCTAGGATGAGGTCATCCCCCAAAAAAATCCCGGTCTTCTTGAGTGCTGGTCTTTTCTTCAAAAAATCCTTCCTAGCCTCCCAAGTAGGAAAGCGCATAATGAGTGCTCTTTCTTTGGAGCTACCTATCCCTTCCTTCTCTTTCTTCCCTACTCTCCAAGCCCTTGTGTGAGTAGGCTCGGGGATGTTCATTCATTTCAGAAGTTCCTTAACTTCTTCTTCCACATTGTTAGTGTCTTTGAGACCAGTGACACGTACATGAAGAGTTCTCATTTTCCTCTTTTGCTCCTCCTTCAAGGTCAAGTTAATGATGGTAGATGGGGGCGTGGTAGTTTGCAGTCTCAATCCACTTGTTCGCTTCGTCCGCCTTCTTTTGTGTTTGGAAGAGCCTATTTGCCCACCTGGAAGCTTTTCGTGTTTTTTGTTGCTCCTCCTCAAGAGTTTTTACTTGTTCTTTGATATTGTTCAATTTCTCGATCACTTTGGGCTAGCAATCTTTAGCTTTTTCTGATTTACTTTTGCACTCTGCAAACTCTCTCTTGAGTTCTTCAATCAAGGCACCTTTTTCATTCATACACTTCTCCTCCTCTGATTTCCAAACCGCAAAGGTGGTGATTGTTGTGTGTAAAAGGCTCTCTAACCCTTCTCCCTTGCCACCGTAATCTCTGGCATTACCTCTCTCATATGCGCAAGCTGTGAGAGAGTGAGATCATCATTGAGGAAAATACCTGTCTTTTTAAGAGTAGGCCTCTTTTTCAGGAATTTCTTCCTCTCTTCGAAGGAGGGGAAGCGTAGTATGAGAGCTCTCTCTTTTGAATATTCTCCTGGGCAATCACTCTTCTTGCCCACTCTCCATGCCTTTGTGTGTGAAGACTTGTCTACCCCCATCATGGATGTGAGGATTGTGACCTCTTTTTCCACATTGTTTATGTCCTTGAGCCTGATTACCTCACATGTAGAGCCCGTATCCTCCTCCTCTGTTCCTCTTCCAGGTTCATGTTAATAATAGTGGGTGTACAAGGAGCTTCCTTACCTTTCCCTTTCTTGGTGACCTCAATCCATTTTCGGCCTCCTCTACTTTCTTGTGTTGCGGAGATGACCGTGGCCCATGACTTCTTCTCCTCATCTTCTTGAATAACCCGTATTTCTTCTCTCATGGTATTCAATTCTTCCATTATGGATGGCTGAATTTCGCCTTCTTCGAGCCGCCCACTTTTTGTTGCAAGAAGTTCACCTTGGAGAGTTTGGATTGTGGCTTCTTGTAAGTCGCTTGCTCTTCGACGCTAGAAATCCTTTCGTATAGGTTCCTCTTTCCATTCCTCCATCTTTTGAAGAAAGGTTGCCTTCATCTCTTTCTTCCACTCCACTTCAACTTCAAGTGTTGATATCCGCTTGTTGGTGATCGATAACTTCATGTTGAGAGGGAGGCGGGCTATAGCCACTGGGGAGGCCATGTAAAAGGGGTCAATGGGTACCCAATGGAGGGAGACCATGAAAGAGAGAAAGACTAAAACAACCAATAAAATACAAGAAACTCTAAAAAATAGCAAGAAACGCTTGTGAAACCCTAAAAAACATAGAAAATGAGCTTCAAAACTTAAAAAAATAATAAAACAAATACTTGAAACCCTAAGAAAACACAAAAAACAGTGGTGAAACCCTAAAAAACAGCAAGAAATAGTGACAAAATCCGTAAAAACAGTGGTAAAACCTTTAAAAAGCAAAAAAACAGTTTTGAAACCCTATAAAACAGCAAAATAATAGCAACGATACCCTAAAAACAGTGAGAGAGAGTCCAAACCCATGGGGAGAGAGAGAGAGAGAGAGAGAGAGAGAGAGAGAGAGAGAGAGAGAGAGAGAAAGAAAGAAAGAAAGAAAGATTTTTAACGTCTATGTCAGGCCGAAATCGGCCTATGAGACAAATCAAATGTACATGGCGTGTATGTCATCCGTCTATCGGAAAGACAAATGAAACAAAACTGATACAAAACTGAACTGAATGTAGGTAATGGAGTATCTGAGGAGGGATGGGGCTCTATCTCTAGGGGTATATGCATGTCTATATGCTCAAGGTAGTACAATCATGAGAATGCATCAAGCTCTCTAGCTCCATCCTGTACAAATGGGGGGATGTAAGATGTGGTACATGGGTGGGGCTGGTGCCAAGGCTACCCGGATGAAAGCTGTCGGGTCGGCCCTCATCTGAGCTACTCGCTCCTCAGTGGCACGGCGCTCCCGGGCTCGGATCTCCTCGATCTGTCGGTGGTGGGAGCTCACGCCCCTGTAGCCTGTGACTCGTGGTCGTCGTCTAGCTCGGTTCACCTCCGCCTGTGGGAGTGTCACTCCTCTCTGAGTATCTGGTGAGGTAGGAGTGGCAATCCTCTGAAAGAAGTCTGTGAGCTGCGACTGTCTCCCCTCTGTCTGTGTAGCTGTGCGTGGCTGTAGTAGTGTGTCCCGATGGCTCTGTATCTCTAGTAAGAAATGTCCGAGCTGTCTCTGAT
The DNA here is from genome assembly GCF_014529385.1 of Adiantum capillus-veneris. Lineage (NCBI taxonomy): Eukaryota > Viridiplantae > Streptophyta > Polypodiopsida > Polypodiales > Pteridaceae > Adiantum > Adiantum capillus-veneris. The sequence continues at coordinate 33,808,500 of NC_140952.1, forward strand.
CTCGAGAGTCCATGATCTCTCGGAGAGTGGGCTGTCCTCTGAATAAGGCCTCATACCTGCCTCTGATCTCAGTGTATGCTCTGCATCTACATACAAAGTGCTCCTCACTCTCCACCTCCTTTGTGCAGGCTCTACAGACTCGCTCCTCCCTGGGAACACCAGTATGTCTCCCGATCTCAATCTCTAACTTGTGTGAAGCCACTCTCAGCTGACCAATCGCCACCCGTGAGCTATGTGGCATATATGTGTCCATATAGCGTGGTCTCTGTATGAACCCCCCAGACAATATGGTGAGAAACTGGTCTCTGTAATCTGACATCCTCGTCCCCAAGCCAGGTGACTCCCAGACTCTCCTAGTGTATAGCTGCCACAGATCCTGTCTCAATACCAAGTTTCTCTCACTACGAGAGAGGTGAACAGATGGTGAGTGGGGGTCGTACTGGAATGGTGGTAGGCTCTCCATGACAGAGAGAGAGAGAGAGAGAAGAAGAAGAAGATTTTAATGTCGTAGGAATCTATCCTAAGAGACCTCAAAGATCTATCGGATAGGAGTTGAACTCCAGATTTGTTATAAGAGAGAGAGAATGAAATGATATATTAACGTCTTCAAAAGGCCAAAATGACCTATGAGACCATGCCCGGAATCAAAAGAATTGAAACAAAAAATACAACTACTACAAGCTAGGATTGTTTACACGTGCCAGCTAATACAAAAGTTGCCCTGTACAATGCGTAGTACAATGAGAGGAGGGAGGGGGGGGGGGGAGATATGGTAGAGATCCATCCTCATCTGCACTCTGGACGTCGAGAAAGTGTGGCTTGAATCCTCTGCTGTAGTCTCCGTCGATACTGTGTAGCTCCTCTCCTCAATCGTGGTCGTCTAGATATCCTAGCTCCCATGGTTGGTCTATAAGAATGCCAATAGTGGTAGTATGAGTGGGGGCAGAGCTCTGCAATGATGGCTGCTCCTTTGGCTGTCCAATATATATATATATATATATATATATATATATATAGATAGAGAGAGAGAGAGAGAGAGAGAGAGAGAGAGAGAGAGAGAGAGAGAGAGAGAGAGAGAGAGAGAGAGAGAGAGAGAGAGAGAGAGAGAGAGAGAAATGAAATGTTATATTAACGTCTTCAAAAGGCCAAAATGACCTATGAGACCAATCTGATAGAAAATGGTGAATCTAATACCATGTCTGGGTACAAAAGACTAGAACAAAGATACTACTATTAGAATCCATCCTCATCTATACTCTAGATGTGAGAGAGTATGGCTCTAATCCTATGTTGTAGGCTCCGTCGATGCTGTGTAGCCCCTCTCCTCAATCATGGCCATTTGGATCTCCGTAGCTCCATTGCACGATCGATGAGAGTGCCGGTAGTGTTCAAATGAGTGTGGGCCGAGCTCTACAGTGATGGGTGCTCCTCAGGCTGACCCATACTAGTGAAAAGAAATCTGTAATCTGTCTCTGGGACTGTCTCTCGCTCTCTCTCCCCAGTAAAGTGTCTCTATATCTGTGTAGCTGAAGTAGATATAACACAAGACATCTCTGATCCTCATAACTCATGACCAGAGAAAGGACCGAAACCCTCTCTGAATAAGCAGTGGAAACGGCCCCGTATGTCAATAGTACACTATGCAATGACATATGTAATGTAGCTGTCACAAGCTGGTGACGTGGTGTACCACAACACACACACATGTATTCACTGTTGGCTGCATTGATGACGTGGCTGCCCGTACACCCTTTGCAGGAAATTCCAAACTGCTGACGTGGCAGGTTTCTGTATGGCAGCCCCTAAAATTGCGCTCTGGCTGACACGTGGTAGGCTGTACGGACGCCCGGAATTTACGACGTAAATTACGGAAACAAAAAGCAGGGCAGGAGCTTGCATGGGATTTTGCTTTTAGCAGGCTACGCAAGTCGAGAAAGAGAGAGAACCCCTTTGCTTTATTTTTATGCAAGAGAGAGAAAGAGAGCCTTGATGCTTTATTTTTAGAAGGCTTTTGATTTTCAACGTTTGGGGCTCTGCTTTTGGCATCCCTTGTACTTTTAAATAAGCAGGCAAGGCCTCATAACTCAAAGCATCTGGACGTAGAGTTTGAGTGTGAGCGTCTGTCCGCACTCTTGTACTTTGAACACAAATTAATACAAAAATAAATACTGAAAGGGGCGCCAGTCTTTGGGGCCAATATCTCTAGGCACGGAACTCTGCCGGGCTAGTGTCGAATCAATTGTGAACCGTGAACTGTTTTGAAGTGGTTATTTGTGCTATCGCGGTAGATTCTCGACTTGGAGTCTCCAAGTCTGTTACAGTAGCTCTGTCTCTGGGTCCAGCTGGCATAAGCGGCGTATCCTGCTGTCTGCTGGTATTCCTTTGAATCTACCAGTCTGAATCTCTAGTTGATGCGAGGATGTGCGTAATTGACTAATGGCACACCGCAAACCATTAGACATATGTGTGTCCATGTAGCTGGGTCGAATCACAAACCCATTTCCTGTGAGGTGGAGAAGATGCTCTCTATAGAAAGCCATCTTTGTGCCCAACTCCTGTGGCCGCTCTATCCATGTCCTCTTGGTATCCAGGCGAATTAGGTCCTGACGAATGAGTCTAGTAATCTCCACCCGTGTAAGAGACATTGAGGGTGCCTGAAGAGAGTACTGGAAAGGGGGAAGCCTCTCCAGGGTGAAGCCATGCATGTGAAACCATGATGTCATCTGTGTATACCAGCATGAAGTGACCTCCTCAAGAGCTAACTGTCTGGAAGACTCAAGGGCCAGTCTAGCATATCGGCCTCTAGTAGTATCCCACAAGCTATGCACAAAGGAGACTGATTTGGTTAGCGCCTCAATCTCCAATAGGAGGAGGGGCAACTAGCTCTGCTCGAATGACAACGTGAGTTACGGAGGCCTGAGCTCTGATCAGTCGAGAGATCATAGATACCAAGGGCGTCTCCATACGTCTCCAACCATCCTAGCCTATAGAAGGTCCCTATATCTGCACCCCATACAACATAGCTGAGGCTACTGAAGTATCAAAGATTCATAACTTTGTCAGAGGTTCCTGAAATTGAATCTGCGAACACATCCTCTTCAAGCCTGCCAAGGCCGCAAAAGCTCTGGTCAGTCTAGTCTCTGCTACTCTCTTCAAAGAAAACCTCGGCCAAGACAACCCCAAGGTAAGTGTATGCATCTGTATACTCTACAATCTCCTGAGCATAAGTGAAAGTCGGTGCTGATCTCCTGATCCACTGTGGTGTGGTGTTAAATACCATAATCTTGGTTTTACCAAGGTTTACAGACAATCCACTATCCTCTACAAAACTGTGTAATGCATCCAACTGTCCGTGCATACCCTTTGGTGAGTTAGAGATCAACACAATAATATCATCATATAACAACAATGGGATCCACATCCCTGCCAGCTGGGCACCTCTATCACCCTCTCTGTCAATGTAATCAGACACCTCATCAACATACATACCAAAGAGAGTAGGAGACAATGGGCAACCCTATTTCGTCCCAATGGTGGAGTGAACTAAATCAGATATCCCCTCCGGAGTGCGTACATGTCCCATCACTGATCTGTATAGAGCCATAATCCCTCGAAATCAACACTATGGGCACCCCCACCTCCTGTAGTCTGCGCATCAATCGAGCTCTCGGTACCATGTCAAATTCTTTGTAGAAATCCACAAAGCTACAATAAATCCTTCTCCTATGTGACCTGCCCTCCTCAATGATGGCTCTGAGTGTTAGAATATGATCAAGAGTGATGAAACCCCTCCTGAAACTGGCCTGACCCTTTGCTCGTACACCCTCACCGTCTGCCCAATTACTCAATTTCTGCTTAAGAATGGATGCATACAACCGTGCGAATGTGTGTCCAACCATAATAGTGCGGTAATTCCTAGGCTTTGTAGGATCACATGCTTTGTAGATAGGCACAATAGTAGACAACCTCCAAGTCTCAGGTAACCCCTCATACATGGCACGATTGAACAACACTGCAAGGACATCTACCAGCATATCTCTAGCATGTATAAAGTGCTCTGCTAGTAGACCATCATGATCGTATGCCGTGCTGGTCCTCATTCTATCAATGGCTCTCTTTACCATCTTAGTGGTAAAGAAGGTGCTGGTAGGTGGGCATGGCTCTGTAGGATGTGGAAGGGGCCCTGGTCCAGGAACCGTACATTACGATGAGGCAGATTGGCCCCACACATCAAAAGAAGTAAGGGGGAGGGGAGTGCTCATGAAAGAATCGCCATGCCTCTTCTGAGTCTCTACTCGAGAAGAAATGATACAAGTATTGCTCCATCTGGGCCGAGTAAGCTCGTTTCTTCCGTTGCACAACGCGTTGGGAAGCAATCCGAGAATGTTTGTAAGTGATGACTCCTAAAAGAAGATCTCTTTGAAGCTGGGCTCTCATCGCTCTGCACTCCTCATCATACCAACTATTCTGGGGCATGCTCGCAGGATGTCTCCTCCGACCTGACTGAGTGTGTGGGTATGCCTTTGATGCTGTACCATGCAGTGTCTGAGTCAGACTGAGAGGCGAGGACCAACTGTGCATAGACGGGAATCGATCTCCTCTGTATAAACCGAGTCAGTCTCTGGTGTAAATGTATAACGGGTTTGTGACCTACCTCTTGATGTATGGACTGTACTATACTGAAATGAAACAGACAATGTGAAAAGAGCATGGTACACTACCATGTCCATTGGTCTATCTCCCACTATGAAATCCTAAATACAAGGAATAAAGCTCAGCTGGTCCATAACATAGTCCACTGTATTGGCCCTGTGTCTGTGTGGAAAGCATGTGAAACGGGTTGCTCCAGGAAATCGCTTTAAGCCATTAAGTATGGCTAACCCATGTGTCATCGTCATCTCCTTCCATACTCTGTCTGCTCTTTTTCATGTGAGCATCTGTCAAGCCCCAACTCGTCCACATCCAGCTCTCTAAGCATCTGATCTGAAGTGTCGTAGAAGACTATCGGAGAGTCGCCCGTTCGGGCATTGAGGTCCCCTAGGAGGATGATATCACCATCCCTAGAAAAGTCCCATATACCATTATCTAGTATAGAGAAAGGCGTCTGTCCTCTGGGTGCAACATATACTGACGTATTGGGGGGGAAGTAACATATGGCAATGTACAGAAATCGGCCTTTGTCAGCTCTCAGCCTCACCCACATGTATCTAGCATGATCATCTCTCCGTACAATATGTCGTAGTGGCTGTAACTCCTCCCTAAATAGCACTGCTACTCCTCATGAACCTCTACTCCCATGCTCAGATCTCGCGACTGTCCTGTGGGCCGTCTCCATCTGTATCCCACCACATGTGGCATAAGATGTCCAGCGGCCTGACGAGTCTCTGAGAAGAAAACGATGTCCCTGTCTCTGAAACTGTCCTCAAAGGAACCAATGTCCAACCTCGTAGATCCATTACAATTCCAAGTAGCCATCTTGAGTGTGGTCCCATAGGTCTCACACCGTCATGTGGAGTGCCGCTCTACAATCACTACCCGACTTGTAAAAGGCTGTCTTTCCCTTCTCCCTTGTCGTCATAATCTCTGGCATTACCTCTTCATGCGCAAGTTGTGAGAGAGTGAGATCATCACCGAGGAAAATACCTGTCTTCTTGAGAGTAGGCCTCTTTTTCAAGAATTTCTTCTTCTCTTCCAAGGAGGGGAAGTGTAGTATGAGAGCTCTCTCTTTTGAAGATTCTCCCGGGCCATCACTCTTCTTGCCTACTCTTCATGCCTTTGTGTGTGAAGGCTTGTCTACCCCCATGATGGATGTGAGGATTGCGACCTCTTTTTCCACATTGTTTATGTCCTTGACCCTGATTACCCTCACATGTAGAGCCCGCATCCTCCTCCTTTGTTCCTCTTCGAGGGTCATGTTAATAATAGTGGGTGTACAAGGAGCTTCCTTACCTTTCCCTTTCTTGGTGACCTCAATCCATTTTCGGCCTCCTGCTTTCTTTTGTGTTGCGGAGATGACCGTGGCCCATGACGTCTTCTCCTCATCTTCGTGAACAACCCGTATTTCTTCTCTCATGGTATTCAATTCTTCCATCATGGATGGCTGAATTTCGCCTTCTTCGAGCCGCCCACTTTTTGCTTGTAGATTTCGAATGATGGAATCTTGGATGACCACTTTCTCCTCGAGTGAAGCGACCCTCCTACGCATGCCATCTCTTTCTTCGGTCCATCTTACAAAAATAGTGCTCCTCTCCTCCTTCACTCTTCCACTTCGTTTCTCCATTCTCTCATTTCCTTCTCTATTGCCAAACATCCTCTTCCCTGTCTGCATGTAAGAGGCTTTGTAGAAGGCCAGCGAGGGATGCGTCTTCTTACACGTGTGGGGGAAGATGTTGGCACTTCGCTTTCCGAGAGAGAGAGAGAGAGAGAGAGAGAGAGAGAGAGAGAGAGAGAGAGAGAGAGAGAGAGAGAGACTCTAAAACAACAAAAAAATACAAGAAGTCCTAAAAAACAACAAGAAACGCTTGTGAAACCTTTAAAAACAGCAATAGATTTGAAACCCTAAAAAATAGCAAGAAATGGTGACAAAACCCTAAAAACGAAAAAAACAGTTTTGAAACCCTTAAAACAGCCAAAAAACAGTGACAAAACACTAGAAACAACCAAAAAACAATTTTGAAACCCTAAAAACAGCAATGAAGAAGTGACGAAACCCTAAAAACAGTGAGAGACCCATGAGAGAGAGAGAAATGAAATGAAATGAAATGCTATATTAACGTCTTCAAGAGGCCAAAGTGACCCATGAGACCATAAAGTTACAATGAAGTGTATCTGATACAAAGTCAGATTAACAAAATAAATTAAACTAGGATAACAAAATATAAATACTGCGGAATCCTAAACTAAGCTGATAGGTGTGAAAGGTGAAAGGCGTGAAATGTGTGAACTAAGCAGTACAATGTGTAGACAATATGGGAGGGAATTAGAGATCCATCTTCATAGAGATCCATCTTCATCTGCACTCTGGACGTCGAAAAAGTATGGCTGGAATCCTTTGCTGTAGCCTCCTTTGAAACTGTGTAGCTCCTCCTCTCCATCGGGGTCGTCTAGATCTCCGTATAGCTGCAATGCTCGGTCTATGAGAATGCCAGTAGTGCGGACGGACCTCCCACTGTTGGCTTCTCCTCTGTCTGTTCTTCTGGGTGTACAATATCTAGTGTAAAGAAATCTGGGATCTGTCTTTGGGGTCTTCATCTCTCCTCAGTAAAGTTTCTCTGTGCATGTGTAACTCAAGTAGATATAGCCCAAGACATCTCTGATCCTCATAACTCATGACCCTAGATAGAGGCCCAAAACCATCTTTGAATAGACAATGAAAACAGCCTCGTATCTCATAGTACACTGTGCAATGACATATGTTCTTTGGCTCTAGATGGCATAAGCGGCATATCGTGCTACTGGTGTCCCTCTCGATCTGCCAGTCTCAATCTCGAGCTGATGTGAGGACCTGCGTATCTGGCCAATGGCACAACGCAAACCATGAGAAAGATGCGTGTCCATATAGCTAGGTCGAATCACAAACCCATCCCCCGTGAGGTGGAGAAGATGCTCTCTATAGAAAGCCATCTTTGTGCCCAACTCTTGTATCGGCTCTATCGATGTCCTCCTCGTGTCCAGTTGGATCAGTTCCTGACGAATGAGTCTATTAATCTCTACCCGCGTCAGAGACCTCAAGGGTGCCTATAGAGAATATTTTGAGAGAGAGAGAGAGAGAGAGAGAGAGAGAGAGAGAGAGAGAGAGAGAGAGAGAGAGAGAGAGAGAGAGAGAGAGAGAAATGAAATGAAAATGTTATATTAACGTCTTCAAAAGGCCAAAGTGACCTATGAGACCAGAAAGTTACAATGTGGCTGATCTGATACAAAGTCAGAGTAACAAGATGACAAAAATGAAATGATAGAATGACAAAATAAAATACTATGGAATCCTTAACTGCTAGGTGTGAACTAAGTAGCTAGCTGGGATATCTAGATCATAAGAGATCCAGCATCGGTCGCTGGCGGATCTCATCAATCTCCTCCATGGTCAGCAATCTGACCGCGCGTCGTGCATGTCGGGCCAAAGTGATCCGAATCCTCTGATGCAGCCTCCGTCAATGCTGTGTAGTCCTCCGTAGTCGTGGGCGTCTGGATCTCCCCAACTCAGTCGCCCGGTCGATCAGTACGCCTCTGGTGTGAGGCGACGAGCTCTGTTGTGGTAGTAACTTCTCCGGGTGTCCAGTGGTAGCTCTAAAGAAGTGTGTGATCTATCTCTGAGATTGGCTAGCCTCTCCTCTCATTAGGCTCTCTCTGTGTCTACGCAGCTCGAGCAAAAACAAACCCAAGCATCTCTGATCCTCGTACCGCATGACTCTGGAGAATGGTCCAAAGCCCTCTCTGAACAAGCAATGGAAGCGGCCTCGTATCTCTTAGTAGATGGGGCAGTGGCATGTGTAGTGCAACTCTGTCTCAGGCTCGGTGTCGCACAGGGGGCATGTCCTGGCCTCTGCTGGTACTCCGCTGTATCTCCCAGTCTCGATCCGCATCTGGTGTGAAGATGTGCATATCTGGCCAATAGCACATCGTATCCCATGAGACAAGTGGGTGTCCATGTATCCGGGCCTCATCACAAAACGATCCACTGTAAGTTGGAGGAGATGCTCTCTGTAGAAAGCCATCTTCGTGCCCAGCTCCTGTGCTGGCTGTATCCATGTCCTCCTGGTGTCTAGCTGAGTCAAGTCCTGGGCGATGAGCCTGGTGATCTCGGACTGTGTAAGAGTCAGAGAGGGTGCATCAAGTGAGTACTGGAAGGGAGGCAATCTGTCTATGCTGAACCCATGCGCATGAAACCATGATGTCATCTCCCCATACCAGCATGCTATATCTCCCTGCATGGCTAACTGTCGAGAGGACTCAAGTGCAAGGCGGGCATATCTGTCTCTGGGAAGTTCCCACATGTGGTGTATGAAGGAGACAGATCTGGTGAGTGGGGGGGCAGCTAGCTCTGCTCGGACAATAGCACGTGATACTGAAGCCTTGGCTCTAATGAGCCGCGAGATCATAGAGAGCAGAGGCTTCTCCATGTCCCCCCATCCATCACTGCGGCCTGTCCTCCCGTGATGATCCAATGAAGGTTCCCAAATCTCAGCTCCATAAAGCAATGCAGAAGCCACCAAAGTGTCAAAGAACCAGAGCTTCGTCCGAGGCTCCTGAAACTGAACCTGTGAAGACATCCTTTCCAATCTACCCAATGCTGCATGAGCTTTGGTCAATCTAGTCTCTGCTGCCCTCCTTAATGAAAATGCTGGCCCACTAAAAACCACTCCGAGGTAAGTGTAAGCATTGGTATACTCCGCTGTCTCCTGGCCGT
>NC_140952.1:33822902-34257902 GCF_014529385.1 Adiantum capillus-veneris
GTAGTGGAAGGGGGGTAATCTTTCCATACTGAACCCGTGTCTCTGAAACCACGAGGACAGTTGCGCATACCAGCATGATGTATCCCCTTTCATTGCTAATTGTCGAGAGGATTCGAGGGCCAGTCTAGTATATTGGCAATTATTTGTATCCCACAAACCATGTATAAAGGACACTGATCTGGTAAGAGCTTCAATTTCTATCGGAGGGGCAGCTAGTTCCGCTCGGGTAATCGCGTGTGGTACGGAGGCCTTGGCTCTAATCAATCGGGAAATCATAGATACCAAAGGTCTCTCCATTGACTTCCAATTGTCCTGATCCATAGATGGTCCCCAAATCTGGACCCCATAAAGCATAGCCGAAGCCACCACAGTATCAAAGAGCCAAAGTTTTGTTCGTGGTTCCTGAAACTGCACTTGTGAACACATGCTCTCCAACCCTCCCAAGGCCGCAGAGGCTGTGGACGATCTAGCATCCGCTGATTTCTTAAGAGTAAACTTCGGTCCTGCAAATACCACACCAAGGTATGTGTATGCATCTGTGTACTCTACTGTATCCTGGCCATATGCAAATGTAGGTGCCAATCTCCTAACCCACTGCGGTGTGGTGTTAAACACCATAACTTTGGTTTTACCCAAGTTTACCGACAGTCCACTGCCCTCCGCGAATTTATGTAATGCATCTAGCTGCCTCTGCATTCCATCTGGTGATTCTGCTATCAATACATTATCATCTGCATAAAACAACAAAGCGATCCATGACCTTGCAAGTTGAGCACCTCTGTCACCTCTCTATCAATGTAATCTGATACCTAATCTATGTACATACCAAATAAAGTAGGGGATAGTGGGCATCCCTGCTTTACTCCAACGGTGGAATGAACAATGTCGGAATCCCCTTCTGGAGTACGTACATAACCAGTTACTGACCCGTATAAGGCCATGATCCCACAAATAATCTCTTTGGGGACCCCTAACTCTTGCATCCTGCGCATCAATCTGGCCCTTGGTACTGTATCAAAAGCTTTCCGAAAATCCACAAAGCAACAATACATCCTTCTCTCGCTTGCTCTTCCTTCCTCAATAATGGCTCTGAGCGTAAGAATATGATCTAAAGTGGAATAACCCTTCCTGAGTCTAGCTTGTCCTGTTGCCCTTATGCCCTCATTCGCTACCCATCTACTCAATTTTTATTCAAGAATGGATGCGTACAGTCGGGTCAATGTGTGACCTACCATAATGGTACGGTAGTTCCCGGGTATCATAGGATCCCCTGACTTGAAAATAGGTACGATAGTAGATAATTTCCAAGATTCAGGTAATCCTTCACACATGACCCGATTAAACAGACGAGCAAGGACTTGTGAAAGTAGATCCCTGGCATGGATCAGATGTTCTGCTACTAAACCATCATGATCATATGCTCTTCTTGTCTTCATCTTATCAATGGCTTTTTTCACCAATTCCGTAGTAAAGAAAGTACTAGTAGCAGGGCATGGCTCTAGCGGATTTGGTAATGGAGGCTGTCCAAATACCATATATAATACATATTGATTCCAAATCTCAGTAGAAGTAATTGTCGGAGGCGGTGAGTGCTCGTGAAATAAACTCCAGGCCTCATGTGAGTCCTGACTCAAGAAGAGCTGATATAAATCCTTCTCCAGTTTGGCTAAAAATGCCCTTTTGTTGCGACGTACTATACGCCGAAGAGCAATCCGAGACTGCTTATATGTGATGATCCCAAGTGTAAGCTCTTTTTGGACCCGGGTTCTCGTCTCTCTGCATTCCTCGTCATACCAACTGTTTTGAGGCATGTTCCCAGATCCTCGCTTCTGATCAGGTTGAGTATGTGGGTATGCCTCTTGTGCTGCTCCATGTAGTATCTCTATTAACTGAGAAGTAATCTCCTCTACAATATATATTGGCTCGGCTGCCCACATCCTATTATAGATCTTTTCCACATAGACTGAATCAGTCTCTGGCGTGAAAGTATATCTTGTGTGTGTCTTCTTCCTTTGTACTTGAGAGGCATTGTATTGGAAGGAGATTGATAAGGTCAAGAGAGCATGATCCACTGCAATCCCAACCGGTCTGGGTCCCACCTTAAAGTCCTCGATACTAGAAATAAAGCTTGGTGAAGTCATGACATAATCCACTGTACTGGTCCCATGCCTGTGCGGGAAGCATGTGAATCCCCCAGATAAAGGAAAATTCTCTAGACCATTAAGTATGGCCAAACCATGTATAGTTGCCATCTCTATGAGATGTCTCCTATATTCAGTGTGTTCTTTATCCTGTGAGTTTCTAGTAAGCCCCCTCTGTTATAAATCCACTTCTCTGAGCATTTCCTCAGAAGTATCATAGAATACTGCTTGAGAGTTGGCCGTTCTGGCATTAAAGTCTCCTAAGAGAACGATGTCTCCATCTCTAGAGAACTCCCATATGTCATTATTCAATATGGAGAAAGGGGACTGTCCTTTAGGTGAGGAGTAGACTGATGTACTTGGAGGGAATTAGCATATAGCGGTGTATAGAAATCTACCTGTCTCGGCTCTCATTCTCACCCACATATACCTTGCTTGCTCATCTTTCCTGATAATCTATAGTAGTGGTTTCAGATCCTCTTTAAATAAGACTGCTGCTCCTCCTGAACCTCGGCTACCCCATAGAGATCTCTTGTCTGGTCGACCAGGTGTTTCCCATAAATAACCCTTCACATGTGGCATAAGCTGTCCCGGTATCTGGTGTCTCTGAGTAGAAAACTATGTCTCTGTCCCTAAAGCTGTCTTCAAAGGCACCTACATCTAGCCTATATGATCCATTACAATTCCACGCCGCTATCCGGAGCGTCGCCCCATAGGTCTTGCACCGTCATGATGAGCGCTTTTCCAGAACCACTACTTTCCCTCCTCTATAAAAGGTGATTTTCCCCTTTTCTCTTGCTGCCCTGATCTCTTTTCTAGAGAGAGAGAGAGAGAGAGAGAGAGAGAGAGAGAGAGAGAGAGAGAGAGAGAGAGAGAGAGAGAGAAATGAAATGAAATGAAATGTTATATTAACGTCTTCAAAAGGCCAAAATGACCTATGAGACCAATCAGTTACAAAATAGTGAATCTAATACCATGTCTGGGTACAAAAGAACTAGAAGTGGAACAAAATACTACTACTACTACTACAATCTAAAACTACGTGGGTGTAGCAGCTGATACAATAGGTACCCGGTAAACTGGATGTAACAGTGTGTGAAACAAAGATGGAAGAAATGGTGAGGATCCATCCTCATCTGCACTCTCGATGTCGAGAGAGTATGGCTCGAATCTTCTGTTGTAGTCTCCGTCGATGCTGTGGAGCTCCTCTCCTCAGTCGCGGTCGTCTGTATCTCTGTAGCTCCAATGCTCGGTCGATGAGAGTGCCAGTAGTGGTCGAATGAGTGTGGGACGAGCTCTGCAGTGGTGGCTGCTCCTCTGGCTGTCCCATATCTAGTGAAAAGAAATCTGTAACGTGTCTCTGGGACTGCCTCTCTCTAGCTCTCCCCAGTAAAGTGTCTCTATACCTGTGTAACTCAAGTAGATATAGTCCAAGACATCTCTGATCCTCATAACTCATGACCCTAGATAGAGGACCAAAACCCTCTCTGAATAAGCAGTGGAAACGCCCCCGTATCTCATAGAACACTGTGCAATGACATATGTAGTGCAACTCTGTCTCTGGCTCTCTCTGGCATAATCGGCATATCCTGCTGTCTGCTGGTATCCCTCTGAATCTACCAGTCTCAATCTCGAGCTGATGTGAGGATGTGCGTATCTGACCAATGGCACAACGCAAACCATGAGACATATGTGTGTCCATGTAGCTGGGTCGAATCACAAACCCATCTCCTGTGAGGTGGAGAAGATGCTCTCTATAGAAAGCCATCTTCGTGCTCAACTCCTGAGGCGGCTCTATCCATGTCCTCCTGGTGTCGAGCTGGATCAGAGAGAGAGAGAGAGAGAGAGAGAGAGAGAGAGAGAGAGAGAGAGAGAGAGAGAGAGAGAGAGAGAGATATGAAATGTTATGTTAACGTCTTCGAAAAGCCAAAATGACCTATGAGACCAATCTGTCACAAAATGGTGAGAGGGCATGATTGCTTGAGCATTACGCAATGTCAAGGAGGTTGCTTTGGAGATGGAATGTGGAGTTGGAAGCTGGGGCGGACACAGAGCTTGGATTACGTGAGAGCCTAGACTGGGAGGGAGCTTGAGTAGTAAAGCACATGTGATTTGGGATGCATTTGCGTGCAACACTTTTAGAGGCTGCGTGCACGCATACATACACGATATAGTTTGACACGTTTCAAAAGCAGCTTGGTTTTGTACAAAACATAAGATTTCAAGGGTAGCATATTTTTTGCACAAACTAAGAAAAACAAGACGTCTGCTGATTTGTCTATTCCCTTACTGTGCTAAGCAGGTATATTAGTTTTAAAGGATGTTCTCAGGGGATGATATCAGCACAGAGTTTCTGCCAAGGGAACAGAAACAGGAGCATTCATCTGAGCGCGATATTGAGGATAAATGTAAGAAGGCTTGCAGTCCCTCCGATGAAATAGATGAAATCTTCTGTCAGCTGTCTCGTATTGCCTGAGCAGTTCTGGATAAGGCTGCCAAGTATGTACTCTTGTTGGGTATGCTCCAAGGAATTCCCCTTTTTTTTTACATTAGCTTCCTTCTGACTTTATGAAGACTATACAAGAATACAGGCAGGTTCTTTGCTGTTTTGCATTAACACTGTTTGGTCCATTCAACATTCCAAGTGTGTCACATTTTACAGAGGGCAGCTTGCACATGTTTTTTTCGTGTTTGGATCTCAATGAGTGCTCATGTCATGATTGATTGTTGTTAGGTGTGTTTCCCCTGCCTAGTATATGCTGTTGGTATAGTGAGATAAAGTGAAGCACTTTGAATTTTATCATGTACGATGAGTTTGGTTTTTTAACAGATTTTTTGGTTAATGAGCTAAATGCTTTAATTTAATGAAATCTATGCCTAGGGTATTTTATTGCAGTTTGCAAAAGCTACAATGTGATTTTAAGGAGACACAACAAGGCCCTGCAAAGCACTCTGTTGAGGCTGCTCAAAGTTTTTTGGAATATTGCTGCTTTCAAGCTCTAGCACAGCTGACTCAGGATAGTAATTTTCTACATGATTCTGATTTTCGACATTTTACTTTTGACTTTATGGTCGCTTGGGAAACACCATTAGCAAACGACGAAGATAACAAGGTTTCACCTTTCCTTCACATTTATTCTGCCCTTTCTTTAATATTATGTCTCTTACAAACTCTCTTCTTATTTTCTCCTTTAATCTGACATGTAAATCTGTTTTTGTCTTATGACGGTTGAGGTGCAGTTCTTCAAACTTAATATTATGTGTCTGGCATGCCTATGTTCTGCTCATCTACATTTCCTTTGTGTGATTTTAAAGAGTTTACATTTGTTTGACTTCTCTATAGATTTTTATGAGGGGCGTTATTGTTTGTTGCAGGTGGAGTGCAAAAAGACTCCAGCAAATGATGAAGCCGAAGAGGATGTATCGTTGTTTTTTTCAGATCTGATGCCATTTCTGGTGCGTCTACTGCTTTTTGATATAAAATAATCTGCAATCTTATCCCAGGTGCTAAATACTGTATCCTGTAAATTGGGCAATGCATTTAGGACATCAACGCTTAAAATCATTATGTGGTTTAATCATGTGGAAAGGAGAAGGGTGCCCCCGGGGTTTTTCCAGTTTTGCTTTCTGGTGGCTGCTGAAGTATCTGCATGCTTTTGACATCAAGGTTGAGGTGGAAAACACTGTTGGTGTCGAAGCTTTCGCGCGAATAGCTCCGTGCATCCCCATTATTGCAGATGCCATATGTGTCTATCCTCAGTTTGAGACGTTAACGGCATCAACTTCAGGGCGCTTACCTTTTCCAGTTTATGACAAGTACATTGAAGCTCTTGAGACGTATGTAAGAGTATCTCTTTCTAACTCGCTCTCGCTTTTACTAATATTCACCCTAGTCTGGGGTAGACATTAGTAGATATGTTTGAAACTGATGACTAGATTGGCTAGGTGTGTAATCTTCTATCATAAGGCTTTGGAACACAAAAACTTTGTGATTTTTTTTTCATTTGGAATCTTTGAACTAGCTAGCTCTTGATGGGTATGCTTTTTTCTTAGAACTAAAATTGACGACATCTTTCAAATAGAATTAAAACAACAACAGTCCCTGATTGACAATCAACAGGTCGTTGTGCAACATGAAGAAGAAGAATGAGCGTTCATTCCTCAAAGAACTTCCTATGTCAGAAGAAGAGCATGTGATGGAGATTGACGGAACATCACAAATGGTTATACAGCATATTGGCTCGAAGTCTTTGACTGGTATTTATCTCTTTGTTAGCTTACTTAGCGAAATTATGGTGTGAGCCTCTCTAGTATCCTTAAGACATTAGCACACTCTCCAATTGAAAGGTTATTAATCATTTGTTAGGATTTCTTAACATTCTTACCTCTGCATGTTGGCACTATGACTACATGAAATGACTGATTAAAACATAAGGAATAGCAATGATAGCTAGGAGCCACTTTGGAAGTGTGTACTCCTATCAAGGATAACTATTGTTTCGCACCTCATCAAGATAGGGGACGTGTGAACCAGGTACTACTGAAATGCTTTTCCTGTATCAAAGCTAATATCACTAAAGGGCCCTAGCCCTTCTCTGCCCTTAAAGTGGCACCCTTTGTAGCAAGGCTACAATGTCACTTCACATGAGAGACAGTTGGACAGTAGGTTACACTTGGTCTGGTTCACACTGGACAGACCCTCTGGTCTCGGGAGTGACACGTGGCAGGGTACCTACCGACGGTGGTCTAGTGGACCTCGTGGCCGGCTCACCACATGGCTGACATTTATGAGATGTTGGTGGCCCTTTATGGTGTTACATATGAATAGTAGCGGTTGGTCATCGGGATTATCTTCTTCACCTCTGATCTTGTACGTAGTCGCCTAGAGTGGGTCTTTACACAGAGCACGTCTTCACCATCCCGGCACATCTGAACCTCGACACCCCCATTGTACCTGTGAGTCCTGGGCTGGAGCTAAGTGCGCTGCCACGCCAGGGTCTGCATCAGTCTTTGAGGCAGTCGAGTCATATGTTCTGGTCTGCTTTTGTGTCTTTGCGAGCTTTGTTGACGTCTATTGTTCCTTTCTATTCAGTCTGTTTGAGTGAGATTGTTACGCACATTGCATTGAGGACTACCCACTGTAGAGAGCACGACACATTATCCGCGCTACAGGTGCTCTCATTTTGGCGATCACGGTGGGACCTCACATGAAGTCTCACTCTCTGTGGAGATACAAATCGTGAAGATAGTTCGTTGTTACCGAGCTTCGCCCCTTTGCTTGCATTTGGGTTGCTAGTCTGTTGGTCTGGTCCTCTCTCGCCCTGGTCCAACCAGTCCTCGTCGTCGTCTCTGGTCCTCGTCTCTCGTCCTCGTCTAGTCTCTGGTCCTCCTCTGTGGTCCTGGTCTAGTCCCTAGTCTCTGGTCCTCGTCTCTGGTCTTGGTCTAGTCCCTAGTCCTGGTCCAGTCCTTCTCGCCTTGGTACAGTTCTCCTCGTCTTGGTCCAGCTAGGTGGTCTAGTCATTGGTGGTCTTGGACCAGGTGGTCTGGTCATTATCCTCACTTGTCCTAGTCTAGACCTTTGTTGTTCAGCCCACAGTGAAGGGCCCTTTTTTGCCAAAGTTGGTTGGATTGGTGGTCACTGCATGACACATACAAGGCGGTCAGTCGAGCGTCAAAGCGCACTACTGAGCCCTCTGAAGTACTATCACAGAAGACGACCTTTGACACCTTGTAGAAGTCCATCAACCTCATCACCTATACCTACACATACGACATCACCCATTCCTTCATCCAGTTCCGCATCTTCTCGATCACCTTCTCCAGTAAAGCTCTCTCCTATTCTGCTACAACAGCAGGCTATTGTGCAACAGGCTACACAAGGGGCCATGGAGCCGTTAGCTAGTGTTTTGGCCAAGGTAAATATCAAGTTCCCTACCTTCAAAGGACTCTCTTCAGAAGATGCTGACGACGAGGCAAGAAGGTTTGTCTCTCTTTGTAGGGGTCGTGGTCTGAACAGAGAAGATGCTTATTTGGTACTATTTCCATCCACCTTGGATGGCTTAGCAGATAAGTGGTACAGCCAGTTTGCAGAGAACCATTTTGCAACTTGGGCAGCCTTAAGACAGCAGTTCTGTGCAACTTTCAGGCCAGGTGACTACCAGGAGAAGGTGTTGGATGAGTTGGCCAACATGGTGCTCAAGCCAGAGGAGACTTTTGCAGAGCTTATGACTAATACTAAGTCGTTGGTGGCCAAGCTCCCCCAACAACCCGGTGATTTCATGGTTAAAAAGTGGGTGGAGAAGGCGCTTCCCAAAACTTCTCAGCAAAAACTCTGAGAGAGTCTCCGACCCGACGCCACTCTCGAGGAGTTCATTGCAGCTGCTACTAGGATAGAGGGGGCTAGGAAGCTGTTCAGCAACTCCTTTTCCATAGAGACTCCCTCTGTGTTTTCGGAAAGTAGTCCTGCTGATCCATTGACTTCGTTGCGTAGAGAATTTGAAGCCCTAAAGCTACAGAGAGCTCTTCAATAGGAGAAATCAATATCCCTCACGACGCTTTGGATCAAATGAAGAGAGAGCTAGAAGAGCTTAGGTCTCAGCAGGAGACTAAGGCTATGGTATGGTGCAGCTCATGTCACTCTCCAGGACACCCTCCACAGGACTGTCCCCTTCGGTTTTACTGCCACTTCTGCGAAAAGTCGGGGCATGAAGACAAGGATTGCTACTACCTCAAGGGGTTGCGACAAATACAGCAAAGTCTTGGTCCTAGTTTTCAACAAGGGTAAGCACGTGCATCCAACATGGTCTCTCCATGTGGCCATCCACACCACATGCCACCTTTATTGTCAGCCCCTCCAATGCAAGGTATGCAGAGCACTTTTCCCTCTCAGAGCTTTTATCACACCCATGCTCCCTCCTCACCTTACAGCTTCTATGTCTCCACCTCCAACTCCATGGAGCAAGGACCACCTCGCACTTCGACTCGCCCTTTAAATCGGCCCATTTTGTGCTACAGATGCGGGGAATATGGGCATTACCAAAGCAATTCCCCCTGCCAGAAGGGTCCCCTCCTTGCCGTTGTCAGGAGTTTTTGGAGCAAGGGATTGTGCATATGTACATACCCATGCATGGTGCATCAAATAAAGAATTGCCCATTTTTCAGAGCCAGGTGGTTACATGGGGCCCACATGTGTACAGGTAGGACAGGGTGTATATAGTGCATCGATTTTCACTATTACCAGTACCATTGTGTTTTTTCTATAATAAAGAGGAGTTGTTAGCGCGTAAAACTTCTCGAGGAAGCTATCCGCGGGCCGAAGACATAAGGTAAGCAGGTGCGTCAGATGGCATCTAGTGGCATCAGGAGGCTGAACGGGGTCAATATTTGCACGTGGAGAAGTACGGACACAGCGTGGGTGTTTCCTTGTGATAATTATGCAGAAAGGTCATCATTAGGAACAATTTTTGGGGCCACTTCACGTGGTGGCGAGATGCATTATTGAAAAAAAGCTGAGTGCCAGGTGTGCGGATGATGCAAAAAGGTGACAACTATGCACTGCGAGGTCAGTTTTCGGCTTGTTCGGGGTCCGTTTGAGGTCATCTAAAAGGCCAAGGGTGCCCAAGTAATAAAGCTAAGTGTGGGAACTGAAAAAAGAGAGAGAAGACCAGAAAAAATGTGGAGAAGAGAGGAGGAACAGCCGCAGGTGTGTTTTTGCTCATTTTGGAGCCTGTTTTGGCCGTAAACTGCTCATCCGAGGTCGGATTTGAGCACTTTGACATTGTAGACTGGGGTTTTGGGCTGTTCCGGACGCGATGGCGCTGTCCATTTTGCCAAATTCCTCACTCTTTTTCTGCTGTTTTTTGTGTAATCTTCTCCGGTGAGTGAAGCTTCTTCTCCAATTTGTGATTGTATCTGGTATCTTTTACCCATATTGTGTGGAGCTGTTTGCCCCATTGGTGTTGGCCCAAGCTCATTTGTATCTAAACATCAGAATTTCTTCTCTTTTGAGCTGAGTTTTTTTTTTTGTGTGTGTGTGTGTGTGTGTGTGTGTGTCTCTGTGTGGAGTGGGCAAGTGGATAGTCTCTCTCCTCTCACTCCAGAGGTGTGTTCCCTGTCTCGGCCAGGTGTGTTGTGTAAGCCGAGTGGTGCCCCATAGTGTGTGTGTGTATCTTCCCAAGAGTGTGTGTCGGGTCGTTATAGAGGCGCTGTGTGTGTTTTCATCCCGCTCACATTCTTTTGGTGCCCCCACGGAGGATCTTCTTCGAGTACCTTCTGCTTCGAGCTTCGAGCTTCGAGATTCGGGGTTACAGGTTACAGGTTACAGGTTACGGTTACAGGTACAGGTACAGGTACAGGTACAAGTACAGGTGATTCACACAGGTACAGGTAGCTGGAGTACAGTGATATACTAGCAGTGATGTCACTTGCAGTTGTTGTGGGAATGCATCACTTGGCGCCTATTTGAGCGCATTGTCTGTTGGATTGTACGTTACTTGTGGAAACTGCCATTGTACGCCTTTGTGGAGCCATATATGGTTTTATTTGGCAGTCCCAGCCATTTCTGAGACTTGGTCTGGAAGATAGTCATTTCTGAGACTTGACTATACGCGATTTGCATTAGCTTTCGTGTGAGGGTCAATAGCGTGAGGTTTTTATTGAGCTGGGGGATTCTCAAATGTGGAGATCCTTTCGGTGATACAGGTAGCTGGAGCACCCTTTTCGTGACCTCGCCATAGGCTATGTACTAGTGAGTCCTACTTGATGCTCGGGTTCTATTGTTGACAGTTTATGCATACATAGACAGTCTATATTTTGGGTTCCTACTGCTCTACTTCTGGGGAAACTCTGTCGAAATTTTCCCAAGTTATGATGGCTGGTTTTTTGGTATTTTGAGCCATTTATGCTGTTATGCTGCTGAAATTTTGGCAAAATCAGAGGTTGAGTCAGGTGTGCCTTCTTGGGAGCTTCATGGTTGGCTTTAATGGATGATCAAAATGGCCCTCAGTTCACTCCATTTCATTTAACTCAAAGAATTCAGATTAATGTTCATGTGTCCAGGAAGATCTTTTTCCAGCAGCGCATAGTCTTTATATTTGGGCCAAGAAGATTGAGAGAGATCCTGGAATGTCCTTTGCCTGTTGTAATTCCGATGATCAACTATGAAAACTCATTTGATGTGCATGTGTTTGTCCTTATCTAAAGCTGAGCTCCATTGAGGTTTCTGGGGATTGGGTAGTAAAAAGTTTTGGGTTCTTGCACGTGTGTTCGAAGGGGTTCTCAAAGCATCATAATTTGGGTAGCCATGGCTTTCTCTTATCCCGAGTTTCATGGAAGAAGTGATGAAGATGTGGAAGAATTTTTGGAAAAGATGGAGGTTGCCTGCATTAGCAACCAAATTCATGACCCTACGCAAATGTTACGCCTTCTCCAAATTTGTTTGAAGAGTGATGCACGAGCTTGGTCCAAAGCATTTGAAGAGGAGTTGCGTATGGCTGATCCACCTATAAGATTGAGTTGGGACAATCTAAGGCATGGATTGGAAGTGGAGTTTGTGAAGATAGAAGACCCTGACAAAGTGTGGCAAGAAGTACAGGCTTTGGTGCAAAAGGAAGGTGAGCCAGTAGATGCGTACATACGTAAGTTTTCATTGGCATGGGAGCGAATGTGCAAGGCTTTAGCACCACAGGTACCCCCGCCTGACATGATGAAGAAGGACAGGTTCTTGGCTGGTCTTTGGGAGAATATACGTTGGAGAGTAGAGCTAAAGAAGCCTAGGACATATGAAGATGCACTAGAGGTAGCAAGGAACAAAGAGTGGAAGCTGAGGAAAATGAGCCAGTTAGGGGTGGAGTCTTTGCCAATGAGGTCTGAATTTCAGCCTATAGAGTCTTTACAAGGGCGCATGTCAGGGGTTCATCATGAACCAGTGGTTCCTGTTACTACTCAGGTTATGCCAGCAGTGGTCACTACAGCAGTGCAAGATGATGGCCTAAGGCAAGACATGAGGCAAGTGGTTGATCTGATGAAGAATCTCAGCCTAAACATGCTAGGTCAAGTGGGAAGTAATCGAGGTCGAGGGCGGTTTGCAAATCAGCCAGGAGGTGAAGAAAGACCTAGGAATGGTGCTGGACAAAGTAATAGTAGGTTTTGGAGGCAGACGCCCACATGTTATAATTGTGGAGAGTTGGGTCACATCAGCCCGCAATGTGATAAGCCACCAAGGATGGGGGGAGACATGTATCCATTGCCAAGACAGGTGCTAACTAGATCAAATGATTATGGCATCGAAATTAAGGGAGACGAAGGAACCAGTGGACTGACCCAGGAGGAAAAGGGAAAGACAAAAGTGCTAAGTGTAGTCACCTTGGAGAAGGCATCAAAGCTAGAGGATACATTAGTGATGCCTATTGGGAAGAGGACCACAGAGGATAAGGAAGGAAGAAGTGCCCCAGGTCCTAGTAAGAAGAAAGGAAAGAGCCATGAAGGCGAGGATGTCAAGGCCAAGAGGAAAAGGAGAGCTCGTCGAAAGTTTCATGTTTCAGATTTTCCACTAGGGGATGGGCAATTAAGCTATGACTTGAAGGAGGATCTGACGAGCAGGAAGACAGATGTTACTTTTGGGCAGCTTATAGAGATGGTGCCTAAGCTAAAGCGACAGTGGAAGAGGATGGTTAACCCAATGGAGAAAGAGCCAGAGAGAGGTTCAGTAAAGGTGTTGGCAATGGATGAGCTACCAGACATTTGTCCAATAGTAGATGTGTGGCATAAAAGGAAAAATTTGGGACAAGGTTATGTGGATGGCGGAGCCCAAATATGTGTCATAACACACTCATGCGTTGAGAAGATGGGTCTCACAGTGGCTGGGGTGTCAGGTTTTCGGATCAGATTGGCAAACCATCAAAAAGTAAGATGCTTGGGTGTTGTAAAGAGCTTAGAAGTGGAGACATATGATGCAAAGGCAGTGGTTGATTTTCATGTGATGCCAACAGGGTTGGGAGCATATCCTATTATACTGGGCAGACCATGGTTACGTGCAGTGGGAGCTGTTCAAGATTGGCGACATGGTACGATTAGCCATTATGGAAAGACAGGTACCAAGAAGCTTTATAATATGGACACAAGGAAACGATTGGAGGAGCGTTATGAAGATGAGGATGAGTCTAGTGATGAAGACTATTCCACACTGACTGATGAGGATAGTGATAGTACTACCAGCAGTGATGAGGATGCTGATGTTGCATTTCTTTTGATGGACAAAGGAATCCAGGAGTCTGGTGTAGTCGCATTTGCAAATGAGGTTGAATATGAAAGTGAAGGGTCTTATGAAGTGATTGAAGGGCTGATGCAAACCAAGGTTGAGTTGTCAAAGAAGCTGAAATTGATGACACAAATGATCAGTGGAGACCTCTCAGCTATGGAGAGGGAGATATATTTACATATGCATGTTTATGCCAAAGTAATTGATGGTTTTCTTGATGCAAAGTTGATATATGGCATGTCTACAGGTTTTCCTTGGGAACCAGGTGGAACCTTGATTAAGCTTTTGATGCAAGGAATGCCAAGTGTTTTTGTGTGGGATCCAGGTGGAATGAGCATCTATTAGTGTTGTTGCTGCTGAGCATGAATGCTCTAGCAGGCTAGGGGATGGGCAAATTATGTCAGGAGTTTTTGGAGCAAGGGATTGTGCATATGTACATACCCATGCATGGTGCATCAAATAAAGAATTGCCCATTTTTCAGAGCCAGGTGGTTACATGGGGCCCACATGTGTACAGGTAGGACAGGGTGTATATAGTGCATCGATTTTCACTATTACCAGTACCACTGTGTTTTTTCTATAATAAAGAGGAGTTGTTAGCGCGTAAAACTTCTCGAGGAAGCTATCCGCGGGCCGAAGACATGAGGTAAGCAGGTGCGTCAGATGGCATCTAGTGGCATCAGGAGGCTGAACGGGGTCAATATTTGCACGTGGAGAAGTACGGACACAGCGTGGGTGTTTCCTTGTGATAATTATGCAGAAAGGTCATCATTAGGAACAATTTTTGGGGCCACTTCACGTGGTGGCGAGATGCATTATTGAAAAAAAGCTGAGTGCCAGGTGTGCGGATGATGCAAAAAGGTGACAACTATGCACTGCGAGGTCAGTTTTCGGCTTGTTCGGGGTCCGTTTGAGGTCATCTAAAAGGCCAAGGGTGCCCAAGTAATAAAGCTAAGTGTGGGAACTGAAAAAAGAGAGAGAAGACCAGAAAAAATGTGGAGAAGAGAGGAGGAACAGCCGCAGGTGTGTTTTTGCTCATTTTGGAGCCTGTTTTGGCCGTAAACTGCTCATCCGAGGTCGGATTTGAGCACTTTGACATTGTAGACTGGGGTTTTGGGCTGTTCCGGACGCGATGGCGCTGTCCATTTTGCCAAATTCCTCACTCTTTTTCTGCTGTTTTTTGTGTAATCTTCTCCGGTGAGTGAAGCTTCTTCTCCAATTTGTGATTGTATCTGGTATCTTTTACCCATATTGTGTGGAGCTGTTTGCCCCATTGGTGTTGGCCCAAGCTCATTTGTATCTAAACATCAGAATTTCTTCTCTTTTGAGCTGAGTTTGTTTTTGTGTGTGTGTGTGTGTGTGTGTCTCTGTGTGGAGTGGGCAAGTGGATAGTCTCTCTCCTCTCACTCCAGAGGTGTGTTCCCTGTCTCGGCCAGGTGTGTTGTGTAAGCCGAGTGGTGCCCCATAGTGTGTGTGTGTATCTTCCCAAGAGTGTGTGTCGGGTCGTTATAGAGGCGCTGTGTGTGTTTTCATCCCGCTCACACCGTCATTGCCCTGAAACAAAGGATCACTACAGTAAGGATTGCCCTAAACTTCGTGCATCCACGGCTTCGAACTCAAGTCAAAGCCAGAATGAGTTTGCCTTTCCCAAGCTCAACTTGATAGCAGCGAGCACTGTTTCTCAGCCGCCTCCTTTTACCCACGTGGTTACCCCTCAAAATAAGCCGCCGCAGTTGGCAGAGGAGCCATTGGGCGTCCTCACCCGGGCCCAGAGAGCCGCTCTCGGTCTTAGCATTCCATCAAGTTCAACTCCCCCACACATTCTCACACCAGTGGATACCTTGTCTGCAACTGTTAACAAGCCATCCCCTAGTGCCATGAAAGAATCCAAATCTTTGCTCTCAGATATTGATGAAGCTTTCTTGGAAGCAGTTTTAGATCTACAGAAGATCAAGGTACCATAGGAACAACTGTAGCGCGGATAATGTGTCGTGCTCTCTACAGTGTGGGTGTCCCCCAGTGCAATGTGCGTGACAATCTCACTCAACAAACAGAAACTCTCTCAACAGAATGAAATACAAGAAACAATGGATAATAACATAATAACAGAGACACAACAGTAGACCAGAACATGTGGACTCGACTAACTCAAAGGACCTTGTACAGACTCTAGAGTGGCAGCACACTCAGCTCCAGCCCAGGACTCACAGGTACAAGATGGGGTGTCGAGGCTCAGATGTGCATGGATGGTGTAGCAGTGCTCTGTGTAAGACTCTCTAGACGACTACGTGCAAGATAAGATAGAACTGCCCCCAAAACACGACTACTCATATCTACAACCATAAGAGCCACCAACGGCCCATAAATGTCCAGCCAGCTAAGTCTATCTCCAAACTGAGTGGTGGTGATGACCTGGCCACGACGTCCACTAGACCACCGTAGGTACCCTGCCACGTGTCACTTCCAGCCAAAGGGTCCGTCCAGTGTGAACCAGACCAACTGTAGCTAACTGTCCAACTGCCTGTTCTGTGAAGTGACACTGTAGCAGGCTACAGGTTGCCCGCCACAAGACTGGTCACCATCTCGGTGAGCCAAAACTGAATGAAACTACAAAAGTAACTATATGTACCATGAAAGATGAGGTAAGAGTACAGTCCTGTCACCCAAGGGAAAGGGTCGTCCCCACTGCTGCTCCAGAAGATTCCGGATCGGGAGGAGCCATCAGATCAATAGTTTAACCATGCGGTTGTTGTCCTGTGCTGTGCATACCTTGATTTCCTGTGGTTGTAGCAGCCATCTACTGCACAGCGGATGGGAGTACCTGCCCTGAAGTGAACTCCGGACGCCTAGTAACGCAACCATGGCGGTGTGCACCAGCAACACCGTCACAGCAAGGAACACTCTGGCTCTGCATGTGTGGCATATGGACCTGAGACTCTTGCTGAGTGAAGTAATGGGGCTGTGGGTAGTGTCCCATGAACTGCTGAGAGGGCTGAGAGGGACCTGCTGGGTAGTGTCCCATGAACTGCTGAGAGGGCTGAGAGGGACCTGCTGGCGCTGCAAAGGTAGCTAGACTCTGGACCTGTATCCCTGGCCTAGTCCATCCATATCCCACAGTAGCCTAGGTAGGCCTGTTATCATACATAAGCATTTCTTGAAATCCTTGCACCTGTGCTTTGAGGTCATCAATAATTCTCGACTTTATCTTCAATGCCTGCTGTAGTGCAAAAATCGTTGCATCTCGATCTGCGATGGCACTCTCGGCAACTCGCAGGGATCCCTCCATAGCTGCGTATGTGGCGGAGTGATGCTGGTGGGTTGTAGCTAGCTGCTCCACGCCTAGCTCGATGGTGGCAATAGCAGCTCTGGAGTCCTGAAGCAACTTCTCTGAAAGCTGAAACAGAGAAGTGGAGTCGGTCCTACCTGAAGATCCCTCAGATGGATGTGATGCTGGAGGGCGCACATGTGGCACTGCCAGCGAGCTAAAAGTAGGTGCAGATGGTGGCACAACCGGCGAGCTAGAAGTAGGGACACTCGGTGTAGAAGGTGCCTCAGAGATTGTTGTTGTAGGTGTAGCGAGTGATATGTTGACCGGTGTATGAGTGAAGATGGGAGAAGAAGGAAGAGGATCCTGTAAGGGTGAAGTGACCATCCTGTCCTGAGGAGCGGCAGTAGACACTGGTGTCGGCACAGCAGAACCAGGTGTAGCAGTAGACGTATGACGCTGAAAATGTACCCTAGTCTGCTGTCTCTCAGAAACTGGCAAGGAGAGTAGAGACTTCACTGTATCCTTCATCACTTTCGCCTTGATCTTCTTTTTCTTGGTGACTGTGGGGTCTAGTTGCATGCTCACGGGTTTCCTTTTCCCTTTCGAGGTTCCCTGTTCCTCATCCACTTCATTTATGTTAATAGGTATGTTTATGATCCATGCCAAGAGAGGCACCGCAAAACATCTAAAAGTTAACTGCACAGACTGCACTTGGGCCCGAAATCTTTTAGCCCTAGACTGCAAAGAGCTGAAGAGAATTTGGTGGAATCCACATGGGATAGTGTGGATTAAACAGTATAGCCCGTCGCAGTGGGCGAATGTAGTGAGAAGATCAGTTTTTTCCTTGTCTTCTTTGGCATCTCGAGCCAGAAAGTAATACCTAAAAATTGCGAGAAGCCGTCTGTTTCGCTCATAATTTGGGTGATCCGAACTCAATAGCTCTTGACATGCTTGAATTGTCACATCCTTGGACAGCAAAGAGAAAGTGCGAGTAGTAGACTTCACAGCAGGAAAGTTGGTTATACCCATGGCATGGCCAAGCCTTGTAGCTGTTAGCTTGTGGCCCCGGACCTTTGGAAAGTCTTTCAACAGTTGATGTATCAGCTCTGCTGGAACCGTATCAGGTAAATTTGCATCAGCCAATTCTGTGAGGCCCATAGTCCGTAGCTGAGCAGTCGACAGCACCTCGCTGAGAGATGGTCGAGGTTGCTGCATATGAAAATGTAATGAAAATGTTGTGCGATTTTTTGAAGAAGCAGGCCTCTTGATTTCATGAGTGATAATTTGCTGCTTTTCTTTTTTCTGAGCCACCTTTGAGTGTTCCTCTTGATCAGTGGATGCACTTGACTCGGAATTGACATCGGAATCATCAGATGCTGCTGAGTCTGCTTTGTAGCTCTCATCACTTGGGTCACTGGAGGTAAAGTCCTCTATGTCATTGCTGCTGCTGCTTGCAGATACTTCATCTGCTTCGCTCTCTGATGCAACC
This sequence comes from Adiantum capillus-veneris, assembly GCF_014529385.1. NCBI lineage: Eukaryota > Viridiplantae > Streptophyta > Polypodiopsida > Polypodiales > Pteridaceae > Adiantum > Adiantum capillus-veneris. Next base: position 33,841,058 of record NC_140952.1, read on the forward strand.
AGAGCTTTCCTCCTCTTCAACTCTACCTTTTTCTTGCTACTTCCTTCTTGCTGTTTCTCCTGTTGCTTGCTACCCCCTGCTATGTTGAGGTCGGATGACAAACCGAGCCTCTGAGTAGTGAAGTTTGACAAACAGAGCCGTTGAGTAGGCAAGTGATGGAAAAGCACTCAGATACAGGCCATGTGGAAGAAAAGGCCAGGTTGGATTTTCTTCTGCAAAACGATTTAGGCTGGCAATGGAAAAGCACGTGATGCTTTAGCTTTGCTGCAAAACACAATTTATGGCAGCAAAATCGAACCAGTAGGGCAAGTAGAGGGCAGGGCGAGAGGGGTGCTGAGAGAGAGTAGGGGCGAGAGTGGGGGGTTAGGGCGAGAGGGGACGGTTAGGGGCGAGGGTTTCTGTGAGAGGGTAGGGGCGAGAGGGGAGGGTAGGGGCGAGAGCGGAGGATAGGGGCGAGAGGGTAGGGGGGCGAGAGGGGAGGATAGGGGCGAGAGTATAGGGTAGGGGCGAGAGGGGGTGTGGGAGAGGGTAGAGGCGAGAGGGGAGGATAGGGGCGAGAGTATAGGGTAGGGGCGAGAGGGGGTGTGGGAGAGGGTAGGGGGCGAGAGGGGAGGGTAGGGGAGGATAGGGTCGAGAGTTTAGGGTAGGGGGCGAGAGGGGGTGAGGAAGAGGGTAGGGGGCGAGAGGGAAGGATAGGGGCGAGAGGGGTTGTGGGAGAAGGTAGGGGGCGAGAGTATAGGGTAGGGCGAGAGGGGGTGTGGGAGAGGGTAGGGCTGATGATCACACTCGGTACTCGGTACAAAGTGATAGCAGAAGCAAAGAGAAGGTACAAAGTGCTAATTTTTTAGCAGCTACAATTTTCGAGCAGATAAAAGGAGGGTAATTTTGACTCATTGGGAGATTAAGGTTCCTGCAGTAAAGCCTATATTCTTCCCATAGACAGTATGGCATTGGGAGTCCCATCAAGTCAAGTCCTTGATTACACCTTGCTCATTATCCCAATTGCCATCTAAGCAGAGTCCCCACGAGTCCCCAAGCAGATTCCAATTGTCAGACTGAACAAAGTCACGCAAGAAGCTTGACTGAAAGCAGTTTGGAAGGATCTTAATACTTAACTGCAAATAACATTGAGGATAGAAACCATTAGAGGAATTAGAAGAGTGACTGATTAGAGGAGTCGTCCAGTGAGGAGGAGTGACTCTTGCAGAAGTTCCCGATAATACCCAATTACCCAGAGGACTTAGTGGAGAAAAGATATCTTAGAGGAAAGGCGGAAACTTACAAACATAGCAAAAACTGAGACAGTAACAGAACATCTATTCTGGTGGAAAGCTCGAGGGGAGGAGAGAGATGGGCCATAGAACCTACAGATGGCGGAAAGTTGCATACCCTTTACTCAGAGGAGTAATAGCACTTGATTCTGGAGCCATTTACCAGTGGCAAAGGAACGCCTGCCAAAGTGACTAACTGGACAGCCCCCTGTGGCAAAACCTCCTGTACTCTAAAGGGCCCTTGCCAAGCTGGAACAAGCTTCTTTGCTTTTTTCAAATATTTTGCCTGATAGAGTAGCACCAATGTGCCTTGCGTTATTTTTGGCTTTCTGAGGTGGCGATCATGCCACGCTTTGCGACGAAGTTGTTCCGCTTGCAGAGCACGAGAAGCTAAAAGGCGGCTTTCATCCAATAAGGTGAGACGGGAGATAGAGGCAGATTCCATGCCCCAACTTGCACGCAGACTGCCCACCCTAGGGGAACCGGAGTTGAACTCAAATGGAGCTATGGCTTCCAAACCGAAAGAGAGTTGAAAAGGCGTTTGATTCGTTGTTGCTTTGAAAGATGTGCGGTATGCCCAAAGAGTGCCGTGCACAGCCTGAGCCCACGATGCTGGATGGAGATGACATGCTTTCCTCAGTAGAGCGATCAGAACCTTGTTGGTGCTCTCGGCCTGTCCATTGGCTCTAGGGTAATAAGAGCACGACTTGCGATGAAAAATCTTGTAATTGGCCAGCAAATTTGAGATCATGTCATTGACAAAATGACTGCCTCTATCACTGGTGATCTCTAAGGGACATCCAAATCTGCATAAAATATTTTCATATAAAAATTTGGCCACTGTATTTCCGGTGCAATCTACTGTTGCTAGTACCTCTGCCCACTTTGTTGCATAGTCTGTAGCCACTAGCAGATATTTGCGATTACCTGGTTGAGCCGGGGGATATATTGGTCCCACAAAGTCCAAACCCCATCTCTCAAAAGGTAGCCACGCCATCGAGACCTGCAAAGGACGGTTGGATTGCTTACTCGGCTTCGGCCCACATCTCTGGCACACATCACAAACCTTAGAATATGCTATTGCATCCTTAAAAATGTAGGGCCACCACAGACCACTCTGTAGAATCTTCTGAGCAGTGATGTGACCAGGGTAATGGCCACCAGTGGGACCATTGTGGGCATCTTCCAGAATATGCTCCACCTCATGAGGCGAGACACAACGCTTCAGAACACCATCTGGTCCCGCTTTGTAGAGCTGGCCCCCGATCAGAGTGAAAGGCCTGGACTTCAACAGCAATCTCCTCTTTTGCAGTGGGGATGCCCTCTCTGGGTACAGCCCAGTAGATAGAAAATGTAGGACCTCGCCGTACCATTCCGGTGTTGTATCTATTTTAAAAAGACTGCTATCTGGAAAGTCATCCGCAATCCCGGTAGCTTCTTCGCCTGTAGCGCGGATAATGTGTCGTGCTCTCTACAGTGTGGGTGTCCCCCAGTGCAATGTGCGTGACAATCTCACTCAACAAACAGAAACTCTCTCAACAGAATGAAATACAAGAAACAATGGATAATAACATAATAACAGAGACACAGCAGTAGACCAGAACATGTGGACTCGACTAACTCAAAGGACCTTGTACAGACTCTGGAGTGGCAGCACACTCAGCTCCAGCCCAGGACTCACAGGTACAAGATGGGGTGTCGAGGCTCAGATGTGCATGGATGGTGTAGCAGTGCTCTGTGTAAGACTCTCTAGACGACTACGTGCAAGATAAGATAGAACTGCCCTCAAAACACGACTACTCATATGTACAACCATAAGAGCCACCAACGGCCCATAAATGTCCAACCAGCTAAGTCTATCTCCAAACTGAGTGGTGGTGATGACCTGGCCACGACGTCCACTAGACCACCGTAGGTACTCTGCCATGTGTCACTCCCAGCCAAAGGGTCCGTCCAGTGTGAACCAGACCAACTGTAGCTAACTGTCCATCTGCCTGTCCTGTGAAGTGACACTGTAGCAGGCTACAACAACAACAGGTAGAAAAAGAGAAGTGTACAGCAGAGACAGTCTTGAAGAACACTTTCCAACAAGTGTCCCTCTATGACATGTTGTGGCTAGATGCGAGTTTCAGAAGTGACACCCTTGGAGTTATTTAGTCACTTTACCCTGGAGCAGGTCCTAGTGGCGGGCACCTCCCAGTGCGACCGTCAGAGTCCTATATGATATCCAATCCTGCTGCTCCACTCACGGATTATAGAAGCCCTCGCCTGACAGTGTTCGTTTTGGGCCGGCATTTCTCAGGAGTGATAGTGGATGGTGGATCTGGCATCAACCTGATGCCCGAGCTCACTATGTTGGCTCTAGGTCTACAACCTACTCGCCCTGCTCCTTTCACAGTTACATTGGCCGATCAACGAACAGTCTGCCCAGTGGGCATCGTGGACAATGTGCCTCTGCAGGTACAAAACTTTACTGTTAACTTGGATTTTGTGGTGGTTCGTCTTCCCAGGTTGAGGGCGGATTTCCTTTGCTCATTGGAAGACCATGGCTACGACACACTAAAGCACTTCATGATTGGGGAAACGAAGCAATGTGGATACAAACTTCTGGCTCCCCGATGCAACCCGTCCTCTTAGAAGGAGGTATGGATCCAGTGGTGCAGCAAGTTTCTTTGTCAATGGAAACCAACCCTGAACAGGAACAGCCTACTACACCTGAAGGGTCAGACGAAGATCTGCTGGAGTGGTTGGAGGCTACCAAATCTATGCCTTGTTATGGAGTCTCTATTCACTCTTTGCCTGAAGGAACACCCTCTTCAAATGATTCCACAGTAGCTAAATCTAATGTGCCACCTGAGCCTTTGAAGAAGCAGAGAAGCAGGAAGAAATCTCCTCTACAGGAGTTCACTCCCCCTCAAACATTAACCCCTTCGGTGTCTCTTTCTTCTTCGACCAGAAGAAAGCTCTCCTCTGTGTCTAGAAAACTCCATTCTCAGAGCCCGTCCTGCAAGATGAATTCCAAGATCTTGATAGCTGTCTTGCTCATGATAGCGGTCTGCTCCTTACTTGTACCTATCTACCCTTACCCCCTCGAACTTACCCACAATCAGAATGCCCACATCCTTCGGGTTCACAGTTGTGGCAAAGAGATCATCAAGAGCGCCTAACATTGTTGTTCCCATCATCTACATGAGAGTCACCAAAACAATAGAGAGCAGGCACTAATGTTCTCCCCTGCTATTACTTCTGTAGGCTCCTGGCGGCAGGCCCTCCATTGGTGCTGGCTCCTACAGAATCCTCCCTTGGTGCAGGTTCCTGCATTCTGTTGTTCAGCAGATGGAATTGTCAACCGCTTGTCTACCCCTAGCCCTCTCCCTACCAACCCCTCGCCCTCGCCCTCCCCCTTCCACCTACCTACACCCTCGCCCTAGCCCCTCTACCTACCCCTCAGCCCTCGCCCCTAGCCCCTGGTCCCATGTCCCTAGTCCCTAGTCCCTAACCCCTAGCCCTTAGCCCCTCGCCCCTCGCCCCTCGTCCCTAGCCCCTCGCCCCGAGCCCATAGTCCCTAGTCCCTAGCCCCTAGCCCCTAGTCCAGTCCCTCGCCCCTAGCCCCTAGCCCCTTGCCCCTTGTCCCTAGTCCCTCGCCCCTAGCCCCTAGTCCCTCGCCCCTTGCCCCTAGTCCCTCGCCCCTAGCCCCTAGTCCCTAGTCCCTCGCCCCTAGCCCTAACCATACCCTTCCCCCTCGCCCTCGCCCTTGCCTCCCCTTGTCCCCTATTCCATCGCCTCTCGCCCCTACCCTCTCTTGCCCTCGCCCCTACCCACCCCCTCTCTTACTTTCTCGCCCCTACCGTCCTACCCACCCCCTCTCGCCCCTACCTAGCCCCCCCTCGCCCCTACCCACCCCCTCCCTTCCACTTACCCCTATCTAGCCCTCCCCACCCCTCTCAGCCTCAGCTAGTTTTTACCCCCCACCCCTCAAGTTCCCCCCCCGCATGATCAACTCGCTCTCAAGATTTCACTTGGCTACCATCCTGTTGCTGTGAGGGCTTTTTCGTTCTGCCATCATGATGGAGCTTAACCCTATTTGCAGTGTTACTCGGGCTTATGGTCATAGCTCTTTTCGAGAAGAGTGTTGTTGCAAAAAGTGTGGCAAGGTTAATCTGCAACCAGGTCATTTTCCTATCACTATGGTTAGGGAAGATAAAGATGCGCTGGAATCAAACTAAGCTTATCTCTTTGCTGTAGAGCCTCATCTTTTGCCAATTGGAATTCTTAGGCTATGCAATCATACATACTTGGTTCCTGCCTAGTTAGAGGCTTAAGGCGATTGCAAGTAGTGTAGTGTTTTTAACTATTCTTTTGAGGTATGTATGGTCATGGGCCTAACACCTACTTCACCTACTTCAAGAAAGATCTACGGATGCAGTACCTAGTGGTTTTCCTTCACAGTTTTTTTAGTATTCCTCTCACGGAGACGGTGAGCGGTCTTGTGGCGGGCAACTGTAGCAGGGCTACAGTGTCACTTCACAGGACAGACAGTTGGACAGTTGGTTACAGTTGGTCTGGTTCACATTGGACGGACCCTCTGGTCTCGGGAGTGACACGTGGCAGGGTACCTACCGACGGTGGTCTAGTGGACCTCGTGGCCAGCTCACCACATGGCTGACATTTATGAGCCTTGGTGGCCCTTTATGGTGTTACATATGAGTAGTAGCGGTTGGTCATCGGGATTATCTTCTTCACCTCTGATCTTGTACGTAGTTGTCTAGAGTGGGTCTTTACACAGAGCACGTCTTCACCATCCCGGCACATTTGAGCCTCGACACCCCCATTGTACCTCTGAGTCCTGGGCTGGAGCTGAGTGTGCTGCCACGCCAGAGTCTGTATCAGTCTTTGAGATAGTCGAGTCATATGTTCTGGTCTGCTGTTGTGTCTTTGCGAGCTCTGTTGACGTCTATTGTTCCTTTCTGTTCAGTCTGTTTGAGGGAGATTCAGTCTGTTTGAGTGAGATTGTCACGCACATTGCACTGAGGACTATCCACTGTAGAGAGCACGACACATTATCCGCGCTACACCCTTTCTGTCCTGGTACCTGCTAGACTCTTTGTTTTGGTGTCAGGAAAACAGGGCTTTCATAAAATAAAAGCACCAACGTTGCTTGCAAAAAGCCAAAGTAAAGCTGATCAATACAATCATGGCACATGCTTAAGAAAATGTCTACAACATACAACGAAAAAACCAGTAAAATTTAGGGGTTTACACCCCCTAATGAGTGCACACAGTGCCCTGGCAACTGCTAAAGAAGTAAAAGGAGGAGAAGATGGTAAAAAACAAGGCTCAATAAGCATGTGATTCAAAACTTCCTTTAAGTTAACAAGATGCACATGGTTTTCACAGTAGTAAGTATTGTGGTCCTTGAACTTGCGCACAAAGTATGGCATTAGACCCTCAAAGCATCTAAGAGATCCTTATATTAGAATGAGCCTCCTAGAACCACGTATAGAAGTCTCCATGTGACACACAAGACACATTTAAAATTGATAAGACCTAGTGTGCTAGGTTAGATTAGTGTTAGTTGCATTCATGTGTATTAACTCTGATGTACTCTAATCCCAATTCAAACATCAAGTAGGCTTCTAGACTCTTGTCTGATGACTTCTACATGTGTACATGGGCAAGTATCTGGAGAAAATGTCCAAAATTCTCCCATTCTACCCTAAACCCTTGTGTAGCAGGGCTATAGTGTCACTTGCACAGGACAGGCAGTTACTTGTAGCTGGTCTAGAGTTCACACTGGACACTCTTGCCTAGGCAGTGACATGTGGTAGTGATACGGGTGGTGGTCTAGTGGACACACCGTGGCCAAATCACCACCACGACGGTTTGGAGATAGACTTAGCTGGACTGGGATATTTGCCAGCCGTTGGTGGCTCTTTATGATTGTATATTTGTAGTTGGTTCTAGTCTATATACCACATCATCTACTTTCTATGGTGTAGCGTCTTGAGTCTCGACTCTTGGGTCCAACACCTCACATCTGCACCCTCCCTGCACATTGGAGACTCGACACCCTGATTGTACCTGCGTGTCTTGAGCTTGGAGCTGAGTGTGTATGGTTCTATGAGTTTGTCGAATTTCATTGAGATCTGAGTTTGTTGTTGTGTATGATGTTTTCTTTCGGTTGCATGCATATTGCAATGAGGAACTGTAGAGAGCATGACACACTTTTCTTGCTACAGGTGCTCTCATTTTTGGCATGCCTGGTGGGACCTCAACTGAAGTCTACTCCACTCCATTGAGCATACATGGGTGAGGAGCTAGCTGGTTCAGCCCCTCAATGGGTCTAGATTATCCAGCAAGTTCAAGGGTCCCAGTGCCCAGAGCTTTGGTGGGTTTGTTGTTATTGCATGACACATACAAGGCAATCTAAATATCGATAAATCCCACTTCTGAGCCCTCTGAATACCCTCCCGCGCATCTACTTCCACTCCCTCAAACAGTTCTTTACTTCCCAGGTCACCTTCCACAGTATATTTCTCACCCATTGTGTTATAGAAAGCTCTTGAGCAAGTAGCCATGGAGGAGCTGACAAGCATTCTGACTAAGGTGAACATAAAGTTTCCGACTTTCAAAGGACTCTCCACAGAAGATGTATACGACCATGCTAGGAGATTCATCTCCCTCTGCAAGGGTCATGGCCTCAAGAGAGAAGACGCCTACCTAGTGCTCTTTCCATCAACCTTGGATGGCTTAGCAGATAAATGGTACAGTAAGTTTGTTGAGAACCACTTTACTACTTGGGCAACACTAAGGCAACAATTCTGTGAAGCTTTCAGACCAAGTGACTTCCAAGAGAAGGTTCTAGATGAGTTGGCAAACCTAGTGCTCCAGTCAAATGAGACTTTTGTAGAATCATGACAAGAACAAACTCTCTGGGTGCCAAGCTTCCCCAGCAACCAGGAGAACTCATGGTCAAGAAGTAGGTGGAGAAGGCTCTCCCCAAGACTTCTCAGCAAAAACTCCATGAGAGTCTTCGACCTGAAGCCACTTTGAAGGAGTTTTGTCACCGCTGCTACTAGGATAAAAGGGGCAAGGAACCTATTTAACGACCCTCCCCAGGTAGAGACTCCCTCAATACTCTTGGAAAGTCATCTTACCCCTTGACTTCTTTACGCAGGGAACTAGAAGCACTGAAGTTACAATGAGCTCTTTAAGAGGAGAGATCCTTTTCTCTTTCACATGAGAAGCCTCCATATCAAGAGGATTTGGACCAGATCAAGCGTTTGCTAGAAGAGCTCAGGGCTCAACAGGAGTCTAAGGCTGTAATTTGGTGTAGCTCATGTCGTTCTCCACACTCCTGAGCATCCTTAGCAGGAATGCCCATTTCGAGCTTACTGCACTTCTGTGTGAAGCTCAGACATGATGACAAAGATTGCTACTATTTGAAGGGATTGCGGCAATAACAACATAGCCTCGCAACTATGCTTCAACAAGGCTTGGCACCTATTCTTCGGGGATTGGCACCTGCATCCAATATGGTTTCCCCCTATGGCCATCCAAACCACATGCCACCTTTGCAAGTATGCAAAGCCCTTTTCCATCTCAAAGCTTTTATCATGCTAATCCTCCCTTAACCCTCAGAGATTTTACACCTCAGCCTCCAGTCCATGCAGCAGGAGCAGAGACCACTTGGCCCCCCGACTCGCCCATCCAATCGGCCCATTTTGTGCTATAGATGCAGGGAATATGGGCATTATCAAAGCAAATGTCCCTTGCCCCAAGGGTCTTCTCCTTGCTATCATTGCCTTGAGGCTAAGGATCGAGCTCGAGTTTTGAAGCAATAAGAGTTCACGTTTGCAAGATCAAGCTGATAGCGATGAACACCATCCCTTAGCTGTCACCTACTACTCATGTGGTTATACCTTAGGATAAGCTGAAGGAAGTGGAGGAGCCCGCCGGTGTCCTCACTCAGGCACAAAGAGCAGCCCTCAGCCTTGACCTTTTAGAAGGTCCAACTCTTCCATTCCCACTTCCACAACCTAGTCTACCTGCAACAACTGACAAGCCACCCACTGGTGCCTCTCACTGTGTCTTCTAGGACGCCAATTCTTAGGGGTGTTCATGGATGGTGGATCTGGCATCAACCTGATGCCTCAGTTCACTATGTTGGCACTAGGTCTCCAGCCGACTAGGCCCACCCCATTCACAGTGACTTTGAGGATTGTCTACCACTTGGGCATAGTAGACAAAGTGCCTCTGTAGGTGTAGGACTTCACCTTTGGCTTGGATTTTGTCGTGGTTCGTCTTCCCCAGGTTTAGGGCGGCTTTCCTTTGCTCATCGGTAAACCATGGTTGCGGCACACTAAAGCACTACATGATTGGGGAAATGACGCAATGTGGATACATACTCCTCACTCCTCAATGAAACCCATTCGACTTGAAGGAGGGATGGATCTAGTAGTGCTTCATAGTAATTTGTCAGTGGAATCCTACCTAGACCTCGACCAGCCTATCCCACCTTATATCCCACCTTATAGACCATAGGAGGACCTGCTTGAGTGGTTGAAAGCTACAAAGTGTATGCCTTGTTATGTGATTTGTACTCGAGGATACCCCATCTTCGTCTGTCCTTACAATAGCCGAGCCCAGTATGCTGCCTAGCCCAGAAACAAGTGCCGAGGGCATGGCAATTGTTAACTCAAATCAGGGTGGTCTCGTACGGTCCTGTACGTTTTGTACACGTATGACGATGTGCGGTACTAAACGAACTAAAAAAATTTATGGTGTACGATGACGTTACATTTGTTCAAAATAAAAAAACAAATAATTCTTGAGTCTAAGGCTTAGACCCTTGGGTTTAAACTATACACTTAAACTATAGACCTACAGCTTGTCTCTTGAGAGCTAGAATTTGGGAGCATTGAGAGCTTGAGAGCATTCAGATCTTGTAGTTCTAAGTGTTGGAGAACAAGATGGAGAGGCATTTCTTAAATAGGAAGAGGCTAGAGCATGAGAGAGGGAGAGCATGGGAGAGGGAGAGCATGGATGATGACTCTCGATGAGTGAGGGAGAGCATGGATGATGACTCTTGATGAGTGAGGGAGAGCATGGGAGAGAGGGAGTGTCATTAGAATAGGTCACATCATCTCACATGGATGATGGGATTCAAGCCTTATGTCCATTGTAATTTGTCACATGTGGAAGGGCTAGGGCCTAGGCTCTAGCACATGGCATATGATCCAATGTGGTGGAAATGGGCTCGAGAACGGCTCCAAAACTTGCATACAACATCCAATAGGCAACAATCAAAATACCACCTACAATAAAAAACAGCTCGAAATTTTTGAACACACGGAACGTACTAATCAAACAGGACAGTACGTGACGGACCGTACGGAACAAGACGTTCCGTACGTCGAACGAGAACTACCTTGACTCAAATGCTCCTATTGTCGAGGCCTATGGGTTTGGTGAGCCTATCAAAGACCACAGACGAGGTAAGAAATCCATAGTTACCGGGAATTGCCATTTTTAGGTCATCGTTCCCTGTTCCCAATCTAGCTTCCTGTTTCGAATCCCCGTTCCGTGTTTCAGACGTGAGTGTTTGAAACAACGAATGGCATTTCATAGGGGTTGCCGTTCAGCGTTCCCCATTCCAATCTCCCGTTCCAGTAACCATGAAAAAATCTCCTTTAGAAGAGTTTCCCCAACTCTAGCCTAGAAATAAGTGCTGAGGGCATGGCAACTATCAATTTAAATGCTCCTATTGTCGAGGCCTATGGGCTTGGTGAGCCTATCAAAGACCACATACGAGGAAAGAAATCTCCTTCACAAGAGTTTCCCCAACTCTCAACCTTCTCTGTGTCTTACTCTCGGACCAAGGCAAAGCTCTCTTTGTGTCTGATGAACTCCCCTTTGACGAGCTTCCACAAGGATGGTTACAAGAAGAATATGCTGATTCCAATATTGATTATACGCCAGCTCATGATGCCTCAAAGATCCAAGAGGCAGCAACCTCTTCATCTTCTGACGCCTCCTCGCCAACACCACCTCCCGAGCCTGTCAGGGAAGTCAACCTTGGGGTAACAACCCTCAACCCATTATCTTAGCCGCCTGGTTGTGGGAACACCCGGCACTACTTGACTAGATAGTTTCTTTTATGCACTCTTTGAAGGATGTTTTTTCCTTGTCTTACAAAGATTTGAAAGGAATCCCACGAGAATTGGGTGTCCACACTATTCCTCTGGTTGAGGGCGCTAAGCCAGTTAGAGGCCGTGCTTACTAGCTCAACCCCAAGTATGCAGAAGCTGTCAAACTAGAGCTAGAGAAAATGCAAGAAGCAGGGATCACTGTGCCTGTAGAGCGCTCTGAGTAGCTGCCACCCATGGTCATTGCGCCCAATAATAAAACCCGCTTCTGCGTTGATTACTGCGCTCTGAACAAGGTAACAATCCTGGATGATTTTCCAACACCTTTCACTGAACGCGTGCTGGAAGATGTGGCGGGGCAGATACTTTATAGTTTCATGGATGGGTTTAGTGGCTACAATCAATTGGGCATCCATCCTACGGACTAGATCAAGACTGCATTTGTGACTCCATGGGGTCTATTCATCTATACAAGAATGTCTTTTGGGTTGAAAAACGTCCCTCCTTTCAATCGTACAATGTACATCATCTTTTATCCTCTGATCATCTTCGAATCTTCATAGACGATCTTTCGACATTCTCTGGCGCCAAGTGTTCCACTCCAGTCGAAAATTTAGAGGAGCATCTAGCTCAACTTTCTGGAGTCTTCCTCAATGCTGGGAGGCATGTCTTAAGTTCAATCCCAACAAATGCCCCTTTTTGGTCATGCAAGGTACGCTATTGGGTCATGTGGTGTTTGCTAAAGGTCTAGCACTCGACCCTGGAAAAAACCCCAAGGGTGTTCAGAGCTTTGTAATCCACACAGGTTATCATCGCAGGTTCAAGAGTTTGATTTCTAAGTGGTCCTTCGTCGAGGCAAGCGTCACGTCATGGCGGACGACCTCTCTTGCATACATAAGGTGAAGAAGCTACACGTGTTGACGATGACTTTCCCATTGGCCTCTATCCGAAGAATGCCTCTCCCTTGCAGAAAAGAAGACTACTACTGAAGTCTTGACCATTTACTCTGATTGGAGGTCAGCTCTACAAGTCTGAACCAGATGGTGTGCTACACAGATGTGTCTTCCCTCATGAAGTGGAGCATATTTTAGAAGATGCCCACAATGGCTCCACAGGTGGCGATCACCTTGGTTGTCACATTAGAAAAAATTCTATAGAGTGGTTTATGGTGGTCCTTTGTGTTTAGGGATGTAATTGCTCATGTGAAGGTACTGTCCTTTACAGGTATCAATGGCATGGTTGCCCTTTGAACGATGGGGTTTGGACATTGTTGATCCAATTTCTCCCCCAGCTCAACTAAACAATCACAAATATCTTCTTGTTGCTACAGATTATGCCTCCAAGTGGTCTGAGGTACTGGCCACTACGGACTACATAGGTAACACTCTGGTAAATTTCTTGTTAGAGAATATATTTTGCAGGTTTGGGTGTCCCCTTAAGATCACCAGTGATCAAGGGAGTCACTTTGTCAACTCACTGCTGAACAACTACAAGATCTTTCATTGCAAGCCTGCTCCTACTATCCCAGAGAAAATGGACAGGCAGAGCACTAACAAAGTTCTAATTGCCCTCCTCCGGAAAGCGTGCAGTCTACATCCAACTTCATGGGCTCTAGCAATCCTCGACATCGTTTGTGCATATCGCACTTCCTTCAAAGCCAACTGCAAACCACACTCCCTTTCAATTTGCTTTTGGCTTAGAAGCAATTTCTCCTTTCGAATTCAACTCTGGATTCTCTAGGGTAGATAGCTTTTGTGCCACAACTGGGATTGTCTCCGCCCACAGCTCTTGTTTATTTATGTTGGAAGAGATCCGTAGATTAGATTCCCACGCTCTCTAGGTAGAGCAACTTCATCGCAAAGCATGGCATGATCGTCATCATCGCAAGCACTAAAATAGTGCAAGGCTCGCCTCTATCAGGCACGCTACCAGAGAAAATCAAAGAAGCTGGTCCCCGCTTGGCAAGGGCCATACAGAGTGTAAGGAATTTTACCACAAGGAGCGGTGCAATTAGCCACTCTGGACGGTGTTGCTTAACCATCCACTCAAAACTACAAAAGCTGCCAAATCACAATCATATTCATACGTGGATATCCCCAACACAACAACCAAACCCATGACTGACTGGGAAGAGCGAATGCTACACATGTATTAAAATTTCTACTTAACAGAAAAAAGCTCAATAATCAAGATCATAATAGAACAAAACACTTGTTCGCTCACAACAGCTTTATCTTCATGCATGAAGTTCTACAAGAACTTCCTACAACATGATCTATAAACATTAGCCAAGTGCATTAATCTGCTACAAGCATCCTTTACCTGATTAACTTGTTCCCTTAATCACGACAAATAATCCCAAGCCTGAAAACTATACCCAGTCACCTAGAGAGCGTGCTGGACCCTCTGCCATAGGACCCCAAGAAACATGAGGCCGACTACCAACCAAGTGGCCTCTCTGAGTGCTAACCATGGGGTTCCAAACAAGGGTTTGTCTCAGGTGCTCCTCCGTGCAAGTAGGTTGACGTTGCTCCAGGCCTCGCCGCAGTTGCTCCGAGGAACGGAGCAGACTCACAGTGAAGCGGTCCTCTAGTCTCTTGCTCAAGCCAACTCTACGCATCTCCTCGAAGCAGACTCACAGCGAAGTGGTCCTCTAGTCTCTAGCTCAAGCCAACTCTACACATCTCTGTGAAAATCCATCCAGTCGAGGGTCGCCATGGGCCTCCAGCTTGAGGCACCCTAGCACTAAGCCGTTGAAGCAAGAACTTCTTCCAGGGCTCCTCACTTGGAAGAAGTCCTCTGATGATGAACTTGTCAAGAAGGGCTTTGCTCTGCTGTGCTGGGTCTATTATCCCCAACCCTCCCTGAGAACAAGGAATAGTGATGACCTGCCATGCCACTTTGGCCCGGGCTATCTGAGTGTCACTCCCTGACCAAAGGAAGTTCCTGATCAGCCTCTCTACTTGGCTAATACAAGAACTCGAGAAGATCCAACAAGAAGTAATGTACCACATAGTAGCCAACAACACCTGGTTGGCCACTACAACTTTGCCTACCAAAGAACGTTGTGCGGAGCTTCAATGTAACAACTTCCTCTTGTCTATCAGGAGGAGGGGAGCAATCTGCTGCTCGGGAGACAAGTCCAAACCAACCTGACAGCCCAAGTACTGAACTGTAGTCCCTGGGGGAATCCACCTGAAACCCTCACCTGGTATCCAATTTGGCGTAGGAGCACTACCAATCGAGAAAGCCACAGTCTTTCTCCAGTTGATCAGTGCGCCAGATGCACAGCAAAAAGTCTCAAGAGCCTGCTCACACCTGTGTAGGCTGAGTCGTCTGCAAACTCAGTGTCCAGTAGCTCATCTCCCCGAATAGGGAGCGGTAAGCCACGTAAACCAACATGCTGTGAAACCAAAAACCTGCTCATCGCCTCAGCATAGAAGAGAAAGAGGAAGGGGGTAAGAGGGCAGCCCTTTCTCACCGAAAGTGTGAGCATGAAACGATCACCTCTACCTCTTGCTAAAAGCACCTGACTGTGTGCCCTCGTACAAAGCTGAAACCCCTCTGATCCAAGCATCTAAGAAGCCCATCCTGCGTAGAGTGCCCTCCAAAAAATCCCAGTCAACTCTGTCGTAGGCCTGCTCAAAATTGAGAAGAAGAATCACCAAATCCTCACCACGGAGCCGCGCGAGGGCAAAAGCCTCCCAAAAAATAAAGATGTTGTCAAGGATACTACGCTCCTTGACAAAACCTGTCTAAGTCCCATGTATAAGGCACTCTACAAGTGGTTGAATCCTCAAACTCAAAGCCTCGGCAAGAATTTTGTAGGCTAAGTTGAGGATGGTGATTGGGCTACTGTCAAATCTCATCCAAGGAGCCACCCTCCTTGGGAATGAGGTAAATCAGGCCCTCACTCATGCTGTCAGAGCATCTCACCTATGTGCAAAATGTACTGAAAAGCACTACAAAGATCTAAGCCAAGCAAGTCCCAATACTCCAAGAAAAATCTCGGGGTCAAGCCATCCTCACGTCGACAGCTACCACAGGGGAGTGCACTAAGAGCCGTGTGCAGCTCCTCTAGCTGAAGAGGCAGCTCAAGCCTCTAACGCATCTCCTTAGTCACAAGACAAGGCATTTGTGCCCACACCTGCTCTCTGCATGCATCGTGACGCTCTGACTCGGGCTCTGCAGACAGTAAATCACGGTAAAAGTCAGTAGCAACTGCACGCATGTCCTCCGGCTCTGAAGCAACTACCCGTCGGGCCTCCTCAATTGACTGACCTTGGCATGCGTATGCCGAGGTCCCACTGCCTCAAAGAAAGCGCCTGTCACTCTGACACCCACCTGGGTCCACTGAGATGCTTGACGATGGAAAGCAAACTCATGGCGCCTCTCCTCTGGGCTGACGAGCTCTTGGCGAGCCTGCTGTAAATGCTCCTCCAACCAAGGACTGTCTAGATGGTGCTCCTGCATCCTCTGCAAGGAAGCAATGCCCCGTTGGAGGCGCTGTTCATCCTCTTTTGTTGCAGCGAGGCGAGCCAAAGACTCCTGAAGAAAGAGCCGACTAAGCTGAGCAAGTTCTGAGGCCACTCTGTCAGTAGGAGAGTCCTGTATGTCTAAGCTCTCTGTCCAAAGAGCCTCCACTCACTCTCTCAGCTGGGATGCGTAGCATCGTGCTCCCCTTCCTCTGCCTATCAGTCACTGTGAGGATCAATGGTGCATTGATTGAAAAGGAAGTCCCAGCCAAAATGCCAACGGTCCCTCCCAAGTCATAGAAGTGATCACTAGTGTAGAAGCGATCTATCCGAGGTAGATTCACTCCTCCCACTCAACGGTCCGAACGAGAGAAGGCCAAGCTGTCAGGTGGACTCACAAAGCTAGAATGCTGCCACACATCTGAAACCCGCAGAGTCCTACATAACCTCTCCCAAGTTGCCAACTCATTTCCATGCACAGTAGTATGGCTACCTCCAACCCTGTCAGTTGGGTCCTCCAACATGTTGAAGTCTCCCCTAATGCACCATTGCTCTCCCTGCGGTAGAGACTCTGCAATGTGAGCCGAAAACTCTACACGTGCGCTTGCCACATTGGGCGCGTAAATGTTCAGAAAGCCCATCAGGCAACCCTGAACCTGCATAGTAATCCACTGAGCCTTGCCTGGCACAATAATCCCCCTGCCCACAATGGCGTGCTGCAAAGAGTCCGCAATGGTCATACATACCCCACCCTGGATGCCTCCAAGTCCAAAAGCAACTAAAAAGTCTCATAGCGACCACGCAAAATCTGACCACCACGCCGAATGCGGCTCTCACAAAGATGGTGCTCCTGCAGCATAAGAACGTCAATCTCCCCCACAACGCATCTCTGGAGCTCCTGACGTAGCCGACTCGTCTGACACTGAAACTGAGGCCCTCCTAATCCCTGCACATTCCATGAGATGATCCTCATGGAGTCAATGAGAGAAAACAGATGCTGCAACAGCAGCCAACCTCGCTATCTTTGAGGTTGGTTTGGATGGGGAGTAATCCACATCCGAACGACCTCTAGACAAGCGCGCAAGAAGTGATTGTCCCACCCAGGCCCAAGCCGAGCGTGCAGCCCGAAGGGCTACATCCTCTGTCCAAGAATCCTCATGCACAAAAACATAACACGGAGGGCACTGAGTGTCAGCAAACAAATGCACCACAATGTGCCTGCAACCCGCTGCATCTGGAGGTGTCACGCTGAACTTGGCAAGACGCCAAGGTGTCTGCACCAGATCTGTCATTGCTAAGTCCCCTGTGTGGTGTGAGAACTCAGTAGACTGAGTCTGGAGCCAGTCCAGAACTGTGTGCTGGGTCCACTGTGATATCCATACCACACAACGGAAAGGAGAAACCCATCGCTGTGTCCAGGGCCTCACTGCCTCTAGCTGCAAGAAAGAGGACGTGGACTCGAAAGCTGGCCTCCTTCAAGCCGGGAGAGGAATCACCCAGAAACCGAGTGAAGCTGTAGTCGAAGAAATCTCAACGTCTGCGAATGTCGAAGCTGGTCAGACCTCTAGGGACCGCTGCAAAGGGAGAAGTGAGCACCAAAAAAGGCGGCCTCAGGTGGGGCTGTCCGTCACGAGCCACACGGCTCGTAGTGAAAGCACTACCAAGAGAATGCCTCGCGGCAGAAGTGTGGCCAGGTTCTTGCGTCTAAGGAGTGGCGAAAGGGTTGGGAGACGAGGTTGTAGGTGCCATTGGGGAGAGAGGAGGGAGGGGGAGGTGGAGGTGGGGGGGGGGGAAAGGGAGGCGGGGGAGGCAGGACGGCAGCGGCTGAGAGAGCAGGAGGCGGTGGTGGAGGAACAGAAGTGAAAGGGACCTCATCAGGCAGTCCCTGCTGAAGGGGGTCAAAACGGTTCCCAGTCGGAACCGAGTGCTGCTGAGCTGCAACAGGTCGGCCACCAGGAGGAGCAGTGGGGTGAGCTCTCCCCTGACGGCGGTGGCGAGGCACCTGCTGCCAACCATCAGTTGGATGGTCACTGGTCTCTGTCGAAGTACCAGCCTGTGCAGCATGTGTACCTGGCTGCTTGGCATGCTTAGCCTTGGGAGGCTGCGCAAGCGCTGTGGGTCAAGGTCCCCTGCCATATGGCCCATCTGCCTGCATATGAAACACTAGTTCGGGAGACCCGAATACTCCATACTCTGTCTGATCCATCCCCCACCTATCCTAGGTAGCAGTACCGCCTTGGGGAGGAGTACGTGTCACGAACGAGAACCCGCACAGAAGGTAAACATTGCGGCCTTGGCCACAACTGAAGCTGCCGTGTGTGGAGACTCCAGAACTGTCCCGAACATGGAACCAATCCTGGGTAGGAGGGGAGGGTACTCTCTCCTCAAGGATTGTAGGAGGGGATGGTACTCTCTCCTCAGGCCTGGGAAACAGACTGAAATTGGTAAGTCAACCTCCTCCTCGAGCACGTCTGTAGTAGGGTCAAAATCGTGATGCCAGCGTCGGAAGTAAGCTCTGATGCCGAGTGGACTCATCGAAATTACCTTGGTCGGCCGTTGGCGGCAATTGCGACGGTAATGAATCATAAAAACAGTCACTAAACTCTCCAAAAAATTCTGACCTTTCTTTATCTAACACAATTAAATTTGATTGACAATTATGTGAGACATCATGTGCAAAAATCATGTACACAGAAAGATGATTCTTTATTATAGAAGTGATAGCCGAAGCAGATACAATAGGGACAGGCTCCCCTTTGAGGTTTGCGTCCAAAACATGAGTTTTGCCCCTATGCTGAAGGGTGATCGTCTTGCCGAAGGCATCGAGCACGCCATGTACTCTGAACATCCACGGAATTCCAAGTAGCGCATCCCCTTCCAATGGCATGATATAAAATTCTTCTGTGTCTACATATGAGTGAATATGCAGACGCAACTTTCCAATAATGGAAGCAACACACTCTTGAGTGGCCACGACATGCCAACCCTACCTCTGCATGTACCCCATCTCTTCAGCTCTGATGCCCAGTTTCATAGCTAACTCTGGTGAGATAAAGTTTGCTTTAGCACCTGGATCAAAGAATATGAGTGCCGTCTGATCTTTAACTTTACCCCATGCTTTGCATAGCTCGCTGGCATCTATACTAGGCCTGTCACCCACCATATCTGGCACCAAACCTGCCATGGGTTTAGGCTTCTTGTGTTTCTGGTCCTCTTTATCATCTAAGTCAGCTGGTCTTCTCCTTTGTGGACAATTGGTAGCAAAGTGACCAGGATGCTCGCATATAAAGCATTTCTTTTCAGTCATTAAGACCTTTTCCTCGAGCGAATTACGCACAAAAGGCTTCCTTTTCTGTTGCTTTGCCTACACTCCAGAAGCCCCGACTGCATCCTTATCCTTGTTGGCGTTTTCACAAAGGGCTTCTTCACTGAATTTTTCTTATGCTGCCCTCCTTTTTTATTGCTCGGGAATCCACTGTCCTCTCCTTTCAACAAGGCAAGACCAGTGTTAGCAACTTCCATGAGCTGGGTGAGGGTAGCCACTCTGTTCTTGGTACAATAGTCCGGAAGCCCTTTAGGAAGCCCACAACAGTACTTCTCTATCTGCTCTATCAATGGCACAAATCTGTAGGAGGTTACTGAGAGTAACGCTTTATAAAACCTCCGATTGTACTCTAGCAAGCTCTTGCATGTAGCTGAAGTAAGTTGGTGCCAATCTATCATGATGTTGCTTCAAATTCATTTGACAGCTAAGCAGATGCAAACATTTGCTTGAACTAGACCCAAGTAGTAGGTGCCTGTCCTTGCATTAACAATGTCGTTCACCATGTAAGTGCATTGTCTTTCAAGAAAGTGGCAGCTTTCCTGACCTTAGGCCTCTGTAAAATTCTCTCCTGCATAAGCTGTATCGAACTGCTAGAAGAAAGTAAGAGCCTTTGTTTCCTTTGATTGGCTAGCCCTAAGGTTGGGCCAATGAGCTTGCATCTAGTGTATTCTAGCTAGGTCGACCCATCGCTCTCTCTCTCTCTCTCTCTCTCTCTCTCTCTCATTTGTAACCCACGAGTCCACACACACACACGCGCGCGCGTGTGCACACACACACACACACACACACACACACATACTAATCGTGTGTTAAGCAAGAAGTCATCTCCTTATCCAACTTGAGAAGTAGAGAGTCTACACCAACATCTCTTGGCTATGGAATGAAAATCCAAGCAAGAGTCAAGCTTCAAAGCATGCTCATCATCTTCTAAAATCTCCGTTACTATGCTGTGCTATGCTCTAAGGGTGATGATATGTGAGGGGAATACTTCTTTCTCATATGCTTCATCTTCTTCCTCTTCACTTTGCTCACTCTCTGCCAACTCTCTTCACCTTTGAAGGTGTTGAGGTCTTGGGATTGAAGCCGGGGACAAGTTCATGTCTATTTCAAGTAAGTTTAATTGTTTTTTTGGGCATAATATTGATGCATGAAGCTTTTCATCTTCATGGCATCAAGAAGGTCTCAAGGAACACAAAGAATGTATTGTACCAAGTCTCTCTTTATGGGAGAACATATAATCAAAGCCTTTTGGAGGGGGGGCCGGCTCCAAGAAAATTTGTTCCTCAACTATTGTCAATTTATCTAATTCTCTCTCTTTTACAAGTATTGTTCATGCCAAGCTAACTAGGTGTAATGTTTATATTGTTATCTTCAATCAAGCACTCCCTCTCTATCTTCATTAGGAATTCTCTTAATGAAATGCTCACTACCATCATTTTTATTCCTCTACAATCAATATTACTAGCCTAATTCCGTTACATTTCTACCAGAGCTATTGGTTTCTCTTTTCTTGCTTAAAAGGAGAGGTCCTTAAGCTTTTTACAAGAGGTTTTTAAGTTACCAAAGAATAAGTTAGCATACACCTAAATTTTGCTAGCATGGCTGACAATAATAAAGAGAGTAGAATGAATATTGCTGACTTTGTTTTTGCACATGAAGGTGCAACTAATGATGCCCCTATGCTTGTGAATTATCTTGTCACCAGGCTAAAACAAGCCATGGGAAACCCTGTTCTACAAGGTGAAGTTGTCCAACAACTTCGCACCCATGGGATTTTCGAAACTCCCTAAGAAGAGAGAGTACTTAGGAAGCCTCTTGGTGAGACTTTTAAAAGAATGTACAAGATTGTGAAGTGGGTGTAGCAAGGAAGAGGGAGACCTCTCATCGTGGGTGGCTATGGAGGTTTGCCCATCGGGTGCTGCACTCACAGGGTGGAGGCGCTCTTGGCACATGCAGGCGGCCGTGAGCGGTGATGGTGCAGGTTTTGGTGGGCTATGACAGTGACACCAGGGGCAACCGATGGCTGCATGAAGATGTGCTGACATGACAGCGTGAGGGTCGGGTTCCCACGCCCATTACTTTTGAGAGCAAAGGGTGAGGGCACCGACGACGTAAGAGGTTGTTCATCTTAGAGTGGGCCTCAAGCCAATCGGGTATAACAAGGATGCCCTCACATGCAATGGACATGCCAAAAATAGCAAGCATTTGACAAAATTACAAAGGGCTACTACCCATGCCAAAATAAATGGAAAAACCTTTGTATTTTGGGGGGCGGGGTGGGGGGGATTCTCACAAAGGGAAGGAAGGAGGACAAGAAGAGAGCTCGCATGAGGTGAGGAAGGAAAGAAGAAGCATCTCTCGAGAGCTGGTTTTTAGAGAAGGCAGGGCTGAACGAGGATTCTCGGGCAAGAGTCTTTGTGAAAGGAAAGGAAGGAGAAGAGAGAGAGAGAGGGAGGCAATTTTGGGAGTTTGAGTCAGGCTGCATTCAGAGTCTCGTAGCTATACAAATTTGTCCAGATAAGGTTGTGGTAAGGAAAGAAGATTTTGATGTCTGACATACATTTGAGACCACGTTAGTTAGAGACCACTTAGACTTGGTTTTTTGGAGAGATTAGCTTTCTCTTGTTGCCAACCCATCACATGTTACATCTTAGCAAGAATAAATGAGGTCTTTCTTTGTTTATTTTGATGTGACCAGTTTTTCTTTTGCAATCTCTCGCGCTCTATGTATCTCGGTGTGTGTGTGTGTGTGTGAGAGAGAGAGAGAGAGAGAGACTTGCGACCATGTTTAGAAGTGGTTTGTCTGAACACGTTTACGACCACTTGGGTATCTTTTTTACCTCATTAGAATTTTTTTTTTCCTTGGGCCTTCGACATACTCCCATCATTATAGAGAAAGTTTATCGTTACAACTTCCATATATGTATCCCCTCAAGTTTCTCCTTCTTCTCCAAACTTTGTGCATGCAATCATGTAATTCTAGTGGCTTTAACATCTTGGTTAGTGTTGTCATCACCCCCATCCGCCAAATGCTTAGTTTGAGGCGATCTTTGATGTGGTCTTTGATGAGCAGTATGAGCATGAACAAAAGTTCGAGTAGGGTTGTAGGACTCAATGTTCCCAAAATTATCATTACCACTATAGGTAGCTCTATGCAAGTAGTTTTGCAAGAAGTGTTTTTATGGTTTAAATTTTTACAAAACTAGCATTTTGCAATTCCTTGTGGATTATGCTATACTCTTAACAATGTATAATTTTTATAGTTTCTTGGTTATATATATATATATATATATATATATATTGCAAAACTCACAATTGTTAGTGATTATATTATAAAGTCACCAAAAGATTACAAATCAGCTTCAAGCTCATGTCGAGCCTTGAGGGAGAGAGGTTTATATCCGAGCTCATTTACAAGTACCTAATATTACGAGCAGCCCAATCCTTTACAATGCAGGGCTTGACCGGATGGTGAGGGTCCGTGAAAGTGCTAAACTTTACAGCTGCACCATCTTCTTTGTAAGCTTTCGGCTTTTCCAGTGCCCCCAAATTGTCATAAAGAATGGTCTGCAACATGGGCACTGTAGTAGGAATCATCGGCAGGTCTTGGCCATTGATATTTTGCGTCATAGGTGCCATATCTGGCTACTGTCCAGAAAAACCAGCCATGGCAAAATGACCCCTTTGGCACCCCAAACTGCCCTTGGTTGCTTTGAAAGCCTTGCTGCATGCCGATGCTACCATAGATGGGGTTTGGCATCATGCCTGGCGTACCTCCAAACACTGTTCCTGGCATGTACAACTGACTTCCAGGTGCATAACCAACCATACTCTGGAACATAGATCCACCCCCGAAATACTCAGGATGTAGCGTGGGTGGTGGAAAAACTAGATGCATTGCCTAGTAACCAGTTCCCTGTCCATCCAAGACAACATGCGGGCTCTGAAAGGTGGCGGGCTGAACCGGCATAGCATGTGGAATAGGCGTCCTAACCACATGTTCCAAGGACGGGAAGAACCTGTTTTGGAGTCCCTGACTATGCAACATGCGAGTGCTCCCTATCTTGCCGGGCCGCATGAAGTACTTGGGCTTGAGCCTCAACAAGCTCTGTTCGCGGTGTAGGTTGCCTATTTTGTTGTGGCACTGGTGGCGCTTCCAAGAACTCAACCTTGGGTTTTGCACCAATTAGGAAAACACATTCGCTGTGGCAAGTAACTGAGTCCTGAACGCATCATCCTCAAGTTGCCCAGTCATAAAGCCCTCTACTGAGGAGCATTCTCATTAGGCAAAGGTGCAGACAAGGGTGGATGCGAACTCTCGCCAACCTCAAAACACCATAGGAATTTCCTGCCTGTCCTACGGAGAGGAACCCTTTACCATAATGCCTTTCCCTTTGTCGGCCATAATGTAATCCCGCGTTCCTGTACTGTGTCTTTACCCAAAACAACCGAGTCTCACTTCTTGAGAAAAAGGTGATTTATATCCCGGCAATGGAAACATGAAACCAGCCCGTAGGGTGGCCCAAAATTCTTTACTTTAGACACACACAGAGAGAACTTTGAAAAGATAACCTGCGACGGGAATTAACACTTTAAACACACACACGGCTCGGAAGCTAGAATGCGGCGAGCAGACGCCGGCAATATGTAGGCCCCAAAATTGGCGCCCCTTTCGGTATTTCTTTATACTTAAGAGGGTAAATTACAAGAAGAGTCCTAGGAATTCTTTACTTGTATCCCGCTAGATACCACCTGTTCTCGCGAAATTTCGGCAGCATAACAGCCCCAAAACTTGCTTGGAACCAAATCCCCTGCTAGAACTCACTTCCACTGACATAAACCCTTTGATTTGTGCCTAAAAACAGTAATTTCAGCACGCTGTATTTACTGGTTTTTTCCCTGTTTTCAGCCCTAAACAGTCCCTGAACTGTCCTCTAACAGTGGGGCACTGTTCCCAATGGTTTTGATATCCGTATGGCTGAAAAACAGTCCAAATTCAGCTCATAACCAGCGCTGAAACGCACCTGTACGGTTAGGTTATCAGCCTTACCGGTGCGTGCTTTTGGAGCAGCAATTAGCTACTCCTGTTCAGGCTCAGTGAGGCTCTTGCCTCAGAAAAAACGCATAAGACCTCATAGATGTACATGAGTCAAATGAAGAGCCCTCTTGTGGGGCATCGCATTACTGCACCTAGGGAAGAGAGAGAGAGCAGCGTGAGGTGTACAGGACATGACTTCTTGCACCACATTGTACATGAGAGGAAAGCTTGCAGTCAATAGCTCTTAACCTGTGACAAAAACTTGCAAATGAGCTCCCCCAGCTAGAAATTCAGCGCTACCTTTTTCTGCATGAGGAAAGTGCACAAAAAGATGCCACTTGGCACATTTACAAGCAATTTCCCGTTTCGGGGTTGCCGCTTAAAAATCTCCCGACTGGTTGCTCAGTTGACTTTGCAGTACAATTCTAAAATGTTCCCCTTGTCATTCCGGAGGTAATGACGCGAATAGGTTTTATGGTCCAAAATAGCAGTTCCCTAAATTTTAGGGGATGCTTCCTCCAATGTGGCCCAGCTGTCGGGTACTTTCCTTGAGTGACCCCACCTTCGCCCTATATGCCTTTATTGAGTTCACTTCCTAGTATCCACCAACTTGCTAAGTGCGACGGGGGGACCTACATGATCTTGAACTGAACCTAAACATCCTCTTACTATACTTGTTTCAGTGCCGACAAACTTCCTGTCTGCGGATGAAACTACCGTTCACATTGGCCATACAATGTCCGACCATTTGCAACTTCAAAAGAGGGTCTCAAAAATTAAACAAAAATCATTGGAAAGAAGCCAACAACTAAAGTTAGCAGCTGCCACGTCCTCGTGACATAGTTAACAGTTGCCACATCCTTGTGACATTTTTTCGTGTATAATCTTTCTCAAACCTAAATTCCGTATGTAACTTTAGCCAACTACGCAACTTCCTCTTTCACGTGTTATCACGAGAATGTGGCAAATGGTAACCTTAGTTGTTGGTTTCTTTCCGATGATTTTCGTTCAATTTTTGAGATCTTTTTAAAGTTGCAAATGGCCAAACATTGCATGGCGAGTGTGAAACATTAGTTTCACCTGCAGATGGGAAGTTGGCTGGCACTAGAATTCGAGTAGTAAAAGGGTGTCTAGACTCAGTTCAAAGTCATTTAGGTCCTCTCGCCGCACCTAATAAGTTGGTGGATACTAGGAAACTAACTCAATAGAGGCACAGTGCCAGGGTGGGGTCACCCAGAGAAAATCACCTGAGAACTGGGCTACATAACATCTTTGGATGTGGTCCCAGTGGTGAAAGTTGGTCAAATGACCAGTGAGAGTCCAATGGAAGCATCGCCTAAAATTTAGGGAACTGGAATCTTGGGCCATGAAATGTTTTTGCGTCATTAGCTTTGGAATGACAAGAGGAACATTTTATTACTCTGCTGCAAAGTCAGCTAATGTGCCAGTTGAGAGAGTTTTAAGCTGGAAGCCCAATGTGGGGAAAATGCACGCATGAATGCCAAGTGACACTTTTTGGGCAAAGTTCCACTTTTGTGAAGGGGAGGCGAGTCAAAATCAGTAGGGGACGCATTCTTTCATTTCCTGTCACAGGTTAAGAGCTATTGTGTGCAAGCTTTCTCTCTCATGTACAATGTAGTGTAAGAAGTGATGTCCTGCACACTTTCCACTGCTCCCTCTGACAAGAGGGCTCTTCATTTGACCTATGTACCGTTGTGTGGTCTTATGCTTTTGTGCCGAGGCAAGAGTCTCTTTGAGCAGGAACAAGAGTAGCTAACTGCTACTCCAAAAGCAGGCACCAGTGAGGGTGATAACCTCACCTTACAGGTGCATTTTCAGCGCTGGTTATGTGCTGTTTTTGGACTGTTTTGCAGCTGTATGGGTGCCACAGCATTGGGAACAATGCCCCACTGCTAGAGGACAGTTCCGAGAGTTTAGGGATGAAAACAGGGTGAAAACCAGTAAATACAGCGATCTGTAATTGCTGTTTTTGGCCTGAAAACAGAGGGTTTATGTCTTTGGAAGGGCGTTCCAGCAAGGGGTTCATGGCGAGTTTTGGGTCCGTTATGTTGCCGAAATTTTGCCATAACAAGTGTGATCTAGTCAGATACAGGTGAAGATCCCCAGGACTCTAGTGTTGTAAGATTAAAGGAATAAAGAAATACTGAAAGGGGCGCCAGTTTTTGGGGCCTACAGGTTGTCGGCGTCTGCTCGAGCATTCTAGCTTTTGAGCCGTGTGTGCTTTGAAGTTTCTGCAAGGTTTCTTTGTGTGTTAAAGCTTAAAGTAAAGTTTTGGGTGAAATCCAATGTCTACCGCCTACGGGCCGGTTTCATGGTTCCATTGCTGGGATAGAGTCACTTTTTCCTCGACAAGTGAGCTTTGATTGGTTTGGTGAAGACACAAAGTACAAGAACGCGGGGTTATACTATGGCCGACAAAGGGAAGGGCATTATGGAAGAGGGTTTCTCTTCGAAAGACAGGCAAGAAATTCCTACAGTGTTTTGAGGCTGGCGAGATTTCATGGCCACGTCTGTCTATACCTTCTGTTGATGTGAATGTTCCCCCAGTGCAAGGCTTTATGACTGGGCAACTTGAAGATGATGCATTTCGGACTCAGTTAGCTGTCGATGTGAATGTTTTTTCCCAACCGGTGTAGAACCCACCGTTTATGGAGTTTTTACAAGCGCCACAGTGCCACAACAGTCAAGGCAACTCACACAGTCCGTGGAGCCTGTTGAGGCTCAAGCCCGTCTCAGCAGGATAGGGATCACTCGCATGTTGCGGAGTCAGAGGCTTCAAAACAGGTTCCTTTCGTCCATGAACAGGTGGTTAGGATGCCTATTCTACAGGCTTTGCCAGTTCAGTCCGCCACCTTTCCAAGCCTGCATGTTGCATTACAGGGACAAGGAACTAATTTTTAGGCAATGCATCAGGTTTTCCACCACCACGATACATCTTGGGTAATTCGGGGGTGGATATGTGTTCCAAAGTATGGCTGGTTATGCGCCTAGAAACCAGCAATATATGTCAGGAACAGTGTTTGGGGGTATGCAAGGCATGATGCCGAACCCCATGTATGGTAGCATTGGCATGTAGCAAGGATTTCAGAGCAACCCTTGGGGTGCCACAAGGTAATTTTGGCATGGCTGGTTTTTCTGGACATCAGCCAGATATGACACTTATGACACAAAATTTCAATGGCCAAGACGCGCCAATGATCCCTACTACAGTGCCCATGTTGCAGACAATTCCTTGTGACAATTTGAGGGCACTGGAAAAGCCGAAAACTTACAAAGAAGGTGGTGCAGTTGTAAAGTTTAGCACTTTCAACGGCTTGAGGATAAGGCAAAGGCTCTTACTTTCCTCTAGCAGTTTGATACAGCTTATGCAGGAGGGAATTTTACAGAGGCCTCTATGGTCAGGAAAGCTGCCACTTTCTTGAAAGATAATGTGCTTACATGGTGGACGACTGCCACTTTCTTGAAAGACAATCTGCTTACATGGTGGACGACCTCTTGATGCAAGGACAGACACCCGCCACATGGGTATACTTCAAGAAAAGGTTTGCATCTACGTGGCTGTCAAATGAATTTGAAGCCAACGCCATGACGGATTGGCACCAGCTCACTGCGGCTACTTGCAAGAGCCTATAGGATATAATTGGAGGTTTTGTAAATCATTGCTCTCAGTAACCTCCTACAGGTTCGTGCCATTGACAGAGCAGATAGAGAAGTATTGTTATGGGTTTCCTAGAGGGCTTCAAGATTACTGTACAAAGAACATAGTGGCTATCCTCACTCATCTTACGGAAGTTGCCAAAACTGGTCTTGCCTTGTTGAAGGGAGTGGACAATGGATTTCCGGGCAACGTAAAAGGGGGGCAACAAAAGAATAATTCAGCAAAGAAGCCCTTTGCAAAAGCGTCTCCTGAAGCATCACATGGGTCAAAAAAGGACAACAAGGATAAGGACTCAGCCGGGACTTCTGGAGCGCAAATAAGAAGCATAAACGGAAGCCTTTTGTGCACAAGTCGCTCGAGGAAAAGAAGGTCTTGATGGCTGAAAATAAATGCTTTTTATTCGAGCAGCCTGGTCACTTTGCTGCAGATTCTCTACAAAGGAAAAGGCCAGCTGATTCGGATGATAAAGAATATAAGAAAGGAAAGAAGCTTAAGCCCAAGGCAAGTTTGGTGCTAGATATGGTGGTTGACAGGACAAACATAGATGCCAGCGAGTTATGCAGAGCATGGGGTAAAGTAAGAGACGACACTCATCTTTTTTGATCCAAGTGCCAAGTCAAACTTTATCTCACCAGAGTTAGCTATGAAGCTGGGCATCAGAGCTGAAGAAATGGGGTACACGGCAGAGGCAGGGTTGGCATGTCCTGGCCATTCAGAGTTTGTTACTCCTATCATTGGAAAGCTACGTCTGCATATTCAGTTGTATGTGGACACATAAGAATTCTATATTATGCCATTGGAAGGGTGTGATGCGTTATTGGGAATTCCGTGGATGTTTCGAACACATGGCGTGCTGGATGTCTGCGACAAGATGATCACCCTTCAACATAGGGGAAAAACTCATGTTTTGGATGTAAAGCTTAAAGGGGAGTCTGTCCCTATTGTATCTGCTTCGGCTATCACTTCTATACTTAAAAATCATCTTTCTGTGTACTTGATCTTTGCACGTGATGTAACAAATAATTGTCAGTCAAATTTATCTATGTTAGAAAGAGAAAGTCAGCATTTTTGCGGCGAGAGTTTAATGACTCTTTTTCTGATTCATTACCGTCGCAATTGCCGCCGGAGAGGCTTGAGGACCATGCGATAGATTTGATGCCAGGGTGTAGCCTACCAAACAGACCTCCCTCTAGAGTTAGCACGGCGCAGCAGAAAGAGATTATGGGCCAGGTGGAGGAGTTATTAGAGAAGGGGTTGATCTAGTCTAGTTCTTCACCCTTTTGCTCCCCAGTGCTCCTAGTACAGAAAAAGGATGGCTCATGGCACATATGTATTGATTACCGTGCGTTGAATAAGAATACCATCAAGATCATGTTTCCTATTCCAAGGATTGATGATATTCTTGATTGTTTATAGGGTGCTGCAATTTTTAGCGGGATAGGCCTTAAGAGTGGGTACCATGAGGTTCATATACGGCTAGAGGATGTGCACAAGACTTTGTTAGAACGACATTTGGTCTTTATGAGTTCTTAGTGATGCCATTTGGTCTTACAAATGCTTCTGTCACGTTCAATAGAATGATGGACCGGATTTTCCGCTCGCATCAGAAGTTTGTTGGCACATTCTTTGATGACATGATAGTCTACTCGAAGAATGAAGAGGAGCATAGGTATCACTTGACCATTGTGTTCGGAGAGCTGCGCTTTGTTCTTGGAAGAGATCCACTTTGTTGGCCACATAGTGTCAAAGGATGGTGTCCGAATGGATTCCGCAAAGGTTGAAGCTATTAAGACATGGCCATAAAGGCTTTGCACGATGTTTGAAGCTTCTTGGGATCTTTTTCATACTATAGAAGGTTTATAAGGAATTTTGCAGCGATAGCTTCACCTCTTCACGCTTTGCAAAAGAAAGAGGTCACTTTCAGATGGACCCAAAAAAAGAGATTTCAGCTTTCAGTCTCTTAAAGGAAAAGATGACGCTAGATCCCGTGATTGTTTTACCAGATCTCAGGAAGTCATTTGTGGTCCAGTGTGACTCGTGTGGCAATAGCATCGGAGCAATGCTAATGCAAGATGGTCGGGTAGTAACTTATGAGAGCAGAATCTTGTAAGGGTCAGAAAAGACTATGCAAATCTATGAGAAAGAGTTATTGGCCGTCATTCATGTCACTGGTAATGTGGCTGTCTTGTACACACACAGATATCTTCCCTTGGTTGGTTGAATTGGGGACACTGCTGATGTGGCAATGTAGACCCGGAAAATGCGGTGCTGGGTTGACATGTGGCAGGCTGTACGAACGCCCGCGTTTTGTGGCGAAATTTGTGGCAGTAGAAAGCAGGGCAGTTTGCGGCAACTTTTGCTTTATATGGCTACGCAATTAGAGAGAGAGAGAGAGAGAGAGAGAGAGAGAGAGAGAGAGAGAGAGAGAGAGAGAGAGAGAGAGAGAGAGAGAGAGAGGGGGGGGGGATTTATTAAAATGTTTTATTCAATAAGCCTTGAGAGTGAAGCTTTGGATTTTGAAGCTTTTGATTTTCAACTTTTGGGGGCTTTGCTTTTGGCATCCCTTGTAAACCTTTAAATAAGTGGGCAGGCCTCCCACTTCTCAGAGCATATGGACGCAGAGTTTGAAAGTGAGAGCCTCCCACTCGCTTGTACTTTGAGTTGCAGATTAATACAAAAAGAACTGAAAGGGGCGCGAGTCTTTGGGGACAACATCTCTAGGCACGGAACTCCGTTGGGCCAGTGTCGAATCAATTGTGAACTATGAACTGTTTGAAGTGATTTCTTGTGGCGTCAC
Organism: Adiantum capillus-veneris; assembly: GCF_014529385.1. Taxonomy (NCBI): domain Eukaryota; kingdom Viridiplantae; phylum Streptophyta; class Polypodiopsida; order Polypodiales; family Pteridaceae; genus Adiantum; species Adiantum capillus-veneris. The sequence continues at coordinate 33,871,791 of NC_140952.1, forward strand.
GGTAGATTCTTGACTTGGAGTGTCGATGTCTATTGCAGTGGTAGCAGAACCCGGCCGATTTTTCCTCTACAGGAAAATCCGATCCTTTTTACGCGGCACTTATGGCTTCAGACAAAGATCAGTCGACTACCTCTGCATCCGGAGATGCGGAAAGAGATCACAACGAAGATTCACGCGAGGACTACAGCCCGCCTCGACCTACTTAGGCGGAGCTCAAAGAGATGGAGCGTCGACGATTGATCGGCGATGCAACAAAGATGATGCTAAATTTTGTGAAGGACTCGAAATTTGCAAAATTTATGAGCCAGACCTCCTTCAACGAGGTGCAGTCATAGTGGCGTCAGACCACAGAACCACCCCTCAAACCGGCACTGAAGAAACCTCCTACTTCAAGGATGTACACAGAGCAAGAATTAGAAGAGGTGGTCGATGCACGAATTGCTTAGCTTTTTGACGTGCAAAACAAAGCAGAAAAGCACGACAAAAAGCAGAAGAAAGGAACTGACTTCCCGGGTTATTTGGATCGTTAGTCTACATTTGAGTCGGCAAGAAAGCAAAAGAAGCGTGTTCGATTTGAAGGAGTATCCAGTTCTTCTTCTTCTTCTTCTTCTTCGAGTTCTTCTAGCTCCTCTGACTCGAGCGAAGAAGACAAAAAAGGCAAAAAGCGAAGCAAAAAGCAAAGCTTCGGAAAGGGCAAGAAAAAGGCAAAGAAGCCTAAATCTGGCCCCGTGGTTAACAGTTCTATAGAGGACTCGTCTTCAGATAGTTCAGACAATAGCTTTTACGCAAAGAAGAATAGTTTTTATTAAGCCAACCAGTATGACTTTTTGGAAGATAAAAGCAAGAAAGTCCGAGAGTTTAAGGAAGGTGGACAGTCAATTAAGTTTTGACACATTTTTTGGTTATAGAGATACTTCGAAGGCTTTGTCTTTTATACAGCAGTTTGACATAGCTTTCTCAGGAGGGCGCTACTCAAAGATTCAGAGCTGCCTCTTACTTCAAGGGGAATGTTCGAACTTGGTGGTCCACGCTTCTATTAAACAAGACAGCGCCAGTTAAATGGCTGAAATTCAAAAGGCTTTTTATTTCTTCATGGCTGACTCGAGAGTATGAATGCAACACACGAATTACTTGGAACCATCTTCGGATGACCAAGAAGGATAGAGTGAACGCTTGCGAGAAATTCTGGAGCTCTTTTCTACTCGCCTCTTCATTTAAGAAGATCTCGTTCAAAGAACAGATTGAGCGGTTTACCTTGGGTCTTCCTACAGAGATCTGAGATCACTGCTTAGAACAAAAGTCAGCTTCCATTCAGGAGATGATGAGCCATGCGAGATGGGGTTTGGCCATTCACTCAGGCAGTTTGACCTACTCCACAGATGAAATCATGACGCAAAGGGCCGAACAGACTTTGACAAATGAAAGTAGAAAGAGGAAGAGCAGCCCAGAAAAGAAAGAAAGGGATGCATGACCCAAACTCACTCCTCGAGAGAGAGCTCTCTACATCAAGGAGGGGAAGGGCTTTGGATGCGGGGAAACTGGGCATATCTCCGTGAAGTGCCCTAAAAAGGCACATAAAGGATAGAATGACAAGGACGAAGAAAGGCCTGAAAGTTCGAGAGTAGCTGAGGAATGTGGACGAAAAGGCAAGATGAAAACAGGAGTGGTTCCACATTGCGTGGACCTGACCCAAGCACGATGGACGAGAGTACAGAACTTTGTTGAGCTTTGGGCAAAGCAAAAGACCAAGAAACCCTGATCTTCTTTGATGGAGGAGCCAAGGCCAACTTTATTTCACGTGAATTGGTGGCGCGGCTCGAGATCACACCCGACTTGGCAGGGATGTATCCATTACACCTGTCATTGGCAAACTTTGGTGGCATGGGTATTTGGGGCATGCGGACTTCTACACATAATGCCTTTGGAAGGTTGTGATGTTCTCTTGGGAATTCCCTGGTACCACAAGAACAATACCGTGGTCGACTATCGGGTGAGGAAAGCGACTTTGACCATAGAGAAGGGCAGAACCATTGTACTCGATTTAAAACTTAAGGGTGAGTCTATCCCTATTATATCGCCTTCGGCCATTTCAAAATTAATGAAATCCAGTCTGTTTGTTTACTCGATCTTCTTGAGAGAGATGAATGATGAGAATAGAATAAATATGTCTAAACTTGATAAAGAACGCCAAGATTTTCTCCAGACTCATGGAGATAGCTTCTCAGAGGGCTTGCTAGGCGAGTTACCACCTGGTCGTCCTGAAGATCATACCATTGATCTGATACCTGGAAGCACACCACCGAACCGGCCACCTTACCGTGTGAGCCGAGCCCAGAACAAAGAACTTATGAACCAAGTGGAAGACCTCTTAGAAAAGGGTCTTGCCCAGCCTGGTACTTCACCGTACCGCTCTCCAGTGTTGTTGGTTTTGAAGAAAGATGGATCTTGGAGAATGTGCATCGATTATAGAGTCCATCAAGAACAGATTTCCGATTCCTAGAATCGATGATATACTTGACCGACTTAAGGGATCCTCCTGCTTTTCAAAAGGATCGACTTGAAAAGTGGACATCAATCCAAATCGTGGCAGGAAATGTCTACAAAGAGACTTTTGAACGACTTTGGGTTATTTGAGTTTTTGGTGATGCCTTTTGGCCTAACCAATACTCCCGTGACACTTAACCAGATGATGGACATGAATTTTTGAGAGTATAGACTATTTGTTGGTATTTTCTTTGACGACATCATTGTTTTCTCCAAGGATGAGGTAGAACATAGAGAACATCTCCTTCAGGTCTTTCAGGCATTACAAGATCACAAGTTAGTGATTAATGCGAAGAAAAGTGAATTTTTCCTACCAAAGATACACTTTTTGGGACACACAGATGGATTCAGCCAAGATAGAGACTATTCGTGATTGGCCTGATTTGAAGAATGTCCATGAAGCTAGAAGCTTCTTGGGATTGTGTTCGTACTACAAGCGGTTCATTAGAAAGTTTGTAGAGGTTACTTCCCCTTTGCATACCTTGACACAGAAAGGAGTCCCTTTCTCGTGGGGACCCACAGAGGTGACTGCCTTTCAGACATTGAAAGAGAAATTGACTGCGGGACCAGTTTTGACTCTGCTAGAGTTGCAAAAGTCATTTGAAGTATATTGTGATGCTTGTGGTGTAGTCTGGGTGCGGTCTTAATGCAAGAAGGCCATGTCATTGCTTACGAGAGCCGATTGTTCTCAAGGCCGGAACTGACAGCACAGATTTATGAGAAAGAGCTTTTGGCCGTTATCCTTGCTCTTACTCAGTGGCCGCATTACTTACTCGCGGCGGATTTTACCGTCTTTACAGACCATCAGAGTTTACGCTACTTCTTGTCATAGAAGCAGCTAGTGGAAAAGTAGATGCAGTGGGCGAACATCTTGTCACAGTTTCTATTCCAGATTGTGTCACGAGGACGTGGCAGTTATTAACCATGTCACAGAGATGTGGCAACTGCTAACCTTGGTTGTTGGTTTCTTTCCAATGGGGTTTATTTTATTTGTTTAAGACCCTCTTTTTGAAGTAGCAAACGGTCGGACATTGTATGGCCAATGTGAACGGTAGATTCACCCGCAGACGGGAAGTGGTCGGCACTGGAACTCGTATGGTAAGAGGATGTCTAGGCTCAGAGCAAGATCATATAGGTCCCCCCGTCGCACTTAGCAAGTTGGTGGATACTAGGAAGTGAACTCAATTAAGGCGTAAAGTCAAGGTGGGACTACCAACAAAAAGTATCCGACAGTTGGGCCACATTGCACTTTTGGATGCGGTCCCAATGAGGATAGATGGTCAGAAGACCAGTGGGAGCCCAACGGAAGCATCTCCTAAAATTTAGAGAACTGCTATTTTGGGCCATGAAATGTGTTCGCGTCATTACCTCCGGTATGACTAGGGGAACATTTTATAACTCTGCCGCGAAGTCAACTGACGTGTCGGTTGGGATATTTTTAAGCGGCGAACCCGAAACGGGAAAATGCTTGAAAATGCGCCAAGTGTCACATTTTGGTGAACTTTCCTCTTGCAGAAAAATGGGCGCTGATTTATATGCTGGGAGAGGCCTCATTTGCAACCTGTCACAAGTTAAGAGCTATGGAGTGCTTCCTTTCCCTCTCATGTACAGTGTGGTGCTAGGAGTGATGCCCTGCACACTACACACTGCTCTCTCTCTCCCCTACGTGCAGTTATGTGATGCCCCACAAGAGGGCTACTCATTTGACTGATGTACAGTTGTGTGGGTTCATGCTTTTGTGCTGAGGCAAGAGCCTCCTTGAGCAGGAACAGGGGTAGCTAACTGCTGCCCCAAAGCAGGCACTGGTGAGGGTCATAACCTCACCGTACAGGTGCAAAATCAGCGCTGTGTATGCGCTGTAAATTCACTGTTTTTCAGCCGTACGGACGCCAGGATCATTGGGAATCGTGCCCCACTGGCAAAGGACAGTTAGGGGACTGTTTGGGGCTGAAAACAGGGCAAAAACCAGTAAATACAGCGTGCTGAATTTACTGTTTTTGGATAGGAATCAGAGGGTATACGACAGTGCAAGCGAGTTCCAGCAGGGGAATTGGTTTCGCGCAAGTTTTGGGGCTGTTATGCTGCCGAAATTTGGCCAAATCAAATGGTATCTAGGTGGATACACGTGAAGGATTCCTAGGACCTTACCTTGTAATTTACCCTCCATAAGAATAAAGAAATACCGAAAGGGGCGCCAATTTTGGGGCCTACAGGTTGTCGGCGTCTGCTCGGAGCATTCTAGCTTCCGAGCCGTGTGTGTGATGAAGTGTTAATTCTCGTTACAGATCTCCTTTGCAAAGTGCTCTGTGTGTGTGTTTAAGTAAAGAATTTCGGGTGAAAGCCAACACCTACCGCCCTACGGGCCGGTTTCATGGTTCCATTGCCGGGATATCAATCACTTTTTCCTTAAAGAGTGAGCCTGGATTGTTCAGGGTAAAGACACACAGTGCAAGAACACGGGGATTACACTATGGCCGACAAGGGGAAGGGAATTATGGAAGAGGGTTCCTCTCCAAAGGACAGGCAGGAGATTCCTATGGTTTTTGAGATTGGCGAGAGCTCACGGCCACGTCAGTCTGTACCTCCTGTCAACGTGAATGTCCCTCCAGTAGTACAGGGCTTTATGACAGGGCAACTTGAGGATGATGCGTTTAAGACTCAGTTAGTTGCCGCGGTGAATGTCTTTTCGCAGCTGGTGCAGAATCCGAGGTTTATGGAATTCTTGCAAGCGCCACCAGTGCAACAGCAAAATAGGCAACCTACGCCGCGTACGGAGCTTGTTGAAGCTCAAGCCCAGGTACTTCATGAGGCGCAGGAGGAAAGGGAACACTCGCATATTGCGGAGTCGGGGACTCCAAAGCAAGTTCCTCCCGTGCTTGAACAGGTGGCTAGAACGCCTATTCCACAGGTTATGCCAGTTCAGCCCGCCACCTTTCAGAGCCAGCATGCTGTCTTGAATGGGCAGGGAGCTGGATACCAGGCTATGCACTCAGTTTTTCCACCACCCACGGTACATCCTGGGTATTTCGGGGGTGGATCAGTGTTCCAAAGTATGGCTGGTTATGCGCCTGGAAGTCAGCCGTACATGCCAGGAACAGTGTTCGGGGGTATGCAAGGCATCATGCCAAACTCCATGTATGGTACTATCGGCATGCAGCAAGGTTTCCACGGCAACCAGGGCCAGTTTGGGGTGCCACAGGTTTATTTTGGCATGGCTGGTTTTTCTGGACAACAGCCAGATATCGCACCTCTGACGCAAAATGTGAATGGCCAACACGTGCCGATCATGCCTAGTACAATGCCCATGTTGCAGACCATCCCGTATGACAACTTGGGGGCACTAGAGAAGCCGAAGGCTTACAAAGAAGGTGGTGCAGCAGTAAAGTTCAGTACCTTCAGTGGTTTCGAGGATAAGACAAAGGCACTCACTTTCCTCCAGCAGTTTGATACAGCTTATGCGGGAGGGAATTTTACAGAGGCCTCGAAGGTCAGGAAAGCTGCCACTTTCTTAAAGGACAATGCGCTTACATGGTGGACGACATTGTTAATGCAAGGACAGGCACCCGCCACTTGGGTTTACTTCAAGCAAATGTTTGCATCTGCTTGGCTATCAAATGAATTTGAAGCCGATGTCCTGACAGATTGGCACCAGCTTACGGCAGCTTCGTGCAAGAGCTTGCTGGAGTACAGTAGGAGGTTTTGTAAAGCATTACTCTCAGTGACCTCCTACAGATTTGTGCCATTGACAGAGCAGATAGAGAAGTATTGTTGTGGGCTGCCTAAAGGGCTTCGCGATTACTGTACAAAGAACAGAGTGGCTACTCTTACTCAGCTTATGGAAGTTGCGAACACTGGTCTTGCCTTGTTGAAAGGAGAAGACAGTGGATTTCCGAGCAGTGACAAAGGAGGGCAGCAAAAGAAAAATTCAGCGAAGAAGCCCTTTGTGAAAACGGCTCCTGATGCGTCACAGGGGTCAGAACAGGCCACCAAAGACAAGGATTCAGCTGGGACTTCTGGAGCGCAGGCAAAGAAACAGAAAAGGAAGCCTTTTGTGCGCAAGTCGCTCGAGGAAAAGAAGGTACTAATGGCTGAGAACAAATGCTTTATATGCGAGCAGCCTGGTCATATTTCTATCAATTGTCCACAAAGGAAAAGGCCAGCTGACTCAGAGGATAAAGAAGACCAGAAAGGCAAGAAGCCTAAACCCACGGCAGGTTTAGTGCCAGACATGGTGGGTGACAGGCCCAGCACAGATGCCAGTGAGTTATGCAAGGCGTGGGGTAAAGTTAGGGATCAGACGGCACTCATCTTCTTTGATCCAGGTGCCAAAGCCAACTTTATCTCACCAGAGTTAGCTATGAAGCTCAGCATCAAAGCTGAAGAGATGGGGTACACAGCAGAGGCAGGGTTGGCATGTCCTGGCCACTCGGAGTGTGTTACTCCCATCATTGGAAAACTGCGTCTGCATATTCAGTCGTATGTGGAGACTGAAGAGTTTTACATCATGCCGCTGGAAGGTTGTGACGCCTTGTTGGGGATCCCGTGGATGTTCCGAGTGCATGGAGTCTTGGATGCCTACAACAAAAAGATCACTGTACAGCATAGGGGCAAAACTCACATCTTGGATGTAAAGCTTAAAGGAGAGTCAGTCCCTATTGTATCTGCTTCTGCTATCACTTATGTAATAAAGAATCATCTTTCTGTGTACTTGATTTTTGCACGTGATGTCTCAGATAGTGATCAGTCAAATTTATCTGTGTTAGATAAAGAAAGGTCAGCATTTTTGCAAAAGTTTAGTGACTGTTTTTCTGATTCATTACCGTCGCAATTGCCGCCAGAGAGACCTGAGGACCATCGGATAGATTTGGTGCCAGGGTGTAGCCCACCAAATAGACCTCCCTACAGGGTTAGTGCGGCGCAGCAGAAAGAGATTATGAGCCAGGTTGAGGATTTATTAGAGAAGAGGCTGATTCAGCCTAGTTCTTCACCCTTTTGCTCCCCACTGCTCCTAGTGCAGAAGAAGGATGGCTCATGGCGCATGTATTGATTACCGTGCGTTGAATAAGAATACCATCAAGAATAGGTTCCCTATTCCTCGCATTGATGATATTCTCGATCGTTTAGAGGGTGCTGCAATTTTCAGCAGGATAGACCTGAACAGTGGGTACCATCAGATTCGTATAAGCCCAGAGGATGTGCACAAGACTGTGTTTAGAACGACATTTGGTCTTTATGAGTTTCTAGTGATGCCGTTTGGGCTAACAAATGCTCCTGCCACGTTCAACAGAATGATGGACCGGATTTTCCGCTCGCATCAACAGTTTGTTGGAACATTCTTCGATGACATGATTGTGTATTCGAAGAATGAAGAGGAGCATAGGCGTCACTTGACCATTGTGTTCGAAGAGCTGCGCAGTCACAGGTTACTTGTCAATCCTAAGAAAAGTGAATTCTTCCTCGAAGAGATCCACTTTCTGGGCCACATAGTCTCAAAGGATGGTGTTAGAATGGATCCCGCAAAGGTCGAAGCTATCAAAACATGGCCAGACTTGAAGACTGTGCACGATGTCAGAAGCTTCTTGGGATTGTGTTCCTACTATAGAAGGTTTATCAGAAATTTTGCAGAGATACCATCGCCTCTTCACGCATTGCAAAAGAAAGAGGTCACTTTCAGATGGACCCAAAAAGAGATTTCAGCTTTTAGTCTCTTAAAGGAAAAGTTGACTTCAGATCCAGTTATTGTTCTGCCAGATCTCAGGAAGTCATTTGTGGTCCAGTGTGACGCGTGTGGCAGTAGCATCGGAGCAGTGCTAATGCAAGATGGACGGGTAGTAGCCTATGAAAGCCGAATTTTGCAAGGGCCAGAGAGGACTATGCAAGTCTATGAGAAAGAGCTCTTGGCCGTGATTCATGCACTTTCTAGCTGGAAGCACTACCTCTTAGGTGTTGATTTTGTTGTCCAAACAGATCATCAGACCTTGCGATACTTCTTGACACAGTCAAAGTTATCCGAAAAGCATATGCGATGGGCAAACATTCTTTCCATGTTCCACTTCCAGATTATGCATGTGGAAGGCAAGAAGAATGTTGTGGCTGATGCGTTATCAAGAAAGCCACAAATTTCAGCTGTGTCAATTCCTTATCATCATGAGTTAGATGACATGAAGGAACAATATACTGCTGATGAAGATTTTGCAAGGATCTTTGAACAGTTACAAGAGGGGCAACATCATGAGCACTACCTCCTCAGAGATGGTTTTATGATGATGCATGGCAGACTTTGTGTCACTAGGCCATTGCGACATAAGGTCATGGAAGAGAGTCATGTCCCACCGTATGCAGGGCATCGTGGCATTGATGCAACAGTTAAAGCGGTAGAGACGTTCTTCTATTGGCCTACCTTGAGGAGAGATGTGGATGCCTTTGTGCGAGCATGCATAGTTTGCCAAAAGGTCAAGTTTGACAGGCAAAAGGCACCAGGGTTGTTACAACCACTGCCGATTCCGGATACGCCATGGGAAAGCATTGCTATGGACTTTATCTTTGATCTTCCAAGAACGCCAACTAGGAATGATGGTATATGGACCATTATCTGCAGGTTCAGCAAGCAGGCCCATTTTATCCCTGTCAGGAAGAAGATAAAATCTGATCAGATGGCACGCTTGTTCATGTACAATGTGTTTAAGTACCATGGTATGCCACAATCGATTATCAGTGATCGTGATCCTTGCATGACCAGTTTGTTCTGGAGAGGATTGTTTGAGAACATGGGTACTACGCTCAAGTTCTCGTCTTCGTTTCATCCACAAACTGATGGACAGTCAGAAGAGGCCAATTCTACTGTCTTAGATCTGCTGAAATGCTATGTGTCAGATAATAAGGGCAAGTGGGAACAGTATTTGCCTATGCTTGAGTATGCGTACAATAATACGGTGCATTCGTCTACTGGCAAAGCACCTTTTGAAATTGTTGAAGGCGGCAAAAAGGTTCCTCTCATTTTGCACACAAAGGACAAGATCTTTGAGGCAGATCGATATGTTGAGAACATGGATGAGATGTATAAGAAGATTAAAGTTGCCTTGGAGAAGACTCAGACAAAACAAAAAAAGGCTTCTGATCGTCACCGTCGTGAATTGCTACTATCACCTGGTGATTGGGTTCTCTTAAGGTTCGAAAAGGCAAGGTTAAAGAAGATGAAGGGCAAGGAACGGCTGTTTCCTAAGCTCAGCATGCGTTACTATGGGCCTTTTCAAGTGCTTGACAAGATCAGCGATGTGGCTTATAGGCTGAAATTGCCTGATGCATGGAAGATTCATAATGCGTTTCATGTGAGTCTTCTAAGACCCTTCGTGGGTGATGTGCCAGAAGATATGCCAGTTGAGGAACAGCCAGAAGTTGAAGAACTTGATGAGATCTTGGTACCTGAGCAAGTTTTGGCACATAAGGACAGAAAAGTTAAAAGGACAAGTTGCAAGACGCTATTTGGTGAAGTTCAAGAACTATCCGCCTATGGATGCAAAGTGGATGGAAGAGCATGAACTGTCAGAGTCACCAAATGTATTGCAGCTCTACCTTGAAGCCTTTGGGTTACAGCCTACTTATGCCCCAACCCAACGTGTGCAAAGGAGGGGTAATGATAGAGCTATTACATCAAATGTACATATGAATTCAGTGCCATAGATGGAAATGGCAAAAGTATGAAGGCCTCATTAAGTCATTTGTATCTATGTATGTTACGACCTTTCTTGCGGATACATGCGATGATAAAAGAGTGTTAATAGCACAAGATCATCAGTGGCGTGTATTTATGGTATGCAATCGAGGACGTTTGCGATTTCAAGAGGGGGGTATGTCACGAGGACGTGGCAGTTATTAACCATGTCACAGAGATGTGGCAACTGCTAACCTTGGTTGTTGGTTTCTTTCCAATGGGGTTTATTTTATTTGTTTAAGACCCTCTTTTTGAAGTAGCAAACGGTCGGACATTGTATGGCCAATGTGAACGGTAGATTCACCCGCAGACGGGAAGTGGTCGGCACGGAATTCGTATGGTAAGAGGATGTCTAGGCTCAGAGCAAGATCATATAGGTCCCCCCGTCGCACTTAGCAAGTTGGTGGATACTAGGAAGTGAACTCAATTAAGGCGTAAAGTCAAGGTGGGACTACCAACAAAAAGTATCCGACAGTTGGGCCACATTGCACTTTTGGATGCGGTCCCAATGAGGATAGATGGTCAGAAGACCAGTGGGAGCCCAACGGAAGCATCTCCTAAAATTTAGGGAACTGCTATTTTGGGCCGTGAAATGTGTTCGCGTCATTACCTCCGGTATGACTAGGGGAACATTTTATAACTCTGCCGCGAAGTCAACTGACGTGTCGGTTGGGATATTTTTAAGCGGCGAACCCGAAACGGGAAAATGCTTGAAAATGCGCCAAGTGTCACATTTTGGTGAACTTTCCTCTTGCAGAAAAATGGGCGCTGATTTTTATGCTGGGAGAGGCCCCATTTGCAACCTGTCACAGGTTAAGAGCTATGGAGTGCTTCCTTTCCCTCTCATGTACAGTGTGGTGCTAGGAGTGATGCCCTGCACACTACACACTGCTCTCTCTCTCCCCTACGTGCAGTTATGTGATGCCCCACAAGAGGGCTACTCATTTGACTGATGTACAGTTGTGTGGGTTCATGCTTTTGTGCTGAGGCAAGAGCCTCCTTGAGCAGGAACAGGGGTAGCTAACTGCTGCCCCAAAGCAGGCACTGGTGAGGGTCATAACCTCACCGTACAGGTGCAAAATCAGCGCTGTGTATGCGCTGTAAATTCACTGTTTTTCAGCCGTACGGACGCCAGGATCATTGGGAATCGTGCCCCACTGGCAAAGGACAGTTAGGGGACTGTTTGGGGCTGAAAACAGGGCAAAAACCAGTAAATACAGCGTGCTGAATTTACTGTTTTTGGATAGGAATCAGAGGGTATACGACAGTGCAAGCGAGTTCCAGCAGGGGAATTGGTTTCGCGCAAGTTTTGGGGCTGTTATGCTGCCGAAATTTGGCCAAATCAAATGGTATCTAGGTGGATACACGTGAAGGATTCCCAGGACCTTACCTTGTAATTTACCCTCCATAAGAATAAAGAAATACCGAAAGGGGCGCCAATTTTGGGGCCTACAGGTTGTCGGCGTCTGCTCGGAGCATTCTAGCTTCCGAGCCGTGTGTGTGATGAAGTGTTAATTCTCGTTACAGATCTCCTTTGCAAAGTGCTCTGTGTGTGTGTTTAAGTAAAGAATTTCGGGTGAAAGCCAACGCCTACCGCCCTACGGGCCGGTTACAGATTGTCCATGTGCAGGGATAGAAGAATTTGGTGGCAGATGCTTTGTCTCGGAAGCGGTTGGTTCTGTCTATTTTCGCGATACATCATAGGAGCTTCGAGGATACGGTCGATCAGTATGCCACAGATATAGATTTTGCAGACATTTTTACACGGATACGGGATGTGGAGACGGTAGCGGCGAGGCTTCTATAATTAGTGAGGGGAGCAACGGGATTGGATATCACATAGGACTCTGATGGTCGCACTGGGAGGTGCCCGCTACTAGGACCTGCTCCGGGGGTAAAGGGATTGAATAATTGCAAGGGTGTTACTTTTGAAACTCGCATCTAGCCGCAACATGTCATAGAGGGACACTTGTTGGAAGGTGTTCTACAACACCGTCTCTGCTGTAAGCTTTTCTTGATCTACCAGTGGTTTCTCTGGTCCCTTTATCTTCTGTAGATTAGAAACTGCTTCCAAGAAGCTTCATCAATATCGGAGAGCAAAGGTTTGGATTCTTTTTTGGCACTGGGGGATGGCTTGTCAACAGCTGAAGGTAGGGTATCCATTGTTGTGAGAATGTGAGGGGAAGTTGAACTTGCTGTAATGCTAAGACCGAGAGCGGCCCTTTAGGCCCAAGTGAGGACACCCAATGGCTCCTCTACCAACTGCAATGTCTTATTTTGAGGGGTAACCACGTGGGTAGAAGGGGGTAGTTGAGGAGTGGTGCTAACTGCTATCAAATTGAGCTTGGGAAAGGTAAAGTCATTTTGGCTTTGACTTGGGATCGAAGCCGTGGATGCATTAAGTTTAGGGCAATCCTCACTGTACCATCGGGCAGAGGGCATTTGCTTTGGTAATGACCATATTTCCCGCATCTGTAGCACAAAATGGGACGATTCAATGGGCGGGTCGAAGGGCGAGGTGGTCCTTGCTCCTGGTGCATAGGGTTTGAGGTGGAGGCATAGAAGCTTTGAGGTGATTAGGGAGCATGGGTATGATAAAAGCGCTGAGATGGAAAAGTACTTTGCATACCTTGCATAGGAGGGGTCGTCAATAAAGGTGGCATATGGTGTGGATGGCCACAGGAAGAAACCATGTTGGATGTAGCTGCTGGCCCTTGTTGAAGAGTAGGAACAAGACTTTGTTGTATTTGTCGCAATCCCTTGAGGTAGTAGCAGTCCTTGTTCTCATGTCCAGACTTTTCACAGAAGTGGCAGTAAACTCGAAGGGGGCATTCCTGTGGAGGGTGCCCTAGAGAGCGGCATGAGCTACACCAAACCATAGCCTTAGTCTCCTGCTGAGACTTCAACTCTTCTAGCTCGCGCTTGATCTGTTCCAATGCCTTGTGATGTGGAGGCTTCTCCTCTCAAAGAGAGAAGGTCCTCTCCTCTTGAACAGTTCGCTGTAACTTTAGGGCTTCCAGTTCCCTGCGTAAAGAAGTTAACGGATTAGAAGGACTTTCCGAAAACACTAAGGGGGTCTCTACCTGAGGGGAGTTGTTGAACAGCTTCCTAGCTCCCTCTATCCTAGTAGAAGCCGCAACAAACTCCTCCAAGGTGGCATCAGGTCGGAGATTCTCTCTCAGTTTTTGCGGAGAAGTCTTTGGAAGAGCCTTCTCTATCCATTTTTTGACCATGAACTCACCTGGTGGTTGAGGAAGCTTGGCGACCAGAGATTTTGTTCGGGTCATGAGTTCTAGGAAAGTCTCATTTGGCTGGAGCATCATTTGCGAACTCATCCAGGACCTTCTCTTGGAAGTCCCTTGGTCTGAAAGCTTCACAAAACTGTTGTCGTAAAGTGGCCCAAGTTGCAAAGTTTTATTTTGCAAAATGACTGTACCACTTGTGTGATAAGCCATCCAAGGTAGATGCAAAGAGTACCAAATAAGCATCTTCTCTATTAAGACCACGACCTCTACAGAGAGAGACAAACCTCCTTGCATGGTCGTCTGCATCTTATGAGGAGAGTCTCTTGAAAGTAGGAAACTTGATGTTTACCTTGGCCAAAACACTGGTCAACGCCTCCATGGCCGCTTGCTCAGGAGCCCGTTGCTAACAAAATGGGAGAGAGTTTTACTGGGGAAGGTGACTTCGAAGATGTAGAACCGGATGGAGGAATGGATGATGCCATATGTGAAGATACGGGTGATGAGGTTGGTGGACTTCTACTAGATACCAATGGTTGACGTCGTCTGTTGTAGTGCTTCAGAGGACTCAGTAGTGTGCTTTGACGCTCTAATGACCGCCTTGTATGTGTCGTGCAATGACCACAAACCCAACCAAGCTTTGGGCAAGAAGACTTTTAATTGGCTGAACACAGGTCTAGACTCTACTAGACTAGACTAGGGCAAGTGAATAGACCACCTGGACCAAGGACGAGGAAGGACTAGACTAGGACAAGAGCTTGGTTGGACCAGGGCGAGAGAGGACCAGACCAGCAGGGTGAGAGACTAGGTCAGCTAGAGTAAGCTGTCTAGGGTGAAACTCGACCAGACGAGTAGGCTGCACTGCAAGGCGAAGTAGACGAGGCTAGGTCAAATCCAGCTAGCTCCTCCCAGCTAGCTCCTCGATTTGTACGTCAATAGAGAGTGAGACTTCATTTGAGGTCCCACCGGGCATGCCAAAAATGAGAGCACCTGTAGTGTGGATAGTGTGTCGTGCTCTCTACAGTGGGTGCTCCCGAGTGCAATGTGCGTGACATCTCACTCAAAACAGAATGAAAAGAAAGGAAACAATAGATAACAGCTGATCAACACAGAGACACAGAAGCAGACCAGAACATATAGACTCGACTATCTCAAAGAACCGATACAGACTTTGGCGTGGTAGCACACTCAGCTCCAACCCAGAACACAGAAGTACAATGGGGGGGTCGAGGCTCAGATGTGCTGTAGGGATGGTGCAGATGTGCTGTGTTCAGACTCGCTGCTCTAGACGACGACCCAGGACCATATATGAAGAAGATGACCCAACCGCTACTACTCATGCGTCCCACCATAAAGAGCCACAAACGGCTCATAAATGTGAGCCATCTAGGTCTATCTCCAAACTGAGGGTCGTGACCTGGCCACGATGTCCACTAGACCACCGTCCGTATCTCTACCACGTGTCACTGCCCAGCCCAGAGAGTCTAGTCTGGTTCAGAGTCCGTCCAGTTTGAACTAGACCAAACCAACTGTACTAATTGTGTGTCCTGTGAAAGTGACATGACACTGTAGCCCTGCTACTACAGGTAAAAATGAGAGCACCTGTAGCGTGGATAGTGTGTCGTGCTCTCTATTGTGGGTGCTCCTCAGTGCAATGTGCATGGCATCTCACTCAAAACAGAATGAAAACAAAGAAAACAATAGATAACAGCTCATCAACACAGAGACACAGCAGTAGACCAGAAAATATGGACTCGACTATCTCAAAGAACCGATACAGACTCTGGCGTGGCAGCACACTTGGCTCCAGCCCAAAACTCACGGGTACAATGGGGGTGTCGAGGCTCAGATGTGCAGGGATGGTGCAGTCGTACTGTGTGTATAGACTCGTTGCTCTAGACGACGACGCAGGACTATATATGAAGAAAATGATAAACATGACCAACCGCTACTACTCATGTGTCCCACCATAAAGAGCCTCCAACGGCTCATAAATGTCAACCATCTAAGTTCATCATCAAACTGAGGGTGGTGACTTGGCCACGATGTCCACTAGACCACCCTCCGTATCCCTGCCACGTGTCACTGCCCAGCCCAGAGAGTCCGTCTAGTGTGAACCATCTAGACCAACTGTACTAATTGTGTGTCCTGTGAAAGTGGCGTGACACTGTAGCCCTGCTAGAGAACTGGGCTACATTACATTTTTGGACGTGGTCCCAATGGTGAAAGATGGTCAGATGACCAGTGAGAGTCCAATGGAAGCATCTCCTAAAATTTAGGGAAATGGGCCATGAAATTTGTTTGCGTCATTAGCTCCGGAAGCACAAGAGAAAATTTTTATTACTCTGTTGCAAAGTCAAACGATGTACCAATTGAGAGAATTTTAAGCTGGAAGCTCAATGCAGGGAAAATGTACGCATGAGTGCCAAGTGGCACTTTTTGGGAAAATTTTCACTTTTGTGAAGGGGGGGTGAGCAAAAATCAGTAGGGGGGGCATTCTTTCATTGTTGTTACAGGTTAAGAGCTATTGTGTGCAAGCTTTCCCTCTCATGTATAGTGTAGTGCAAGAAATGATGTCCTGCATACTTTACACTGCTCTCTCTCTCTCTCTCTCTCTCTCTCTCTCTCATACTTTACACTCTCGACTGTGCGCATCAATTCTTGAACAAAAATTGAGTAGATGGGCAGAGAATGAGAGCATAAGGGCAACAGGACAAGCTGAATTCAGGAGGGCTTATTCCACTTTAGATCATATTCTTACGCTCAGAGCCATAAATGAGGAAGGAAGAGCAAGCGGGAGAAGGATGTATTGTTTCTTTGTGGATTTTCGGAAATCTTTTGATACAGTACCAAGGGCCAGATTGATGCGCAAGATGCAAGAGTTAGGGGTCCCCAAAGAGATTATTTGGGGGATCATGGCCTTATACGGGTCAGTAACTGGTTATGTACGTACTCCAAAAGGGGATTCCGACATTGTTCATTCCACCATTGGAGTAAAGCAGGGATGCCCACTGTCCCCTACTTTATTTGATATGTACATAGATGAGGTATCGGATTTCATTGATAGAGAGGGTGACAGAGGTGCTCATATTGCAGTGACAGAGGTGCTCATCTTGCAGGGTCATGGATCCCTTTATTGTTGTATGCAGATAATATTGTATTGATAGCAGAATCACCAGATGGAATGCAGAGGCTTTCAATTTAGATGCATTACATAAATTCGCGGAGGACAGTGGACTGTTGGTAAACTTGGGTAAAACCAAAGTTATGCTGTTTAACACCACACCGCAGAGGGTTAGGAGATCGGCACCTACATTTGCATATGGCCAGGATATAGTAGAGTACACAGATACATACACTACCTTGGTGTAGTATTTGCAGGACCGAAGTTTACTCTTAAGAAAGCAGCGGATGTTAGATTGTCCACAGCCTCTGCGGCCTTGGGAGGGTTGGAGAGGATGTGTTCACAAGTGCAGTTTCAGGAACCACGAACAAAACTTTGGCTCTTTGATACTGTGGGGACTACTTCACCGGAGGAGACTACAACAAAGGATTAGAAGCATTCTAGCCAGACACCGAGAATGCTCCTAAGAATTTTATTTAATACTTTGTATTTAGTTTTTCACATTCACATTTATTTTCACACTTGCACACTTTCCACACTTAGTACTTTAGTACTAAGGTACTCAGACATTGTAACAGATTCACCACTTTTGTATCAGTTTGGTCTCATAGGTCATTCTGGCCTTTTGAAGACGTTAATATAACATTTCATTTCATTTCATTTCTCTCTCCCCCCTCCCCCCTCCCCTACCTAGAGGGCTCTTCATTTGACTATGTACAGTTGTGTGGTCTTATGCTTTTGTGCCGAGGCAAGAGCCTCTTTGAGCAGGAACAGCAGTAGCTAACCGCTACTCCAAAAGCAGGCACCGGTGAGGGTGATGACCTCACCTTACAAGTGCATTATCAGCGCTGGTTATGCGCTGTTTTTGGACTGTTTTGCAGCCGTATGGACGCCAGAAGCATTGGGAACAGTGTCCCACTGCTAGAGGACAGTTCCAAGACTGTTTAGGGCTGAAAACAAGGTAAGAACCAGTAAATACAGGGAGCTGAAATTACTGGTTTTGGGCTGAAAACAGTGGGTTTATGTCTTTGGAAGCGAGTTCCAGTAGGGGGATTTGTTTAGGGAGAGTTTTGGGGCTGTTTTGCTGCCGAAATTTTTCTAGAATAGGTGTGATCTAGTCGGATATAGGTGAAGATCCCCTGGACTCTAGTTTTGTAACTTTACTCTCTAAAGGAATAAAGAAATAACGAAAGGGGCGCCAGTTTTTGGGGCCTACAGGTTGTCGGCGTCTGCTCGGTGCATTCTAGCTTCCGAGCAGTGTGTGCTTTGAAGTGTTAATTCTCGTTACAGGTTCCTTCTGCAAGGTTTTTCAGTCTTAAAGTAAAGTTTTGGGTGAAAGCCAAAGTCTACCACCCTACGGGCCGTTTTCATAGTGTTCCTTCTGTTCAGTTGTCTGTGTTTTATTCTTTATACATTGATCCACCACCTTCTTGAAGTTTCTATCTAGTATGACTGAATTCACTTTTCAAACTTATTCTACCCTCCCCTATGAGTTAGCAGTAACCCATCTCGAAGTGTCAGAGGAGAGAGTCCAGCAAAATCTACATTTGGGTTCCCTACCCTCTCTACACCCTTACCCTCTCTACCTCTCGTCCCTACCTGCACCTCCTCGCCCCTACCCACCCCACTCACCTCTCTCGTCCCTCTCCATCCCATCACTTGCCTCTACCTAGTGTCCTCTCACCCCTACCCACTTCTCTCTACCTCTCCCCCCTACCCAACCCCACCTCGCCCCTACCTTGTCCTCTCCTGCCCCCAACCAACCCCACCTCGCCTCTACCCAACCCCCCTCACCCCTACCCACTATATCCCTCGCTCCTAACCATGCCTCCTCGCCCCAACCCATTCACCCCTCGTCCCTGCCCACCCATTCACCCCTCGTCCCTACTCACCCCTCTCAACTCTCACCCCTGCACCCCTCACCCCTACTCGCTCACCTCTTGCCCATACCTACCCTTCTCACACCCTTGCCTCTACCCGCATCTCCTCGGCCCTATCCACTCTCTTCCCTTGCCCATATCTTCAGCGTATATTTTGTATGCCACCTCCATCAACATCGCTCCTAGTTGTCCAACATCTACAGCGTCTTCAGTTTGCAACTACAGTGTCTTTCATTAGCAGACAGTCTCATATGGCAGCCTTGAGGAGGATGCCTGCCCTTGTTGAAAGGCCTATTAGTTCTGCTGATGAAGAATCTGACAACAATAGCCATGGAGTCACAAATGTGTCTTCGAGTGCAACTAGTGACAAAAGCTACAGAGCATGTGCACACGATTCGGCTTCGGATTCAAGCTCAGAATCAGGCCCTTTCAACACCCAAGAAGAAGATCCCAAAGGAAAAAAGAAGAGTAACCATCAATTGTTACGCCATGAGATTAGCAGGCCTGCAAAATCAGGCAAAATTCACTTGAAATTTTCTCCTGCAGCAACCTATCCATCCCTTTAGGAAGTCCTCTCTGGCGATCAACCGCAAGAACTAGTTCTAACGGTGCAGATTTACCGGATGATGTTCCTGTCGCTACGGTCCATGAGCTTCTGAACCTTTTTCAAAAGGTACTGGGTCAAATGCTTCCTGCTACACGGATTGATCATGTGCTGGGAATGACCAGCTTTTTGTCTTTGAAGCAGGATATGCGCACATACTCCCAACTTTTCAAAGATGCTACCATTTAGGCATGTCAAGAATTGCTCCGTGCTGACCACCCTGACTACGCAAGGAACAAAGCACTTTTGGCAGTCTTCAAGTATTACTTTCTGGTCTGAGATGCCAAAAAGTCAAAGGGAAGATGTGATCTGGCCATGATGTTCCCACATTGTGATGGCCTCTACTGCATGATTTATACTATACCTTGTGGATTTCATCAGATTCTTTATACCTCACTCCAGTCGAGGGCAAAAAGATTTAGAGTCCAAGTGCAATCCTTGCAATCGATCTTTTAATGTTTTGCAGTCCCCATGTTGGCCTGGGTCATCAACATCCATGTCAGCCCTCTAGATGTGAATGAGGATACGTAACGGGTGCATTCAAAAGCGAAGAGGAAATCTCTTGGAAGTGCTGTGGATCCAACACTAGAGTAGAAGAACAAGAACAACGCAAAAGTGGTGAAAGACACGACAAAGTCCCTACTGCCCTTGCCATTCTTAGACAGTCAGACTAGAGTGACGCACCTTCCATGACACTCCCCTTCTACTTCCACTCCTAGTTCTACTTGGCCGGTGATCAGCTCTGCCATTTCCGGTCCACCTCTTCATGTTATGTTTGAGGCTTCTCCAACGCATGCTCCTCTCCCTACTCTTTCCATCTTCACTCCTACCACAACCACAGTGACTATTTCCCACACCCCACCTGCAATTACCTCTTTTCCTATACCTATCTCAGTGTCACCCACTATGTATGCTACTGGCTCACATGCAGTGCCACTTGCGAGCCCTATACCATCAGACATTACTGTTGGATCTTCAGTTGTGGAAGACTCTACTATACTATTCTAGCTCTCTGTGGAGATACTATTAGAGTCAAAGAATTCTGTCGTTAACATTGAGCTGGGAGTAGAGCGGTTGGCTGCTACTTACCAACGCCACTCAACCATATATTCGGCCATGGAGGGATGTCTGTCTGTTGCAAAGAGCACAACCGTGGACAGAGATGCCACCTTTTTTGCATTGTGACAAGCGTTAAGGGTGAAATCCCAAATCATCGACGACCTCAAAGCTCAAGTTCAGGGATTTCGGGAGATTCTACTATACAGAGATATGGGGGCTCAGGCTCTTGTTGCTATGTGATATGGATGGACTGGTCCAATGGGACAGGTATAGAGTGGGACAGGTATAGACTTAGGTACAAACTCCTATAGGGTATGCACAGCTAGGTCCTTCTACGTAGTTCATGGAACCTACACGGTTTATGGGAGGTGCTCAGCTCAGCATTTCGACTACTATCTAGGTTTTAGTAGTCTGCCCACATGACATACATGCAGCCGACTGAGAGATTTCCTTGCAACAGCTCTGTCGGTGCACATCGCCATGGTTGTATTAGTCCGTTGTCTTAGTACACTTCATGATAGGCGCTTCCATCTTCTGAGTAGCAAATGGCTGCTCCTTTCACAGAGAGCCAACTTGTAGAGAGTAGGGTGCATCAACAGGCTCCCACCATCAATCTTATGGTTCCACCTCCGGAGGCTGATACTTTGGGTGCTGAAACAAACGAAGGGAATGGATCTCCCGGCTACACGGACCGCCTATAGATATGCGTTGGACGAACCATCCGGCCATAGCCACCATCCTACAGCTCCCCCCTGCAGGGGCCAACATCCAAGGACGTAGGCGTGCACCTGTAAGACCGAGCTTCCCATACCTCCCGGCCTCACCTCCATGAGGTGACCTCGCGCACTCCTAGCCTCGCGGGCTAACCACTAGCACTCTGCCAGTGGGGGTCGATAGTTGCAAATGAGGCCTTGGCCTCCCTTTGATAATAGTGGTTGGCCACACTGGCCGCATTCACACTACGTCTGTCCGGACACTGGACGCCCATCCCGACGGCATCTGGGCTAGATTCCCTGTCCTATGAGTGGGACATAACATACTTCCCTCCTTAAGAACCATTGATGTCCTCATTAATGAGGTGTGTATATTGAGCTTTCAGAGCTCTAACTGGTTCCCAAGTAACAAACCTTTCAGGTTGACCCTTCCATTTAATTAAGTACTCTTCATAAGCCTTTTGGCGCGAATGACGAGTACGATGATCTAAACCTGCCTCCAGTTCTCGAGGAATATACTTAGTTTGCATATCTTGCCATACATTTTCCTCGATGAGCACAACAACGTCGGCTTCGCCCAATTTTACTCTAAGGCGGCTGACATGAAACATTGAAACACCGAAGGAAGAGCCAGTTTAAAGCAACATGGCCAATTTTCTTTGTGATCAAGAATGGAATTTTCTCATTAAATTTACTGATTTTCGACGAAAATTAGTGAATTTTTTATTGAATTGCTGATTTTAGATTAAAAATCAGCATGCAGTAAACATTCTCTGCAATCTCTTTCTTTGTGCGAAGCATAGATAGATAGATAGATATATATATATGTGTGTGTATATATATATATATATATATATATATATATATATATATATATATATATATATATATATATATATATATATATATATATATATATGTATGTGTATATGTATGTATATATATGTATGTGTATATGTATGTATATATATGTATGTGTATATGTATGTATATATATGTATGTGTATATGTATGTATATATATGTATATATATATATATATATATATATATATATATATAGAGAGAGAGAGAGAGAGAGAGAGAGAGAGAGAGAGAGAGAGAGAGGCCACGCAACAGTTCTCTCTCTTCGATATGCTTCAACGTCAGCGTTTGATTTTCATATGCTAGGCTTTTCTTTGTTTCTTCTTATGATTAGTGACCCTTTTTAAGTATGGTCAGGACACTTTAAATTTTTTAAGCTAAGTGTGAACCCTGCATATTATCAATGAGTCACTTACAGAGACTTAAAAGTCTGCAAAAATCTCACTTTTGAGTCCCCTTCTCGTCTCCTGAGCCCTCCTCTCTCACCCGCTTGCGCTCACGCTCCCGCCATCACTAGTTCGCCTTCACATGCTCACGCCAACACACAGAGCTCTTCACAGTTAACTTTTCGCGATCGAAAAGTGCAGAAAAGGCCTTAGTTTCGCATGAAACCTTCAGTTTTTCACGCAGTTTGCCATGGATTCTTCCAGCTCGGATGTGCAGCGTGAAGACGCGCCAGGTAATGTTCAAATTCTGTTGAGGCATGCTCTATACACATGGATTACAAGTACTTTCCATAGTTTCGACCAACGTGTTACCGCTCTGGAAAACGCGAACGTTCAGACGAACATTCGCTTGGCCTCTCTCGAAGGGGTTGTGCAAGGGCTTAGTCCCCGACTTACCGCTCTGGAAATACGGCTTAGTCGATGACTGTGCGAATTTTCGAGGACAAAACCCATCTGTAGCAATTGCGGACGCAGATTGCTGCTTTTGGGCGCTCACAGGGTTGTCCAACTGCCACAATTTCGTACAAAACTACAAATTTCTCAGGAGAGGAGAAAGAATGTACGGAATTGGCTGTAAATAACTGGCTGCATCAGTGGTCCACGTATTTTGACCTTCATGGGTAGCATGATAAACGGAGAATTCAGACGATTCCTCTCTATTTACGCAGTAAGGCGCTTATCTGGTGGCGCGACATGACAGAGAAGCCTACGACTTGAGCTGATTTTTGTGTGAAATTCAAGAGGGATTTCGGCAAAATGGATCCTTTGATAAGTACACCACGGCTTTCAAAGAAGCGCTCACATTCTGCAAGGTGGACTCTACGCAAGCTGTGCACATGTACCTGCTGGGATTACATGAAGATTACCATTGGACCTTAATGAAGGACAAAACCCCGACTGACGTCGAGAATGCAGTAGCAAAGGCCAGGACGTTCCATTTGATAAATGGAGCGAACTATGCGAAGAAAAGAACTGCAAATTATTAATCCAGTGAGGGCGCTTCGAGGAAGGGACCTTGATTCCAGCATAAGTCCAAATCAACACCGAGATCTTTTCAGGAGAAGAAGAAAGCCAAAAATGCTTCAATTGTTGATGCAGTGAAGAAGGATGCTTGCTTTGGATGTGGCTAGACGGGTCATCAAATCAAGGATTGCCCCAAGAAGAAGAAGAAGACACAGAAACTGCAAGGTCGTCCTTCAATTTAGATTCACGAGATCTCAGGTAACTCTGATGTCATTCAAGTTGAAATCCATCATTTAACGCACAGTCCATGCACTAACTGTACTTTTAGCACCAAAGTGTTTGATAAGCACGATCTTCTCTGTTTCCCCGGGAAGATCAATGGTTACGACTTGACCATACTCGATAATGGAAGCTCACACAATTTTGCGGATGTGCAAAATTGGTGCAGAAATTGAGCCTACGGACGCGGAACTGTGATCATGGGTATCGCGTGAAGATGGCTCGTGGCGAGGATACGGATGTATGGAATCGGAGAGTTCCAGATTTGTTGCTCTAGGTAGCTGACTACAAAGAGAACGTGGATTTCCACATCAAGCGCCTGGACAGAGTAGATGTTATTTTAGGAACTCCATGATTTTATGATAAACAGGACTCATTGTATATAGACTATGTACATTACTCTCTTGTTTTTGTTATGCAGCACATGCCTCATGTATCTGTGTCACTTTGTAATCAGAAATCTATAAATAATGGTTTTGCAATACGAGTTGTTACTGCTTTGGAAATGTATAAAGATACAATGTCTTCTGATGTTGACTTTTATCAATGTGTACCATCTGTTTGGTTTGATTCATTAGTGCTTGGTACTTACTGTCACTGAATTTCGTAAAAATGTTTCATGTTCTTTTGTTGAACTTGGGGATTTCTACGAATCCAACCTTATCCAAGAAATCATGACTGATTTCAAGGATGTTTTTCCTAATGATCTACCTCCTGGATTGCCGCCTTCGAGAGGAGTAGATCATGGCATTGATTTGGTGGCTGGTAGTCAGCCCTTCTCAAAGCAACCCTATCGGTTTAGTAAAACCGAGGAGGACGAGATTCAGTGATAGCTGAAAGATTATCTTAACAGGGGTTTTGTTAGACCAAGTAAATCCCGTGGGGAGCGTCAGTGTTACTTTCTCGAAAGAAGGATAACACTAAGCACTTCTGCATGGATTACAAGAGGTTGAATAAGCTCACTGTCAAGAATAAGTATCTGCTCCCATGCATGGATGATCTGATAGATCGGCTCTGTGGAGTGTTGTATTTTACAAAGATAGACCTGCAATCAAGCTATCATGAGATACGGATCAAACTGGAAGATATTCCTAAGACAGGTTTCCATATGTGTTATGGTTACTACGAGTTTTTGGTCTTGTCTTTTGGTTTGACCAATGCTCCAGCTACGTTTCAGTAGATGATGAATGATCTGCTGAGACCGTTTCAACTTCGTTCTTGTATTTCTCTATGATATCTGGATCTATAGCCGAAGTTTGTCTGAGAACTTAGCACATATTCACGCTATTCTCGAAGCATTGAGAACTGAGAAGCTTTATGCTAAGCCTTCCAAGTGTGAATTCTTCAAGAAAGAGCTCCTGTACTTGGGTCACATCATTTCTCGCGATGGAATTCGCGTTGACCTTGAAAAGTTGCATAAAGTGCAAAATTGGCCCATTTTTAAGAACGTCCGCCATGTAAAGTCCTTTTTAGGCTTTACAGGATTCTTTCGAAAATTTATTAAGGATTACTCTAAAGTCGTTGCTCTGCTTACGCAACTTTTAAAAGGAGGGATGAAAGGGCCGAAGACTTCGGGTCCTCACCGTAAAGGTAATCCCACATTAGTCTGGAATGAGCGTCTCGATGAGAGCTTTCATGCACTAAAGCACTTGGTGACTACTGCACCAATATTGCATATTGTGGATCCTAGCAAATCGTTTGTGGTTGAAACGGATGCTAGTGATTATGCCATTGGTGCGGCATTATACTAGGATGGACGTCATGTTGCTTTTGAAAGTAAGAATCTTTTTGACGCTGAGATGCGTTATCCAACGTATGAGAAGGAGTTTACGCTGTAGTCCACGCCTTAAGAAAATGGCGACACTACTTGTATGGATCTACATTTGTTGCATGGACAAATCATCATTCTTTGCGCTATGTGTGGTTAGGGTGATCTCAGAGGCCGGAAGGCTAGATGGATTGAGCTTATGCAAGAGTTTGACTATGAGATCCGTTATAGAAAAGGATCCAGCAATCGAGTTGCCGATGCACTCAGGAGGAATCCTGAGGTTAATGCCTTGTCTATGGATGAAATCTCGACGTACTTCTCTCTCTCTCTCAGAGGGCTATGTTGTTCCGATGGCTATTTTGGTAAGATATGGAACGAGGTCAAAACGGGGCATGACTCGTACACAGGCTTGGGTGATCCGGAGACCCAAGTGAGTCGTGCCTGTGAGACGAGACAACGACAATATTCCATTAGAGGTTGACTATTGTTCAGAAATGGAAAAGTCTACGTGCCGGAAACCGATGAGGTTCGACAAAGAATTTAGTGCGAATGCCACGATGTTCCTAGCGCTGGGTACCCAGGCATTCAAAGAACTTTGGATTTGGTCGAGTGATATTTCTATTAGCCAAGGATGCGCTCTTACATAGAGAGCTATGTGAAACGATGCGCTCAGTGTCAGGTCAATAAGGCAGAGCGCCTTAGGAAAGATGGGTTGCTACATCCATTGGAAATCCCAGATGCCAAGTGGCAAAGTATTTCCATGGACTTTATCATTGGTTTTCCAAATACTAGTCGAGGCAATGATGCCATTTGGGTTGTGGTCGATAGACTTACAAAAATGGCAAAATTTATACCAACGAAGTCGACGGTAAAAAGCCATGAGTTGGCGATTTTATTTGTCGATCAGCTTTATTAGCTGTACGGTCTGCCAGAGGATATTGTCAATGATTGAGATACTAAGTTCATTGGCCGATTTTGGCGAGACGTGTTTGCTCATCTTCAGACGAAGTTGAGTATGTCATCTTCTGACCATTCTAAGTCCGACGAAAAAACTGAGAGGATGAATTAAACGTTAGAGGACATGTTGAGAGCCTATGTCTCTCACAGGCAGTCTGATTGGGAAAGACATCTTCCACAATTAGAGTTTGCCTATAATAGTAGCAAGCATTCTGCTATTGGATTTAGCCCATCCATGCTGATGTATGGATTCGAGCCTAAATCCCCAATTGCTATTGGCCTAGAAAAAGTCAAGGAACACCAAGCTCGTGATTTTTTGTATGACATGTAAGAAATGCTCGAATTTGCTAAGGATAGTATAAGGACGGCTCGTGATCAAGTCGCTACTTATGCTAATCAAAAGAGATCTCCAAGGATTGTAGGTGTGGGACAATGGGTCTATCTGAAGATACCCAAGGATTCCAAGACTATGCGAACACGAAAGCATTATAAGCTTTCAGCTAGATATTGTGGTCCATTCTTGATCACAAAGAAAATTGGCCAAGTTGCCTATAAATTGGCTCTTCCTTCGGATGTTAGTGTACATCCAGTGTTTCATGTCAGCCGCCTTAAAGTAAAATCAGGCAAAGCCGACGTTGTTGTGCCTATCGAGGAAATGTATGGCAAGATATGCAAACTGAGTATATTCCTCAAGAACCTGAGGCAGTTTTAGATCATCGTACTCGTCATTCGCGCCGAAAGGCTTATGACGAATACTTAATTAAATGGAAGGGTCAATCTGAAAGGTTTGCTACTTGGAACCAGTAAGAGCTTTGAAAGCTCAGTATCCCCACTTTATTGATGAGGACATCAATGGTTCTTAAGGGGGGGAGTATGTTATGTCCCGCTCAGAGGAGAGGGGATCTAGCCCAGACGCCGTCGGGATGGGCGTCGAGTGTCCGGACGGACGTAGTGTGAACTCGGCCACTGTGGCCGGCCATTATTATAAAAGGGAGGCCAAGGCCTCATTTGTAGTTATCGACCCCCATTGGCAAAGTGCCAGTGGTTAGCTCGCGAGGCTAGGAGTGCACGAGGTCACCTCGAGGAGGTGAGGCCCGGTGGTATGGGACACCCGGTCTTACAGGTGCACGCCTACGTCCTCGGACGCTGCCCCAGCACGGGGGAGCTGCCGGATGGTGGCTATGGTCGGGTGGTTCATCTGACGCGTGTCTGTAGGCGGTCCCTATAGCTGGGAGATCCATTCCCTTCGTTCGTGTCACCTGCACATTGGAGCCTTGACATGTCCATTGTATTTGTGACTCCTGGCTTGGAACCGAGTGTGCTGCCAGCTAGAATCTGTATGGTTCTATGAGTTTGTCGAGTTCCATCGAGATCTGAGTCTGTTCTGGTGCTTTGAGTTGTTGTTCCATTGCTGTGTGATGTTTTCTTTGTGTTGGAGTGAGGTTGCATGCATATTGCACTGAGGAGTACCCACTGTAGAGAGCACGACACACTTTTCCTGCTACACCTTGTCAGCACATTAGTTTTCAGTGTAAGTCACAAGAGTAGGATTGTTATTTGCAAGTGCATGTGCAGGGGTTTATTATGCTATAACTTGTAGAACTTGGAGATTCATTGAGATTTTAAATTTACTAGTACACAAGACTAACAGTGCTACAATTCAAAGATGATCAAGACGGTAAGCGGGTACAAAGCTAGAATGGTAGCAAAAGGCTATGCATAGATGTATGGAATTGATTATGACGAGACTTTCAGCCCTGTCACATAAAATAATACAAATCTTGATGTCATGGGTATAGAAGAACAAACTTGGTTTTCAATTTGAAAAGTTCCCTCTTTTCTTTTATGAGACATGTCTTTCTTTTTTATGATGGTAAATGCTGATTAACATTTTCTTGTTCTGTCCACAATTGCTGGACATTTCAGGACGGTTGACACTAACAGATCATTGTCTTTACTTTG
This sequence comes from Adiantum capillus-veneris, assembly GCF_014529385.1. NCBI lineage: Eukaryota > Viridiplantae > Streptophyta > Polypodiopsida > Polypodiales > Pteridaceae > Adiantum > Adiantum capillus-veneris. Next base: position 33,899,905 of record NC_140952.1, read on the forward strand.
AGCCTTCATCATTAGTGTCACACAAGGATGCCATAAAGTATGACCTCTCATTGCCGATAGATCACAGAGTCTCTACAGAGCTTGCTGGACCGTGGGGTTCACGAATGTTTGACAAGGCTATCAATTACCAAACAACTTCTCCGTGAGTCTCAATACTTAATGAAAGAATCCTTGTAAATAATTGCTTATGTGTATTAAAGTAGGCATATTGGGATATTCGTAACTGGATTTGATATGTTCAGTTGTTCCCTTGGCTTCATGTGAAGGCAGTGAACAACGTATAGTCTTTGAGTTTCCGGAGCTGCTTGGATCTAGGAGACGGGACTATTGGCTTGCTATAATACAAGAGGTCATTGATGCTCAGAAGATCATTAGAAAGTACAAGCTAGAAAGTACGTGCAAGATAGAAGCATTAGCAAGGAGTGCATTGGGAATTGTGCGGTTACAAGCTACAAGAGAAATGCAGCTTTTAATAGCAAGTCCGGGCGCTCTTCTCACATTTAACTTGGCACAAAACATGTTACGCGGAGGTGATCATGTCTTGGAGGCTTTATTGTCTACATTTGAAAATGCAACAAGTGAAGAGACCAGTCAGGGCATGAAGATAAATTCGACATGTTTGGTGCAAAAGTCTTTCAGAGATGCTTTGGAAAGCTTCAAGGTCTGGAAGACTGTACAATCTCAGCAACCATTATTCTATGCTGTCAAACATGGTGAGCCTACTCTTCTGGAAGTTGCAGTAAAAGAAGCAAGAGAAAGCTCAAAATATTTACATAATGCCAAGGAAAAAGAAGAGGAGGTTAAATTTGATGGCATTGGGACAAACATTACACTTTTGAAGGTAGCAGCATTTTTTCTTGTGGGTTGCATATATATGCAAGTGCCACAGATCTGTCTCTTTATGGTATCTTTCTATATTTTGTCTTTTATTGATTTTCTTCCCTTTTTGGCCTACTTTTACCTCCAAGGAACTTTTGCAACCTGTTAGAGCAGTATTAAGCTGGATAAGGACTCTTCTCTCATGGAACAAGCCTCTTCACACTATGATCGCTTTTATTCTGGTTGCTATCCTGATTTTAAGGTAAAACATAATCAAGTGCATTTCAATTTTTGTTATACTTGCCAGCACACATCCACAAGTAATCATTGAGCAAAGATCTGTGCGGAATTGATTCAGAAGTGTCAATGTGCTGTGTTGCACTCTTCCCTTACAGGCAAGACAACTGTATTGTTGTAAGCATTCTACAACCGAGCAGGAGTTAATATTGGAGGTTTCAAAACACTCTGGATATATGAGAGGCCGGGGGGGGGGGGGGGGGGGGGGGGGGGGGTTATATGGGTGCACATCTATATGCCCAGGCAAGTACAATCATGAAGTGCATCAAGCCTACTAGCTCCATCCTATATCAAACTGGGTGTAAGATGTGATGCATGGGTGGGTGTGGTGTAAGTGCTGCACATATGATTGCAGCTGGGTCTGCCAGCATTAGAGAAAATCTCTCTTGGGCTGCCTTGTGGTGACAAGTCTGGATCTCCTGGATCTGCATGGGATGGAGTCTTGGAGCTGTGTATCCTGGAGCTCGGGGGCGTATCATAGCTCTGACCATCTCAGCCTGCTGTATGGTAACCCCTCTTTGTGTCTGTGTCAGGGGCGGCAGTATGGTGGTGGTTCTCTACAAGAAGTTTGTAAGTTGTGACTGTCTGCCACCTCTGGTACCGCTACAGGTGCCAAGAGTGTCTCTCTATGTCTATGTCCCTCCACTAGAAAAAGGCCAAATCAACGGTGATCTCTAGATTCCATGAATCACCTCCTAGCCTCCCCTTACCACAGGACCACATTTTGTTACTTTGTACTTTTGTACTTTTTGTCCTTTCCCGATAGATGGGAGGACACACACATGTATATTTGATTTGTCTGATAGACCGACTCTGGCTTCTAATAGACGTAAAAAGATATTTCTTTCTTTCTGGGAGAAAACAAAATATTATGCATTTTGTATTGCTCTCTCGGATAGGAGCGAACAGTTATAAATTGTGCCTAGGTGTATTCAAATTCAATTGTAATCGCCTGGGTAATGAGCAAGGATCTGAAGACTGATGCAGCAAAACAGAATACTAAGTATTGAAAAGTGAGTTAAAACTGGAAAGTAGAAACCAACTGAGGTGTTGGATTGACTGCAGACATGCGAAGTATGTACAAGAAGAAGGAAGAGTCCAATCCTCTCAAATACTTTGAGAGGGATGCTGGGGCGGCGACACAGGGTGGCGGGTTGAGAAGTAGCAGGGACAAAAGTCACCTAATGCAGATGGATGGCTGGTGCCAGCTCACACTGCTAAGCCCACAAGGTGGAGATGCTCTCGGAGATCTCGGCTGTACCCTGGTTCCGCTGAACACTTTATGGCATAGTTTAACTATGATGCAAAGTAAGCACCAGCAGATTTAGACCTATGGTATGGTGTGAGAGATGTGGAGGATGAAGATGATGATGAGCTGCCAAGAGTGCACCCAATCTTGGGGAGAGCAGCAGGGGAATGAGGCTTCAAGAGGGGGCGATGGGCTAAAAAACGCAAGGAAATGGAGGTTACTCCTTAAAAAATGATGGCGTTAGGACATCCCGTTAAGCATTTTTGGCCTTGAGTTCCAACAACCAATAACCTAGAGTTTTGATAGTCCCTTATCAGAGGTCGTGGGACAGTTTAGACCCCTAAATGACCTGACTTGGCCCTAGCCTAGGCTGCATGCTGATGCGGCTGAGTGCGCATCAAAGTGCAGCAACACCCTTCAACACCTTGTACAAACCATTTATATAAAGAGGGTTGGAAAGTGACAAAACCTAATTCAAAGACTTGTTCCACCGTACAGGTTCACTGAACATGTGCACAAAATAGCTAGTTTGAAAACCTCTACACTGCTCTATAGATAAAGGTCGGCTCAGGGATTAATTTAAGCACCCCCTCTTGTCACATGGAGTTAGTGTGCACATGGTATCTCCTTCTGCTTAAGGTGAGAAGGTCCTTGCCAATCCATGCAACTTCATGTGTACTGCTATGATTGGACTTGAGGAAATACTACGCCATCATTGAACTTGAACCACCGAACTTTGTGCTTGAGAGTCCTGGTGCTCCTTAGAACGAATACTCCTCTGAGTTTCACCCTAAAACATTATCAACTAAGAAATATGGAACACATTAGGTATTGTCTTAGAAAATGGCAATCATAATTGCACAGTAACATTTCTTATCCACTTGCTTAAGGTGTTGCTTCAAGATTCTCAAATACATCCAATCACACCCTCTAAAGATATATCCTCTTGATGATTATTAGCACGTGTAGGATAAATTTTTGAGCTTTGCTAACTCTAAATCTTGTAAGAATCTCAGAAAAAGTTTGGCAAACTCAATTAACATCAGACATTTGTGTAATTCAAAAAAGATTAAAAAGGTTGACCAAATGAAGTCCCATAAGAAGTATGAATCATAGCAGTAGAATACAAGTCATGACTCATTGAAACAGCTTGAATAGAGGTAATTTTCTTCTGTATGAACTATTGATCACGAAGTTATCCCTTAAAGACATCAAAAGTATTATGTGAGCTAATTATAGATCTCAGTTTGACGAATAGATTGGAGATGAAATGCTCTAGTTCATGCATGGAACAGTGGGCTTGGTTTTCTAGTTAAACTTGTGTTTAATTTCACATGTCCGGAGATCCCCCGTGGACCGACTTTGAGGCTGGTACGATGGTTTACTTGGGCGGGAACATCCTCTAGTCATAGGCTCACGAACGGAGTATGTTCATATTGATATTGCTTATATATATAGCAAATTTAAAATCTTGTTGATGGAATTTACAAGTGGGAAACCTTAAAGCGAGGAAAACCCACAAAGTAAGAGATAAAAAAAGTGGAGTACCATGAGACTCCGAGGGCTAGAAACAATCAAAGTAGAGCGTATAGGCATTAAGAGTGATGTCCCCAATGTCATAAGCGAAATGCAATGCTTGACCAAGTGACAATTTGAAATAGGGAAACGGGTCAACATCACTGCCTTGAAACATTCATGAGTTTTGATGGTGCCAAATGGACCAGAGAACCCAAAGTCTGACCTTATTTAAAAATACCGTAAATTGGGAGTGTGAAGATTGGAGCACCCCAAGCCAAAACCATATGTGAAAAGTTTCGAAAGGGAAACGCAGCCGAAGAGAAGCCAACACTTGCCGAATGAAGGATCTAGAGCAGTGAAAACCCCACAATAAGTCGGCGGCTGCCAATGACCAAAGGATGGCGTGACAATATGCGCACACAAATGTGATACCCTGAGTGTTTTAGGGTTGTTGCTGTTCCACCAAGACTGGCAATAGCATAGCTTTCTGATTGAGAACATGACTTTGCAAATCCAAAATATTCAGCCCTTTAAGGTGCTTGGAGAACACAACTTGTCCATAGATAAAAGGGGAAGACCCTTTCTGTGAGACGAGGTGCGGCAGAAATGCTCCAAAATACTAGACCTAACGGATTGCAAGAGTAGCTGAGACATGGATAACAAAGGTAAGTAAAACTGCACATAAGCCATGCAAATGCACTGGACAATCGTGAGATGCAGATGTATTGGCCAAGTGGACAATTTCCAATAATTCAATTTGGAATGCAGACGTTGGAGTACCCAGCCCAACTGATACATCCCAAGCTAGCGGATAACCCATTTGACGAACTATGATGTGTGGAGGAACAATTTCCCCTTGCCATAATAGCTTATGCAAAGCATACTCATTCAGAAGTAATAACTTGGATTTACGAAAATTAACTTTGAGGCCTGCCGCCACCAAACAAGTGAAGATTATGCATAATTTTCTCCACATCATCATAGTGATTGTTCAAGGCATATATAAAGAGTCATCTGCATAGGCCTGGCCGATAAAGTGTTGCCCGGATGGTAATGTCAGGCCATGCAATCTACCAGTGGAGATCAAGGAATCGAAATACATAAGGAAGGGGTGAATAGCGATTGCATAAAACAAAGAACTGAGAGGACATCCTTGCCTTACTGAACGTCTTAGAGGGCAAGTCTGTGAGAAATCCATCCAACAAACCAGCAAAAGTGCTATGTGCATACAAGAAAAATACCACGCAGGATAGCTAAGCTCAAATCTCAGTTGCTGCATTGTATCTGCAATGTAGTCCCAAAGAACAATATCAAAGGCCTTTCCAATGTCAACCATGGCCAAGACATCTTGTCGAGTGTATTTTTGCATATTCCATTCCAATGATGGTATTCACAAGGTTATCAGTAATTTGATGTCGTGGAATGAAGCCATATTGAGATTGATGCGAGCCTTCATGTAGAAAGCACTTGAATTGATTAACAAGCATTTTGGCCATCAATTATATACCATGGGCATGAGCGTGATTGGTTGCCAATGAGAGAATTCTTCACATTGTGTATGCTTGGGTATCTACTTGAGTAAGCCTTCTTTCCAAGAGGGTAGTTCCTACTTCTCCCACACCGTATTCATCATTATCAGCAGTGGCAACGTTAGGTAGTCCCAAAAAGACAAGAAAAAATCAACATTAAGACCATCCCAACCAGGAGTTTTCCAACGGCCCAAATCAAGCAAGTTGGCATACAATTTCGTCTCAGTGGAAACAACTTCCGAGTCTTGAGCCTGGTGCATCGAAAGAATGGGAGTAACATGCGATAGAAACAAGTGAGGAGCTTGGTGAGCTTCTTGTGTGGGAGGTGAAGGAGCCTCAAAGATCTTGCCATTGATGAAAGTTTAATTCTCTGGATAGCTTGAGACTGCCTAGAATGATGCACATTGGAAGAATTGTTTAGAAGCACAACCGTTTGTCTCTAAAAGCTTGTTCACAAGCTTGGGTCTGCTATTTGGCCAATTTCCTCTCATCGTTATGTCATAACATAGTGCGAGCAAAGAGTAGCTCAGCCATTTTAGTCTTAGTAAGAGAGGAATTGTTAACCAAGTGCATTGATCTGTGACAAGTATCTTTTGCCTGCTTAACTTGTTCTCTCAATTTCAACAAATAATACTTTCCATTTTCTTGGATGACAGATTGAGCACTCATAACAAATCGAAACGAGGTTGTGTCCATGTCAACACATTTGAGATGTCAAAGGCGGGATGATGTCCACAATCTTAGTGCAAAATAGTTCATGCTTGAGATAAGCATTATTGACATGCAAAAGTTTCTTCTTAGGTAGGGAGTCATTGGCAGAAAAGGAGCCAAAATGTAGTTTTAAGCATATGGGAGCATGATCCAAGAGAGATAGGGTATAATCAGTCCTCATATCGCATACAAAGTCATCTTACTGTTGCATATGAAAAAGATATCGGCGATCCAATCGAGTGCGATACATGGATCGAGCATTATGTTGAAATGTGAATCTTGATCATCCGCATGCAAAAGGGGCCACAAATCCAATCGACAATAAGTCAATATAAAGTGATCCCATGATTGTCTTTCCACATGAAGCATGTGAGAGTGTGCCCAATAGTATTATCCGCAAGGTGTGGTGCGTTATTAAAATCCCCACAGAGGAATGTATTGGAACGCCAACAATAGGAGGAGACAACACTCCACAAACATGTCCTATCAGCAAATATTGCGTATGCATATAATGTGCCAAATTCAAAGATTTCCCCATTAACACAATACATTGGATGACCATCCATCTCCCAATTGGGTCATCGAAACCAAGGTTGGGAAGAGTTCATGTCGAACAAGCAGAAGTGCTCCAGAACAGCCAGTTGATCGTGCATAAGCTATCCAACAGCCCGCAAAGCAAGAAGTTTGTCCGGAAAAATGATGCTGGTTATGCTCTTGAAAAACAACTATATCCGCTCTAGATGTATGCACATAGTGCAAGGTAAGCCGCCACTTGTCATAATTGCATACCCACACACATTATAGGAGATGCAAATCAAAGAACTATGCATCCTACATGGTATATACAATGGGCGAGGAAACAAGAAAAAAGAGACTTAAGTACTAGTGCCCATTGGCACATCCTCATTAGCGGTGGGTACATGAGGAAACGTATCATAACCTAGACTAGGAGGACTAAAGAGAGGGGCACCTTGTGATGAAGAGGCTTCCCTGTAACTACTTCCTTGTAGGAGCGAACAACCTTGTCCCGAGCCTGAGCCAAAGAAGTTTTGTCATTACAAGGCAGTTTTTTCTGAGTAAGATTTTTCAATGGGGGTACATAGTTGCGAGAAGATGCCGGAATGCGGGCTTTAACAGGTTTCTTGGGCACTATCAAAGCTTGAGGTTGAAACCCGTTCTTTGCCTTTATAGTTTGCACTCAGAGAAGCAGGCTGTGTGGGAAATTGTGATTGCTTCCCTTTTCCTTTATTCGTCCCAGCTATCGAGGTGGAAGCAGTAGCACCTTTGGTTTGTATCTCAGGAGAATATTTTGGAGGTGGGGGAGGTTGAGGGGTAGGGACAGTTGAAGGAGGTGGCTTTCCGACCACTGTATCCCCAAAATCAAACGAAATGCTTGCTAATCTGGGGATGTCAAGGTCCCACAAAATACAAAAACGCGTTGTGTTTGCCTCTAGCCTAGGAGGGAAAATGACATGACCTTGCAGAAGTGGGCTGTCAATAAGGGAAGAAAGTGATGCCAAGTACGAGGAAAGTCCACCACCTCAAACTAGACGGGGCACTTATGATGAATAAGGCTTTGATAATCCTCGGTGAGAGACCAAGGCAAGACATGAGTGATTCTAGCATCCATGTGTGCTAGTAAGACCTCATACAACCCTTTCGCGCCAAATTAAACCCCCCGGACTGCTTGCCGCTTGAGCAAGGAATCAACCCATTGGCCTACATCTTGAGCAGTAGACATTTTTCCAAGGAAGAAGAGAATCACCCCATTTAGGGCATAGCAATGGTATCCACAAGCTCTTGCACAAGAATGCACACTTCCGTGACAGGAGCAGGCCCTTCCTAGGCTTGGCATGCATCTTCAAAATCCTCGTGTAAACATTCTTTGATCAGAGTCAAGGCATCCATAGCCAAAATCTTCATGGCTTTTTAGCGCTTGTAAATGCATTGTTCAAGCAAAACCATTGGTCGACGTATTCACACACCCAAACATGTGGCTGAGTATTCACACAGCCAAACATGTGGCTAAGTTAGGTGCACTACAAACACACGCGTGCGCACACACACACTATATGTTGCGCGCGCGCACACACACACTATATGTTGCGCGCGCGCACACACACACAGAATTGCTTGCACACTGCAAATGAAAGTAGGTCACAGGTCTGGGCTACGAGCAGCACGCAAGGCTGGTGGGAAGCGCGCAGAGGTTGGGCAGCGAGGGCTAGACGCAAGGTTCCACACGTGCACGCGCGCGCGTACACACACTCACACACTCACAAATGATACATTGAAAGTATTTATAGGACCAGTGGTCCTGTGGGCATGTTTGCAAAAGGTCTCCAACACAGGAAGGCACTAATGGCATGAGGTAGCGTGGCTAATGTGTGTAAGGCTATATCAAAAGGTACAAATGGTGTGACAAGGGAGTAAGCAAGGGCCTTACCACTATGCAAGGGTGAGGCGATAGTTGAAGTCCAAAGGTTGCAATCCACGGGCCGCCCAGAAGGGGCGGTAAAGGGAAAATAGCTTTCTACAGGGGAGGGAAAGTAGTGGTGTTGGAAAATCGCACCACATGATGGTGCGAGACCTATGGGATCAACCTCAAAATGGCAGCATGGAATTGTAACGGATCAATGAAGCTAGATGTAGGTGCATTTGAGGATAGCTTTAAGGGAAAAGACATTATTGTTTACTCGGAAACACATTAGACTCCTGGAAGCACAATACCGAGAGGGATGGGATACCATTGGGAGATTACTTGTAGGCAAGAAGTGAGATCAATGCATAGAGGACGAGGGTTAGGAGGTGTGGCAGTCCTATTCAGGGAGGAGCTGCAACCCCTCAGTTGTATTGTTTGGAGGGATGAGTAGGCCAGATATATGTGGGTCAGAGTGACAGCAAAGACAGGGAGGCCACTCTACATTGCAATATAATATCTTGCCCCCAAAACATCTCATTATGCATCGCCCAAGGGAGAGTCACCCTACATGATATTGGATGAGGACATATAGAAGTTCTCTAGGGATGGAGATGTCATTCTTTTGGGAGACTTCAATGCTAGGACGGGCCAGTCTCAGACACCTTTCTACGGTACCTCAAAGGAAATGTTGAGAGAATTGGATGTTAGTGATATGGGATTGGCCAAGCGTTCGCAGGATGAAGAGCACACTGGATATGGGGAATATCTGAGAGATTTGGGGAGTACACATGGACTAGACATCTTGAATGGCCTCCACAGATTTCCAGTGTCTAGTGGGCTCACGTGCTTTCCTCATAGACATGGGGCCAGCACAATGGATCATGTTTTGGCTCAACCCAATTTCATGCCCTCTATTCAAAACTTTAATGAAAGCGTGAAGGAGAGGTTACCGGGAGATGGGCGAGGTGAAGGAGTGCAGGATTGGCCGGGGTAGAGCCAGGCATAGATGCAGGAGAGCAGAAGGGCTAGGGATCGAAATCGCAGAGAGAGAGAGAGAGAGAGAGAGAGAGAGAGAGAGAGAGAGAGAGAGAGAGAGAGAGAGAGAGACTTCTTGGATGGTAAATATATTGGAGGGGGGCCAACATTGGAAATTATAGTTGACAGAGCCATGTCAAAGATGCAGACTAGTCCATCACAAGCAGCCACCTCTAGGGCAATGGATGATGCTTCCATGGGTGCTCCAATGTTCAATAATAGAGTTCTTTTCAAGGGTGAGAATAGGACAATGCGTGCCAAGCGACCATTGATGGATATGGATACAAGCATTTGTAGCCACAGGCCTGAGTATAATTATGTCACTCAAGATAACATGTCAAATGCAGGACATAAGTAACCATGTAGTGAATTTTTGCAAGCTCTAGAGCAAAACTTCCATGACACAAAGTGGGCTATTTGCAGGATGCCAGTGAATTGTTGCAAGCTAGAGAGAGAGAGAGAGAGAGAGAGAGAGAGAGAGAGAGAGAGAGAGAGAGAGAGAGAGATGAAATGTTATATTAACGTCTTCAAAAGGCCAAAGTGACCTATGAGACCAGAAAGTTACAATGCGGTGTATCTGATACAAAGTCAGATTAACAAAATGAATTAAACTAGGATAACAAAATATAAATACTACGGGATCCTAAACTAAGCAGTACAATGTGAAGACAATATGGGAGGCGAGTAGAGATCCATCTTCATCTGCACTCTGGACGACGAAAGAGTATGGCTTGAATCCTTTGCCGTAGCCTCCTTCGAAATTGTGTAGCTCCTCTCCTCCCTCGGGGTCGTCTAGAGAGAGAGAGAGAGAGAGAGAGAGAGAGAGAGAGAGAGAGAGAGAGAGAGAGAGAGAGCACGTTTTTGGGGAAAACTCAATAAGTGAGTTTTGGGCTTTCCCACTTTTATTATAAGTCACTTTAAAAAAATGTGTCGAGGTTCACATTGAACCTGGACAAAGTATAAAAATGTACAAAAAGGGGTTATTTAGGCCTTTAACCCAACAACCTCCCACTTAAAGGCATAAATGACGCCTTTTAAGTTAACCAACTCCCACCAGTAGTATGCAATGTTTATGTTGAGCCTTAGCAAGACTCTTGGTGAGAACATCTGCAGGGCTATCCTGTGTATGGATCTTAGTCAAGGTGACTAGAACATCCTCCAATACCTGACGTATGAAGTGGTACCGCACATCTATGTGTTTGGTACGTCCATGAAACATGGCATTTTTGGGTAAATAGACAGCACTCTGGCTATCACAACCCAACACTCGAGTATGAGCAGGCATGCCAAGTTCTTTTGCTAGTCCGCCCAACCAAATGGCCTCCTTTGAAGCTTTTGTGGCTGAAATGTATTCAGCCTCAGTAGTACCCAATGCCATGATTTTCTGCAACCTAGAACACCAACAGATTGCACCACCAACAATAGCAAATACATATCCACTGGTAGATTTCCTGATATCCATGTCACGTGCCATGTCTGTGTCACAATATCCTTGCAACTTTAAGTTACTTTTGCTATAACAAATACACTTTGGTTGTGTATCTTGCAAATATCTCAGAATGCATTTGACAGCTTCCCAATGCGCTTTGCCAGGATTCGACATGTATCGACTAACAACTCCCACTGCATAAGCAATGTCGGGACGAGTTGCAACCATAGATGAGAGAACCACAAGCTAATGCATAAGGGATTCCCTTCATTGCTTTCACTGCCACCTCATCATTTGGGCAATCTGCTTTGCTAAGCTTAGTGTATGGAGGTAAAGGTACTCCAAGAGGCTTAGCATTAGCCATATTAAATCTGTCAAGTACTTTTGCAATGTACTTTTCTTGAGATAAAAACAACAGTTTTAGCTTTCTATCTCTTTTAATACGCATGCCCAAAATATGATCTGCATCACCCAAATCCTTCATAGCAAATGCTGAATTTAGCTTACGCTTCAGAGCATCAAGACTAGACTTATATTTCTTGACAAGCAACATGTCATCAACATAGAGAACATGTATGCTGGGACTACTATCTTCATCCAGGAACTACAAAACCCTCAAGTTGTTTCATGTATATGTCCTCTTCAATGCCACCATGCAAAAACGTTGTCTTTATGTCATGAGGACGTGGCAACTGCTAACCTTAGTTGTTGATTTCTTTCCAATGATTTTTGTTTAATTTTTGAGACCCTCTTTTTGAAGTTGCAAATGGTCGGACAATGTATGGCCAATGTATGGCCAATGTGAACGGTAGTTTCATCCGTAGATGGGAAGTTGGTCGGCACTGGAACTCGTAAAGTAAAAGGATGTCTAGGCTCAGTTTAAGATCATGTAGGTCCCCTCGTCGCACTTAGCAAGTTGGTGGATACTAGGAAGTGAGCTCAATAAAGGCATAAACTCAAGGTGGGATCACCAACAGAAAGTATCCGACAGTTGGGCCACATTGCACTTTTGGATGCGGTCCCAATGAGGATAGATGGCCAGAAGACCGGTGGGAGCCCTCCTAAAAATTAGGGAACTGCTATTTTGGGCCATGAAATCTGTTCGCGTCATTAGCTTCAGAATGACAAGGGGAACATTTTACAACTCTGCTGCAAAGTCAACTGATATACCAGTTAAGAGATTTTTAAGTGGGAAGCCTAATGCGGAGAAATTGCATGCATGAGTGCCAAGTGGCACTTTTTGGCCAATTTACGAAGTTTGGGAGAATAGAACTCATAATTGACTTTTTGGAGCAGTTTTGGAGGCTGATAAATGTGATTTTCAGCCATTTCTCTCGATTTTTCAGCTTCCCATGAATTTACCTAGGACCAAGGAGCTCATTTTCAGCATTGGAAGGCATCAGATCCGTGTTTATAGGGCTGGTTTGCTGCGTTTTCAGTGACACGCAGGTTTTGGCAGCCATGGTAATCTTCCCCTTTTTGCATCTCTTTGTTCACAGATGCATTACAGGTCAAGCGTAGAAGAGGAGGCGCTCGATTTATGCTGGGGGGATGCTTCATTGAGAACCTATCACAAGTTAAGAGCTATGGAGTGCTTTCTTTCCTCTCTATGTACAGTGTGGTGCTAGTAGTGATGCCCTGCACACTACACCTGCTCTCTCTCTCTCCCCTACGTGCAGTTATGTGATGCCCCACAAGAGGGCTCTTCATTTGACTGATGTACAGTTGTGTGGTTTCATGCTTTTCTGCTAAGGCAAGAGCCTCCTTGAGCAAGAACAGGAGTAGCTAATTGCTACTCCAAAGGAGGCACCGGTGAGGGTCATAACCTCACCGTACATGTGCAATTTCAGTGATGGTTATGTGCTGTATTTTGACTGTTTTTCAGCCATATGGACGCCAGAACCATTAGGAACAATGTCCCACTGACAAAGGACAGTTCGGGGACTGTCTAGGGCTGAATACAGGGCAAAAACCAGTAAATACAGCGTGCTGAATTTACTGTTTTTGGGCTAGAATCAGAGGGTTTATATCAGTGGAAGTGAGTTCCAACAGGGGAATTGGTTTCGCTTAAGTTTTGGGGTTGTTATATTGCCGAAATTTGGCCAAAACAGATGGTATCTAGCTGGATACAGTTAAAGAATTCCCAGGACTCTACTTTGTAATTTACCCTCTCAAAGTATAAAGAAACACCGAAAGGGGCGTCAATTTTGGGGCCTATAGGTTGTCGGCGTCTGCTCGGAGCATGCTAGCTTTCGAGCCGTGTATGTGCTTAAGTGTTAATTCCCGTCGCAGGTATTATTTGCATGTTCTCTGTGTGTGCGTTTAAAGTAAAGAATTTCAGGTGAAAGCCAAAGCCTACCGCCCCACGGGTCGGTTTCAAGGTTCCGTTGCCGGGATGTCAATCACTTTTTCCTCAAGAAGTGAGCCTCGGTTCTTTTGGGTAAAAACACAAAGTATAGGAACGCGGGATTATACTATGGCCGACAAAGGGAAGGGCATTATGAAAGATGGTTCCTGTCACGGGGACGTGGCAACTGTTAACTATGTCACGAGGCAACTGCGAACTTTAGTTGTTGGTTTCTTTCCAAGGGGTTTTGTTTTATTTTTGAGACCCTCTTCTTGAAGTAGCAAACGATTGGACATTGTATGGCCAATGTGAACGGTAGTTTCACCCGCAGATGGGTAATGGTCGGGACTCGGCACTAAAATTCGTAAGGTAAGAGGATATCTAGATTCAGAGCAAGATCATATAGGTCCCCCCGTCGCACTTAGCAAGTTGGTGGATACTAGGAAGTGAACTCAATAAAGTCAAGGTGTGACTACCAACAAAAAGTATCCGACAGTTGGGCCACATTGCACTTCTGGATGCGGTCCCAATGAGGATAGATGGCGAGATGACCACAGGGACCACAGGGAGCCCAACGGAATCATTTCCTAAAGTTTAGGGAACTGCTATTTTGGGCCACGAAATGTGCTCGCGTCATTACCTCCGGTATGACTAGGGGAACACTTTACAACTCTGCCGCAAAGTCAACTGGGCGACCAGTCGGGAGATTTTTAAGCGGCGAACCCGAAACGGGAAAATGCTTGTAAATGTGCCAAGTGGCAAAATTTCATGGACTTGCCTCTTCCAAAAAAATGGGCGTTGAATTTTTAAGCTGGGAAGAGCCTCCTTTTGCATTTTGTCACAGGTTAAGAGCTATGAAGTGCTTCCTGTCTTCCTTTCCCCCTTATGTACAGTGCGGTGCTAGGATTGATGCCCTGCACTCTATGCACTGCTCTCTCTCTCCCCTACGAGCAGTATGTTATGCCCCACTAGTGGGCTTTTCATTTGACCAATGTACAGTTATGTGGGTTCATGCGCGATTGCCGAGGCAAGAGCCTCTTGCACAGGTATTGGATTAGCTAGCGGCTAATCCCCCGCAGATACAGGTGAATTCGGAGAAGTTTCACATCAAATCTCGTCCGATTCAAAGGGCAAGTAGCCCTCCAGGTGCGAGAGCTCGAGGTCTTGCTACAGACGCGACCGGCACGCGGAATGGAGCCCAAAACAGGGAATTACAGCCTGCTGTGTATTTTTGCAGGTTTAGGGTTTCGGCCCTAAACGGACCCTAATACCCCCAGGAGGTTCGGGGTCGCGAGGGGACCGTTGTACAGGTGAACAGGCGCATTTTCGGGGCAGAAAACAGAGAATTCAGCGTGCTGCAGATTCTCGCCAGGTTTTGCAAAGTGTATGTATGCGTCGGGAAAGTCACCTATTGCGTGGGGATACTAACTATGAAGCGTGCTAGTACAGTTATGCTGCCGAAATCGGGCCAGGACAGGTGTTTCTTAGCCTAGATTGTGCGGGGCAGCTTGTAGGAGATCACGAGTTTTATTCCCTCTGTTAAAGAATAAAGAAATACCGAAAGGGGCGCCAATTTTGGGGCCTACAGGTTGTCGGCGTCTGCTCGGAGCATTCTAGCTCCCGAGCTGTGTGTATACTTAGGTGTTAATCCCTGCTACAGGTTACCTTTGCAAAGTACTCTGTGTGTGTCTAAAGTAAAGAATTTCGGTTGAAAGCCAACACCTACCGCCCCATGGGCCGGTTTCATGGTTCCGTTGCCGGGAACTCAATCACTTTTTCCTTAAAGAGTGAGCTTGGATTGTTTTGGGTAAAGACATAGAGTGCAGGAACGCGGGATTACACTATGGCCGACAAGGGGAAGGGCATTATGGAAGAGGGTTCCTCTTCAAAGGAGAGGCAAGAGATCCCTATGGTTTTTGAGATTGGCGAGAGCTCACGGCCATGTCAGTCTGTACCTCCTGTCAACGTGAATGTCCCTCCAGTAGTACAGGGCTTTATGACTGGGCAACTTGGGGATGATGCGTTCAAGACTCAGTTAGTTGCCGCGGTGAATGTCTTTTCGCAGCTAGTCCAGAATCCAAGTTTTATGGAGTTCTTGCAAGCGCCACCACTGCAACAACAAAATAGGCAACCTACGCCGCGTACGGAGCTTGTTGATGCTCAAGCCCAGGTACTTCATGCGGCTCAGGAGGAAAGGGAACACTCGCATGTTGCAGAGTCAGGGGCTCCAAAACAGGTTCCTCGTGTGCTTGAACAAGTGGTTGGAATGCCTATTCCACAGGTTATATCAGTTCAGCCTACCACCTTTCAGAGCCAGCCTGCTGTCTTGAATAGACAGGGAACTGGATACCAGGCTATGCACTCAGTTTTTCCACCACCCACGGTACATCCTGGGTATTTCGGGGGTGGATCAGTGTTCCAAAGTCTGGTTGGTTATGCGCCTGGAAGTCAGCCGTACATGCCAGGAGCAGTGTTCGGGGGTATGCAAGGCATCATGCCAAACCCCATGTATGTAGTATCGGCATGCAGCAAGGTTTTCATTGCAACCAGGGTCAGTTTGGGGTGCCACAGGGTCTTTTAGGCATGGCTGGTTTTTCTGGGCAGCAGCCAAATATTGCACATCTTACAAAAAATGTGAATGGCCAAGATGTGCCGATCATGCCTACTACAGTGCCTATGTTGCAGACCATCCCTTATGACAACTTGGGGGCACTAGAGAAGCCGAAGGCTTACAAAGAAGGTGGTGCAGCTGTAAAGTTCAGTACCTTCAGTGGTTTCGAGGATAAGACAAGGGCTCTTACCTTCCTCCAGCAGTTTGATACAGCTTATGCGGGAGGGAATTTTACAGAGGCCTCGAAGGTCAGGAAAGCTGCCACTTTCTTAAAGGACAATGCGCTTACATGGTGGACGACATTGTTAATGCAAGGACAGGCACCCGCCACTTGGGTTTACTTCAAGAAAATGTTTGCATCTGCTTGACTATTAAATGAATTTGAGGCCGACGTCATGATAGATTGGCACCAGCTTACTTCATCTTCGTGCAAGAGCTTGTGGGAGTACAATAGGAGGTTTTGTAAAGCGTTACTCTCAGTGACCTCCTACAGATTTGTGCCATTGACAGAGCAGATAGAGAAGTACTGTTGTGGGTTGCCTAAAGGGCTTTGCGATGACTGTACAAAGAACAGAGTGGCTACCCTCACTCAGCTTATGGAAGTTGCGAACACTGGTCTTGCCTTGTTGAAAGGAGAGGACAGTGGATTTCCGAGCAGCGACAAAGGAGGGCAGCAAAAGAAAAATTCAGCGAAGAAGCCCTTTGTGAAAACGGCTCCTGATGCGTCACAGGGGTGAGAAAAGGCCACCATAGACAAGGATTCAGCCGGGACTTCTGGAGCACAGGCAAAGAAACGGAAAAAGAAGCCTTGTGTGCAAGTCGCTCGAGGAAAAGAAGGTCCTAATGGCTGAGAACAAATGCTTTATATGCGAGCAGCCTAGTCACTTTTCTATCAATTGTCCACAAAGGAAAAGACCAGCTGACTCAGAGGATAAAGAAGACCAGAAAGGCAAGAAGCCTAAACCCACGGTAGGTTTAGTGCCATACATGGTGGGTGACAGGCCCAGCACAGATGCCAGTGAGTTATGCAGTGCATGGGGTAGAGTTAGGGATCAGACGGCACTCATCTTCTTTGATCCAGGTGCCAAAGCCAACTTTATCTCACCAGAGTTAGCTATGAAGCTGGGCATCAGAGCTAAAGAGATGGGGTACACAGCAGAGGCAGGGTTGGCATGTCTTGGACACTCAGAGTGTGTCACTCCCATCATTGGAAAACTGCGTCTGCATATTCAGTCGTATGTGGACACAGAAGAGTTCTACATCATGCCGTTGGAAGGTTGTGACGCCTTGTTGGGGATCCCGTGGATGTTCCGAGTGCATGGAGTCTTGGATGCCTACAACAAAAAGATCACTGTACAGCATAGGGGCAAAACTCACATCTTGGATGTAAAGCTGAAAGGAGAGTCAGTCCCTATTGTATCTGCTTCTGCTATCACTTCTGTAATAAAGAATCATCTTTCTGTGTACTTGGCTTTTGCACGTGATGTCTCAAATAGTGATCAGTGAAATTTATCTGTGTTAGATAAAGAAAGGTCAGCATTTTTGCAAAAGTTTAGTGACTGTTTTTCTGATTCATTACCGTCGCAATTGTCGCCAGAGAGACCTAAGGACCATCGGATAGATTTGGTGCCAGGGTGTAGCCCACCAAATAGACCTCCCTACAGGGTTAGTGCGGCACAGCAGAAAGAGATTATGGGCCAGGTTGAGGAGTTATTAGAGAAGGGGCTGATTCAACCTAGTTCTTCACCCTAGTCCTAGTGCAGAAGAAGGATGGCTCATGGCGCATTTGTATTGATTACCGTGCGTTGAGTAAGAATACCATCAAGAATAGGTTCCCTATTCCTAGAATTGATGATATTCTCGATCGTTTAGAGGGTGCTGCAATTTTCAGCAGGATAGACCTTAAGAGTGGGTACCATCAGATTCGTATAAGGCCAGGATGTGCACAAGATTGCGTTTAGAACGACATTTGGTCTTTATGAGTTTCTAGTGATGTTGTTTGGGCTCACAAATGCTCCTGCCACGTTCAACAGAATGATGGACCGGATTTTCCGCTCGCATCACCAGTTTGTTGGGACGTTCTTCGATGACATGATAGTGTATTCAAAGAATGAAGAGGAGCATAGGCATCACTTGACCATTGTGTTCGAAGAGCTGCGCAGTCACAGGTTACTTGTCAATCCTAAGAAAAGTGAATTCTTCCTCGAAGAGATCCACTTTCTGGGCCACATAGTTTCAAAGGATGGTGTTAGAATGGATCCCGCAAAGGTCGAAGCTATCAAGACATGGCGAAACTTAAAGACTGTGCACGATGTCAGAAGCTTCCTGGGATTGTGTTCCTACTATAAAAGGTTTATTAGAAATTTTGCAGAAATAGCATCGCCTCTTCACGCGTTGCAAAAGAAAGAGGTCACTTTTAGATGGACCCAAAAAGAGATTTCAGCTTTTAGTCTCTTAAAGGAAAAGTTGAATTCAGATCCAGTTATTGTTTTGCCAGATCTCAGGAAGTCATTTGTGGTCCAGTGTGACGCGTGTGGCAATAGCATCGGAGTAGTGCTAATGCAAGATGGACGGGTAGTAGCTTATGAAAGCCGAATTTTGCAAGGGCCAGAGAGGACTATGCAAGTCTATGAGAAAGAGCTCTTGGCCGTGATTCATGCGCTTTCTACTTGGAAGCACTACCTCCTAGGTGCTGATTTTGTTGTCCAAACAGATCATCAGACCTTGCGATACTTCTTGACACATTTAAAGTTATCGGAAAAGCATATGCGATGGGCAAACATTCTTTCCATGTTCCACTTCCAGATTATGCATGTGGAAGGCAAGAAGAATGTTGTGGCTGATGCGTTATCAAGAAAGCCACAAATTTCAGCTGTGTCAATTCCTTATCATCATGAGTTGGATGACATGAATGAACAATATACTGCTGATGAAGATTTTGCAAGGATCTTTGGACAGTTACAAGAGGGGCAACATCATGAGCACTACCTCCTCAGAGATGGTTTTATGATGATGCATGGCAGACTTTGTGTCACTAGGCCACTGCGACATAAGGTCGTGGAAGAGAGTCATGTCCCACCGTATGTAGGGCATCGTGGCATTGATGCAACAATTAAAGCGGTAGAGACATTCTTGTATTGGCTTACCTTGAGGAGAGATGTGGATGCCTTTGTGCGAGCATGCATAGTTTGCCAAAAGGTCAAGTTTGACAGGCAAAAGGCACCAGGGTTATTACAACCATTGCTAATTCCGGATAAGCCATGGGAAAGCATTGCTATGGACTTTATTGTTGATCTTCCAAGAACACCAACAAGGAATGATGGTATATGGACCATTATCTGCAGGTTCAACAAGCAGGCCCATTTTATCCTTGTCAGGAAGAAGATAAAATCTGACTAGATGGCACGCTTGTTCATGTACAATGTGTTTAAGTACCATGGTATGCCACAATCGATTATCAGTGATCGTGATCCTCGCATGACCAGTTTGTTATGGAGAGGATTGTGTGAGAACATGGGCACTACGCTCAAGTTCTCGTCTTCGTTTCATCCACAAACTGATGGACAGTCAGAAGAGGCTAATTCTATCGTCTTAAATCTGCTGAAATGCTATGTGTCAGATAATAAGGGCAAGTGGGAACAGTATTTGCCTATGCTTGAGTATGCGTACAACAATACGGTGCATTCGTCTACTGGCAAAGCACCTTTTGAAATTGTTGAAGGCGGCAAAAAGGTTCCTCCCATTTTGCATACAAAGGACAAGATCTTTGAGGCAAATCGATATGTTGAGAACATGGATGAGATGTATAAGAAGATTAAAGTTGCCTTGGAGAAGACTCGAGCAAAGTAGAAAAAGGCTGTTGATCGTCATCGTCGTGAATTGCTGTTATCACCTGGTGATTGGGTTCTGTTAAGGTTCGAAAAGGCAAGGTTAAAGAAGACGAAGGGCAAGGAACGGCTGTTTCCTAAGCTCAGCATGCGTCACTATGGGCCTTTTCAAGTGCTTGACAAGATCAGCGATGTGGTGTATGCATCAAGAAGTACTCTAAATAGAAGCAAAAGTGAAATCTGGGCCAAAGACATCATACATGTATGATGTCTTGGAGGCCAACAGATATGGGTCAAATCAGACATTCAAGTATACCATAGTGTTCTAAACCATAAAAGAAGTCCCTAGCCAAGATTTCATTGCATTTGGAGCACATTTGGGCTAATAGGTGCGAAAAGACAAAAATTGGGCAAGGTTTATGCTTGTATTTATCATAACTCGCACAAAAAGTGGTCAAATTGAATTCTAGAAGTTGCTGCTGAGAGTTGGTTGAGTGATAAGGAGTCTGTGGAATAAAAGTCACTTCATTTTTCCACAAAAAGACATCGTACACGTATGATGTCTCAAGTGCCAAATTAGAGGTTAAAACTTACATCTGAGCTCACAGAAGTGTTTGCCATCACAAGATAGTCCCAGAGACCAAGTTTCATTCAATTTGGATCACTTTTGGCTTAGTTAACCTCCTAGGGTGGTTGCAAGCAACTAAACAAAAAAAAGAGTGATAGACCTGTTTAAAAGTGTCAAAATAACAAATTGAGACTTGGAGTGGTTAGAGTACATCAAGGAGACTCTACAATTAAAGTTTGGAGCAATTCTAAGTCAGGAGACATCATACGCGTATGAAGTCTCCAGGCACAGATCGAGGCCAGACAAGAACTTTGACTAGTCAAAGACCTTCCTTTTGACCATAGAATCCCAAATATCATTCCAAAACAAAATGTTGACACCTATAAGTGGACCAAAGCAAGCATCCATTGTTGATACTCTGAAATTGCCAAAATTGACCTACAGGAAGATTGAATACGTTGGAAAACTGTTTTGGCCATAAGTTGAGCTCACGATATCGGATTCATTTTTTTTTAATCAAAACAAAGCACATTCAATGTGACCCTCTGAAGAATAATAAAAGACCGTCGGGTTATTCATGGTTGGTCAACGTCCGAAAAAGCGTTGTTTAAGGCCTCAAAATTCATCCGGAAGTTGGGGGTGTCTAAAAGTGACAATTTGAGAGAATTGTGAGAAAACGATCATGGTTTTGGGCATAGTTTCGACTTTTTCCTAACCCACACACTTGCTAACATTGGAATAAGTCTTCTTACATTAAGCTAGAGTCGTTAAGCCCAGGGATCATGTCTTCTTTAGATTCAAGCTTAGCTTACATAAGCTCCAAGATCCCATCGGTAGAGGAGCATCCGCCCATAATGGATCTTCCAAACTTGGAGTAGATAGAGACCCATTTTTTTGAGAGAGTTTGGATGACAGATCATGAGAGTGAAGAACTATATAGATACGTTGATGACAATGAGGTCAAACTTTATAGGTGCTCAGAGACATACCAAAGAGATATGACAGATTACAAGCTCTTTAAGTCTATGCATACGAAGTCAAATGCCAATGGAAATTTATAGTTGTTGACAAGTATGGACAAGAATACAAAGCTGTACAAATCACAAATCCACAAAATGCATCAAAACAAGATGGATATTTAATCAATGAAGGACCACAGAACCTCGACCAAACACAAGAATTCCAAAAAGGGAGCCACCTGGATTCCTTTCTAGAGCAATAACAAGAGATGAAATGATCATAGAAATGGTAGACATGCCTCCTAATGGATCAATGTCCAACATAACGACCAATCCCTTCGAAGAAGAACTTAGCCATTGTAGAAGGCCTGAAGCAAGAGAAGGACTGGGAGAGTCTATGATTAAAGTTGTAGACAATTGGCGAGTTAGACTATCCCAAGTCAAAAATGGGTAAACAAGAAATACTCCGGAGATAAAGATCCGATAGATCACATAGCAGCTTTTAGAAGAGTAATTAGAGTAGAAGCAGTTTTGGATTTTGCGACACAGTTTGAGAGATTCGGATTGACTCTGGAAGATGATGCGGCTACATGGTTTGACTCAGTGAAAAGATGCAATTTTGAAACTCTAGAGGAGCTATTTGAAGAATTCATCGAAGAATTCTCCCAGAAAGGCATAGCTCATAATACGGTCTCACAAATTCACAGATTCAATCAAAAAGACGATGAATCAGTGCGCAAGCTGGCAATACGGGTCAAAAGATATGTCAAATTCTATCTTAGAACAAAAATACCTATGTGTGCATGATTAATGATGATCTTTATCTAGGGAATGAGGCATATGGATCTTCAGAAGGATCTATATAGGATAAGGAGCCTGGAGCTAAAAAAATTCATCAAAGAAGCTCTTTATGGGGTGGATAATTGTGAGGAATATAAAGAAAAGGATTGTAAGAGTCAAGATGATGACATATCCTCTCAGCACAGTGATTCACAAATGACTGTGTCCATTGCAAAACCAACCGCACCTATCAATCAGGAAAATTTTATTGATGAAATGGTCAAGAGGTTAACTCCTCTGTAAAGTTTGATCCGAGGTGCCTAAATCATGTGCGAAATTGAGAGAAAATGGACAAAGCATACGAGAAAAGAGTGTTACTATAGCATGGAATATGTTGGGGATACGTATGTACAACCTGTTCCAGTAGCACCTCCTCCACCTAGATACGTTACGGGGAATGTGTCAGGACTAGTTGGAGTTTCAAGGCCACAGCCTGGTCTTCAAACAACAACCTCCACTGCCAGGTGCTAGAATTCCTATAGACATGAGATATAAGCCGATGGTGGAAGCATCAAATAAACAAGTGCTAGAACCAACTACAATGCATTATAACCACCAAAGCAGGTATTGCCCTTGAAACGACAAAAGATGAGAGAAACACATGGAGTGGTGAGGCCGGTAAAACCTCTACCTCCTACATTTTAACCTAAATAAAGAAGGTATGAGATGGACGAAAGGACCACAAGACAAGCTTATAGACCAAGTTTCATCCAATTCTGAGCACATAGACATCATATGCGTGTGATGTCTCGGGTCAAGTTCTGAAGGTCTAATTGCACTTCTGACCACATAGGGTTTTGTAAATGATTTGTTAAGCTTGTTTGCAAAATTTCATCTTATTTGCATACATTTCTTTGAATTTAAGGAGATATTTTGCAGATCCAAGAAGGTAGAGGTGAAAAGGTAGTGATTTTGAGAAATTTTGACATTCAAAATTTGATGTGATCACATATTCTTGTTGTATGCATCAAGAAGCGCTCTAAATAGAAGCAAAAGTGAGATATGGGCCAAATACATCATACACATATGATGTCTTGGAGGCCAGCAAATATGGGTCAAATCAGACATTTGAGTATACCATAGTGTTCTAAACAATAAAAGAAGTCCCTAGCCAAGGTTTCATTGCATTTGGAGCACATTTGGGCTAATATGTGCGAAAAGACAAAAATTGGGCAAGGTTCATGCTTGTATTTATTATAACTCGCACAAAAAGTGTCCAAATTTAATTCTAGAAGTTGTTGCGGAGAGTTTCTTAAGTGATAAGGAGTCTGTGGAATAAAAGTCACTTCATTTTTCCACAAAAAACATCGTACACGTATGATGTGTCAAGTGCCAAATTAGAGGTCAAAACTCACATCTGAGCTCACAGAAGTGTTTTCCACCACAAGAGAGTCCTAGAGACCAAGTTTCATTCAATTTGGATCACTTTTGGCTTAATTAACCTCCCAGGGTGGTTGCACGCAACTAGACAGAAAAAAGAGTGATAGACCTGCCTAAAAGTGTCAAAATAACAAATTGAGACTTGGAGTGGTTAGAGTACATCAAGGAGAGTCTACAATTAAAGTTTGAAGTAATTCTAAGTCAGGAGACATCATACGCGTATGAAGTCTCCAGGCACAGATCGAGGCCAGACAGGAACTTGGACTAGTCAAAGGCCTTCCTTTTGACCGTAGAATCCCAAATATGATTCCAAAACAAAATATTAACACCTATAAGTGGACCAAAGCAAGCATCCAGTCTTGACACTCTGAAATTACCAGAATTGACCTATAGGAAGATTGAATACAATAGAAAACTATTTTGGCCATAAGTTGAGCTCACGATATCGGATTCAAAAACTTGTCTATCAAAACAAAGCTACAGAGTAGCTCTCCAACATTCAATGTGACCCTCTCATCAATAATAAAATACTCTTGGGTCATTCATTGTTGATCAACGTCCAAAAAAATGTCGTTTAAGGCCTCAAAATTCATCCGAAAGTTGGGGGTGTCTTAAAGTGACAATTTGAGAGAATTGTGAGGAAACAATCACTGTTTTGGACATACTTTCGACTTTTTCCTAACCCACGTACTTGAAAACGTTGGAATAAGTCTTCTTACATCAAGCTAGATCTGTTAAGCCCATGGATCATGTCTTCTTTAGATTCAAGCTTAGCTTACATAAGCTCCAGGATCCCATCGATAGAGGACCATCCACCCATAATGGATCTTCCAATCTTATAGTAGATAGAGACCCATTTTGTTGAGAGAGTTTGGATCCGCCCATAATGGATCTTCCAAACTTATAGTAGATAGAGACCCATTTTGTTGAGAGAGTTTGGATGACAGATCATGAGAGTGAAGGACTATATAGATACGTTGATGTCAATGAGATCAACCTTTATAGGTGCTTAGAGCCAAGAAAGATGACGGATTACAAGCTCTTTTATGTCTATGTATACGAAGTCAAATGTCAATGGAAATTTATGGTTGTTGACAAGTCTGGACAAGAATAAAAAGTTTAACAAAGCACAAATCCACAAAATGCATAAAAAATAGGTGCATATTTAAGCAATGAAGGACCACAAAAACCTCGACCAAACACGAGAATTCCTACGGGAATTCCAAAAAGGGAGCCACTTGGATTCCTTTCTAGAGCGATAACGAGAGATGAAATGATCACAGAGATGGTAGACATGCCTCCTAATGGATCAATCTCAAACAAAATGACCAATCCCTTTGAAGAAGAACCTAGCCATAGTAGAAGCCCTGAAGCAAGAGAAGGATTGGGAGAGTCTATGGTTAAACTTGTAGACAATTGGCCAGGTAGACTATCCCAAGTCCAAAAATGGGTAAACAAAAAATACTCTGGAGATAAAGATCCGATAGATCACGTAGTGGGTTTTAGAAGAGTAATTAGAGTAGAAGTAGTTTTGGATTTTGCGACACAGTTTGCGGGGTTTGGGTTAACTCTAAAAGATGACGTGGCTACATGGTTCGAGTTAGTGAAAAGACGCAATTTTGAGACTCTAGACGAGCTATTTGAAAAATTCATCGAGAATTCTCCAAGAAAGGCATAGCTCACAATACGATCTCACAAATTCACAGATTCAATAAAAAAGAGGATGAATCGGTGTGCAAAGTGGCATTACGAGTCAAAAGATATGTCAAATGTTGTCCCAAAACAAAAAATACCTATGAAGCCACGATTAATGATGATCTTTATCTAGGAAATGAGACATATGGATCTTCAGAAGGATCTACATATGATAAGGAGCCTAACGCTAAACAAATTCATCAAAGAAGCTCTTTATGGGGTGGATAACTGTGATGAATATGAAGAAAAGGATTGTAAGAGTCAAGATGATGACACATCCTCTCAACACAATGATTCACAAATGACTGAGTCCATTGCAAAACCAACAACACCTAGTTTATCGACGAAATGGTCAAGAGGTTAACTCCTCTTGTAAAGTCTGATCCAGGGAGCAAAAATCATGTGCGAAATTGAGAGAAAATGGACAAACCATATGAGAGAAGAGTGTTACTATAGCATGGAATATGTTGGGGATAGGTATGTACAACATGTTCCAGTAGCACCTGCTCCACCTAGATACGTTATAGGGAATGTGCCAGGTCCAGTAGGAGTATCAAGGCCACAACCAGTCTTAGGACAACACTTCCAGGTGCTAGAATGCCTATAGACATGAGATATACGCGGATCATAGACACATGTAATAAACAAGTGCTAGAACCAACTACAATGCATTATAACCACCAAAGCAGGTATTGCCCTTCAAAATGACAGAAGATATGAGAAACACATGGAGTGGTGAGGCCGGTACAACCTCTACCTCCTACATTTTAACTTGAAGAAAGAAGGTATGAGATTGACAAAAGGACATTGCGGTTCATCGTGAATAGAGGCTTAGCTAAGTTAGATCCTATTTACAACCAAGAGGAAATGCAAGAAGAATCTCCTCAATTAGAGATAGATTGTCACAAAATCTGTGACAACCACTTGGTCAAACAGTGTCCCCAGATGGAGATTAAACAAGTAAATGCATAATTTCTTGGTT
Organism: Adiantum capillus-veneris; assembly: GCF_014529385.1. Classification (NCBI taxonomy): domain Eukaryota; kingdom Viridiplantae; phylum Streptophyta; class Polypodiopsida; order Polypodiales; family Pteridaceae; genus Adiantum; species Adiantum capillus-veneris. Next base: position 33,926,123 of record NC_140952.1, read on the forward strand.
GTGGTTTCATTCACTTGATCCATGACTGTCCAGAAAACCCAAATCAAGTCATAAAGATCACAACAAATGTCTCAGGAATTTTTCAGCTACCCAGTAGCTTGGAAAACAAAAATGCCATACCATTCAAGTAGTCACGCAAGCGCAACTTAGCTCAAAAGGAAGTTGATGAGAATCTAGAGACTGAGAAAAGGAAACTGATGCGAGTCCAGAGACTGGTGAACCAAAGACCGATGCATCTATGTTAACCGACAAGTCAGACAGTGGAGTCAGCACTGGGATAATAGAAAGCTTGGGAATTGCCCAAAGCTCCCTATCGCTTGGTATTGACCTTGGTGTTAAATTCATTACAAGAGGCAGTTGAGTCAATACTAGGCAAATAGGAGGCTTGGGGATTTCCCAAAGCTCCCTATTGCTTGGTGCTGACCTTGGTGTCAAAGAAATTACATGCGACAAAGAAGTCAGCACTGGGCGAATAGGAGGCTTGGTGACTGCCTAAACACCCCCTATCGCTTGGTGGTGACCTTGGTGTCAAAGACATTACATGCGACAAAGAAGTCAGCAATGGGCGAATAGGAGGCTTGGTGACTGCCTAAACACCCCCTATCGCTTGGTGCTGACCTTGGCAAATAGGACCAGTAAACATCCACGCACATTATATTGTTTTGAGTCAGGGACCGGGTTTGTCGGTCCAATAGGAAAAGGGTAAGAGTGATCGTCGATGAGAGATGCATTTTTACTGGAACATTCAAGGGTTAATTGGCTAAGCATGAGTGCCCAAGTGTGAGTGGGCGAGCTCATATAAAAGTCACTTAAACCTAAAAAGACATTCTCTCAATTGTGCAATTGAAGAGTGCTCTTGGTCCATCTTCATCAACTTGTGTGTGTGTGTGTGTATGCGTGAGAGAAAGAGAGAGAGAGAGAGAGAGAGAGAGAGAGAGAGAGAGAGAGATAGAGAGAGAGAGTGTGTGATCAAGCAATATGACGGCTCGATGGCAGGGTGGTTGAATGCGGCACGGCGGTAGCTCCTTCTTCTTCATGGCAAGAAATCCTCCATGAAGGCGAGCGTAGGTCGGTGAGTGACACACCCTTGATTTCTTGAGCTTGCTAGATTAGTGTGGTTATGTGCTTGCAACCATTTGTGGCTTGCACACAGTGTGCGGCAAGTCCCTTGCTTTGACACGTTGATGCAACCAAAATTGGTCCAAAATGGGAAGTGATCTATGCCAGGCAAAGGCTGCAGGCAGGTGCAATGCAAAAGGCTACAACAAGTATGAAGGCCTTGGGTAGGCTGGAGGCAGCAGGTATGTATGCTTAATGCGAATTTTTAGGCCAAAAAATCTCAAAGGTGGCTCAATTGGGATGACAAATCAAGGTTCCCGACGTGCGGAGTCAATGCTCTAGAATGTAGTGCTCAATGTACTCTAGAAGCCGGTCCAGGCGGCTCGTCAAATGGAGCCATGGTGTGCAAGATATCACGGTTTGAAGTTAGAAGGTTTAGCATATCTGGGACGGACTGTTGTGTGCGTAGTGCGAGAGTGTGCAAGAGAGGGTAGGAGAAGGGGGAAGGGGATGAAGCACATTACACAACAGGTTTGGGGTTAGTGGAGAAGAAAGTGAGAGAGTGGTCAACTCTCTCCCTTTCTCTCCCTATATTATTTAGGTGAAAGTATAAATAGGGGCGGTTTCCCACGGCCACCTGCCAACAACCTCCCACTTGAAGGTCATCATGTGGCCAATAGTGGCATTAGTATAGTTAGTCTATACAAAATTGATGAAGCATTGCCGAGGCTTCATCCTACACCCATAAGTTCTATACAATGTGTAAATCGCTCCGAGGCTAGGCTCTTTGTGAGAGCATCTGCGGGGTTGTCGTCAGTGTGAACCTAGACAAGCTTGATACGCTTTCCAGCCAATGCATCTCGTATGACATGGTATCTGACCTCTATGTGTTTCGACTTTGAGTGAAACACTGGATTCTTCGCCAAAGCAATGGCACTCTGACTATCACAATGTAGTACTTGAACCTCGTGAATGCCCAAATCTCCCACTAGACGAGCCAACCATATGGCTTCCTTGCTGGCGTTAGACGCAGCAACATATTCTGCCTCAGTGGTGGATGAAGACGTGCAATCTTGGAGACACGATCTCCAAGAGATAGCTGCTCCAGCAAACATGAACACATAGCCAGATGTGGATCTTCTACGATCCACGCAATTCGCATAATCCGCATCCGTGTAACCTACAACAGATGCATCACTGTTTCCGAAGCGTAAACACTTGCTAGTTGTACCTTTCAAATATCTGAGGATTTTCTTCACTGTTTCCCAATGCTTCTTGCCAGGGTTTGCCATGTACCTACTAACCACTCCCACTGCATGTGCAATGTCTGGTCTTGTGGCTACCATAGCGTACATCAAACTGCCAACTGTTGAAGAATATGGTACTTTCGCCATTTCCTCTTTCTCAGCCACTATCTTGGGAGAGTCTTCCTTGCTAAGTTTGGAGTATGCTTGCATTGGGGTACTCAATGACTTCCCCCCCTGCATACTGAAACGTTGCAAGACGTTGTGAATGTACTTTTCTTGAGATAATTCAAGAATTCCACATTGCCTGTCTCTCTTGATGTGCATACCAAGAAAGTGATTGGCATCTCCCAAATCCTTCATGGAAAACTGAGTGCTTAGCATCTTTTTCAACTGATTGATTTCATCAATTGATTTGCCTGCGATAAGCATATCATCTACATACAAGATCAAGATGATTAAAGAATCATCGTTCAATCTTTTTGTGTATAAGCACTGATCCTCCTGACTTCTTATGTAACCCTGAGACTGCATGAATTTGTCGAATTTTTGATACCATTGCCTTGAACCTTGCTTGAGTCCATAGAGTGCCTTTTTAAGTTTACAAACCAACTTTGTCCTCGTTGGTTTTTGGGTTTCACATACGAAGCCCTCTGGTTGTTTCATGTAGACATCTTCATCTAGATCCCCGTGAAGGAATGCTGTGTTCACATCCATTTGGACAAGTTCCATGTCCTGGATAGCAACCAAGCCAAGCACGGTGCAAAGTGTAGTCATCTTGACTACTAGAGAGAAAATCTCATCAAAATCCACACCTTTTTGTTGCTTGAAAACCTTGGCAACTAGACGAGCCTTGTATCTAGGCTCTGGATCTTCCGCTGTATACCCACTTGCAAGGTAAAGGATTTTTGCCTTTTGGTAATTCAACCAAATCCCATGTCTCATTAGCCACAATCGAATTTTATTCTGATTGCATAGCCTACTCCCACTTAACGCTATCAGCCATTTGTGTAGCTTCTCTGTAGCAGGTTGGCTCTCCACTGTCAGTGACCAAAATGTGGTGTATACCCGGCTCAAACCGCTCGGGCGCACGTGATACTCTCTCAGAGTGTCTCAGTTCCTGACTGTGCTGGACTTTGCTCTCTCCGGAGCAATAGTAGTATCTTGCACTTGAGGAGTAGGTGCAACACTACTGAATTGAGTTGGTTCGGAGGATACATCCTCAAAACGAACACGTCTGTACTCAACATCTTTGATGGGCTTCTTGTGCATTTTTGATTCATTGAAAATCACATGTGAGCTACAAATGACTTTGTTTGATTCTGGGTGCTAGAGACGATATCCCATCTCTCCGTTTGCACCATAGCCAATAAAGATGCATTTGTGTGATCTGGGATCTAACTTTCGACGAAGTTCTTTGGGCACATGTTCATATGCCTCACATCCAAATACACGTAAATGATCATAGCTTGGCCTTTTGCCAGTCCATAATTCCTCTGGAATTTTGAAATTCAAAGGAGAACTAGGTGACCTGTTGATGATGTGCACTGCTGTCAGAACAGCTTCCCCCCAAAACTCTGGAGTAAGCTTCGCCATAGACATCATAGAGACAAGTTGCTCTTGAATCGTACGATTCATTCTTTCAGCTATCCCATTTTGTGCAGGCGTGTATGGAGCAGTAAGCTGCCGCCGAATGCCTTTTCTATTGCAAAAATCCTTGAACTCTGTGGAGACGTATTCTCCACCATTGTCCGTGCGAAAAGCTTTGAGCTTTGTTTCTGATTGGTTCTCAACCATGGCGAGGAATTTTTGGAATGTCGAAAAAACTTCTTCCTTACGCTTAAGGAGATACACCCACACCTTTCTGGTAGAATCATCTATGAACGTGAGAAAGTAGTTCGCCCCCCCTAGAGTTTTACGTGGCATTGGACCACACAAATCACTGTGCACCAAGTCTAGAGGTTCGCCTAGTTTCTTATTCAATGGCGAAGATGTCAATCTAGTGTGTTTGCCATATAGACAATGCTCACACAATGGAAAGTCTGTGTAATCTAACACAGGTAAGTAGCCAAAACGCTGAAGTGTTTTCATTCCCTTTTGGCTAATATACCCTAGCCGGCTATGCCACAACTTAGGAGACGGAAGCTCGACAACATAGATAGAGTGTTCGTCGACACTCGAAACAAACAAAGAGTACAGGGATCCGTTTTTATTGCCTTTCATCATGATAAGGTTGTTCTTGCGGATCATCCAAGAACGATTACCAAAAACTGTAGTGTAGCCAAGATCATCCAATTGCCCTATAGAAAGCAAGCTTTTCGTAAGCTTGGACACATGTCTAACATTCTGCAGCACAAAAGTAGTGCCATTATGCATCTGAAGTTTCACATCACCAATGCCAATAATGTCAATCTCATAGGAATCACCAAGCTTGACTATTCCATTCATGGATGCATAAGAGGAAAACCACTCTCTATGCGGTGTGACATGAAAACTTGCACCAGAATCAAGGATCCAATTCTATGCATAACCTTCATCTTGTGCAACCAAAGCATCTGGAGTGAGATCTGAAGTGAAAATGAGAACATCTGAGGCATCTGCTGTCACCTTGGCATGAATCTCTGTGGGCATAATGAGCATCACTGGAGGAGGAGCATCCTCTACTGCAGTGATAGGTATGGGAGACTCAACAATATTGAGCTCCTCAATCTTTACTGTACTTTTACCTTTGCCACAATTATCATTTTGCATGTTTTTCTGATCTCTTAGGAAACTGTGACAATCCTTTTTGTAATGACCCTTCTTGTGGCAATAGTAACACTCAACATTTCTGGCATTGTGGTCTCTACTTTGGTTCCTGTGTCTGCTAGGACTACGAGGATTTCGCTCTCTACTTTTGCTTTTGTGTTTGTTCCTGTCACGTCCTCTTGGGTTTGTTGAACTGCCAACCATATATGCATCTCCATGATTAGTATTATCGAGAGATTTATGACGAATCTCTTCAGTGAGCAACGCATCTGTGACAGCATTGAACTCTAACTTGCCATTTGGAGCTGAATTGCTAATGGTTGTGCAAAAGATATCCCATGAACTGGGTAGAGAGCATAACAAGAAGATAGACTTGAGTTCATCGTCAAACTCCTTAAAGCCCTGAGATGTCAGCTGCCTGAACAAGGAGTTGAACTCATTTAAATGACTGGAAACCATGCTACCTTCTTTCATGTTGAGCTTCATAAGCTTTTTCATGAGAAACACTTTGTTGGATGCACTTTTGCTCTCCCATGATGAACATAAGCTATCCCATAGTTCCTTGGTTGTTTTCTTCCCTATGATGGTGAAGAAGACTGACTCGGCTAGATGTAGACGTATCGTAGCCATGGATTTTGCATCCAAAAGCTCCCATTGAGCTTGTGTATAATCATCATCCTCTGCACGCTCTTTCAACGGTTCTGAGAGGCCTTTGTTTATCAAAACATCTTTCATGCGCTCTTTCCACATGGTGAAGTTGCTGCTATCGAACTTCCGAATGAAATACTCCTCCTTTTCTGAAGAAGAAACCATCACTGATAGGAGGGCTTGAGAGGTGCCAAACTATGGCGAGACGCTGTAGAAATTTGGGCAGAGTAACCTTTGTATCGGGAGTAAAATCTCAACCGAAATAGACTCAAAAGTGCCAACTATGGAAGTCACGACTCGCGGGAAGTAAATCCGGCAGAGTCTCCTTTGTATGAGGAGTCAAAACTCAACTCAAAATGCATATAAATGTGCCAACTGCACTAACTAGGCATCTGCTACACAAAACAACTGCTATGTGAGTGCCAACTCGGCGTCAAAAGCATAAATAACTGTCCAGATACATATCCTATGGCGAGGGTACCATAAAGGAGAACTCCAGCTACCTGTATCACCGAAGGTGTCTCAACATTCGAGCACACCCCAACTCAAAGAAAACCTCACGCTATCGACCCTCCAAAAGCTAATGCAGACACAAATGGACTAGCCACAGTATCAGAAAGGGCTCTTCCGGTCCGAGTCTCAAAAACGGCCAAGAAAAGCTGCCAAAATAGCCAAAAGATGGCTCCACACGTAGTACAGTGGGCAGTGTCCGCAACTCAACGTACATGAGTAAAACCGCGGTCAAACAGGCGCCAAGAACTACTGCATGCAGTGAAAGTGATCCCTGCGGGGATATCTGCTCTCAAAAGAGCTCAGTAGCACTAGGTGTGCTCACAACAAAATGCATCTATCAATGCATGTGTCCGCAAAGAATCTGCTGTCGAAATGACTGCCAAATCGCCTGTGAAAGCGTTGTGTCTGGTAACCTGGAGAATCTGTGAGTGAATGGGCTGAAAAACCCCCCCTGTAACCTGTAACTTGCGTGCCAGTGTCGCTATGTGCCGATTTCTGCCCACCGGGCAGAAATATGCTAGTCGAATAGCCGCCAAAGGTGTTGTATCCGTAAACTGTGTTGTACAGAGGGCGATCGGTGCGCTCGGTTCCAATGCCGGGTGTCACTCCTCTATGATAGAGGTACCTCACCCGCGCATGTCGCAAGCACGGTCGTCGATCGCGGGAGCGCGCTCGTCTGGGGAAAACGCCCGGTGTCTGGGTCGGATGTTGGAGATCCGTCGCAATGAGCAGTGTCGAGCCGGTGCGCATGAGTGGTGTCGATGTCGATGTCGCCTTCCACCGGCCGGGCGGAAGTGGCTAGCCGAGTAGCCATAAAACGCCAATGCTCGAGCGGTCAATACCGAGTCGGATCGGTATCGATCGCAGATCTTGCTCGATCTGTGAAGATTGCTCTCAACTTGTCGGACTCGGTTGCTTGTGCTCGCTCGCAAGCACGGTGTCAAGCTCTCTCTATCACTTTCTCTATCTTACAAGATTTTTGCGCAATGAGAGAATGTGTGTCTATCTCTCTATCTCACAAGCTGCAAATTTTTGAGAAGCTTCCTTTTCACGAGCTCGAGGAGAGGAGTCGGGGGTCGGAGCATCAAAATGGGCTTTGTCGAGGGCTCTATGTGGGAATGATTCCTTGCACACAAAGAGGTTTTTAAGGCTCAAGAAAAATTCGATTTTTTTTTAAATCTTTACTGCTGAGTCTGTGCCAGTGTTGACAAGCAAGCACACATAGCGAGTGTGTGTGTGTGTGTGTGTGTGTGTAGCGCTGCTTTGCTCAAGGCCTTGTTCCACTCAATTCCAAGTTCATTTGCAAGCAGTGCTTCTTTTGCTCTCGGTTCTGCTCAAGCCTTGCTTGGTGTAGCGCTGTTTGAATACACACGCAGGAGAGTGTGTGTGCATTGTGTGTGTGTGTGTAACACACCACAAGCTTGCCAATGTCCTCTTGAATTCCACCCCAGCTCAAGCTATCGAGCTTTGCTCTGCTGCCCTCTGTCGGCTCCTCCCGACCGACCACTCTTGGCCCACTCTTGGCCCAGCTCAAGCTATCGAGCTTTGCTCTGCTGCCCTCTATCGGCTCCTCCCGACTGACCACTCTTGGCCCACTGTACACACTGTGTGTGTGTGATGTGAGATGATGAAGCACTTCTGCTCGCGTTGCACTTGCAATTCCCCCCTGCTCGACCTGCTGGCCTTATCTGAACTGCCCGATTCTACCCCTTTGATCGCTCTCCTTAATTTCCTTCTCACCTGCTTCTACTGCAATGTGTGTGTGTGTCTCGATCTCTGCTTGGATCTGCAACCGAATTCTATCCTCACTGGCTGCTCCTTTTGCTTTCCCGATTCCAATCGGCTGCTGCAGGTCAATTATCTCGTGAGTTGCAGATGCCTTGTTCTGCTTGAGTGCCCGTCGAGTGCTCTAAGCCTTCAAATGCTTGCATAAGCTTACTTCCTTGATGCCACCTGCTGCTCGATTGCCTCAACTCGATTCAAGCCTGCCTCGGATGCTCGCTCTCAAGCCGTTGCATACAAGGCTTCATTCCTTCGATTCTTTGCAAAACGCCAAACCGCCTCCAAATTTGCCTTATATTTTGCCTACTAGCTGTCTACCAAGCCTTACTGCTTCAAGGCTTGCAATCCCGCTGCTGCTTGCAAAGGCTTGAACATCTGCTCGAAAGTTGCAGTCCAAAACTCCTTACAAATCCGATTGTCGAGCTTCAAGCTCAATTGCTTCCTTGGGGTTGTTGTGTGCACGGTTAGCCGAGGCTTGGGAGTCGGGTGCCCGGAGCTCTGATACCAATTTTTGTGTGCGTAGTGCGAGAGTGTGCAAGAGAGGGTAGGAGAAGGGGGAAGGGGATGAAGCACAGTACACATCAGGTTTGGGGTTAGTGGAGAAGAAAGTGAGAGAGTGGTCAACTCTCTCCCTTTCTCTCCCTATATTATTTAGGTGAAAGTATAAATAGGGGCGGTTTCTCACGGCCACCCGGCCTACACCCCAACACGGACAGGGCAGAGGAGGACAGATGGCCTAGGCAGATGTCACCAGATAAGAGGTATGGAGCTCAAATTATGGAGCATGCCTGTCTTCTCTGATTGCCAATCAGAGCTCTGGATAGCAAGTTATGGCCATCATAGGTTCTTCTAGGGGCTAGTTATGGGCCAAGTTGACTACATGGGAAATTGGGCCATATGGAATTTTCTAGGCCTTGACAGGGTTCAAGCAGATAAAGCATGCCATGTGGAGTTAGCAGGCAGTGACGGTTCACTGATCAGTTTCCGAGCACCGAGTCACGGCCTGGTAAAGATGGGAGCATTTACCGTGAAGTGCATGCAGATAATTTTCTCGGTTTTTGGCAGCCTCGGATAGCGAGCTCAGAGGGATTAGAAGGCGGTGAGATTAGCATGGCCCAGGACGACGCAATGAGGATCCAACGTGGCTTTGCGGCTTAGCCATCGGGTATGTGAGGAGTGAATGGCAACTGTGGGGAGCAAGGGGAAAAAAACGTGATCTTTTGAGGGTTTTTCCAACCCATCTCAAGAGGGAGTGGCCATCTACTTCCACGTGGAAGCGGAAGTAATCCCACATGGGGGGCTAAATGATGAACGCAAAGTGTATATAGCCAGGAATGTGCACCCATCATAAGCATCAAATGGAGGGTAAGGAGCTTGGATCTCTAGCGGGTATGGAGTCGGTGATGGTGGCACTGCGCGGCAGCACGATGGTGCTAGCCGCACGCTGTACTAGCAGCATTCGTAGCGGCCTTGGCGACGCAAGGCGGAAACATTGGTTGCTTTTGAAGGTTGGAGGTGGCACCAGTGGTGCGCGCCCGTGTAGTCGGGGTGATGACATGGCCACCCGGATGGGGACCCATTCACACGCGGCCCTTGAAGGCCCATTTTTTGAAGGCAAGGGAGGAGGGCATTAGCGATGTCGCTAATGCCTCCTCGATGCATAGATAGGGGGCAGGAGAGAGAGAGAGAGAGAGAGAGAGAGAGAGAGAGAGAGAGAGAGAGAGGGTATAGCCGGGCAGAGCAGGACCAAGTCCGGGATTGTGGAGAGAGAAAGAATAAGGAAAGAGAGGAAGCCCAAAGGGTGGCCAAAGCAAGCAGTCAAGAGCCGGACATAGATGGTCAAAGGAATGGTGCAAAGCTAAGGGTGAAAATGAAGGATAAATAGATTAATTAAAAAGATGCCAAGGGGCACTAGCGATGTTGCTAGTGCACCCCCCCTCAAATGCAAAGAGAGCAAAAGAGAGCAGATGAAAATGAGGCAACTCTATCCTTCCAAAGTTTCCAAATTAAGGTGCCAGATGGACCAATTAGGGAGCAGTTTCTGTAAGGTCCCCAACCCGCCTATACCAAGATCGGGATGGGATCCTTGACAGGTTTCTAGTTCTGATAAACATTAGAGTCTCTAAACAAGAAAAATCCAAGGAATAGACCTTTACCATTGACAATGGCTTGGGTCTATAGCCTTAGAAGAAGACATAGTCCTGTCTCGCAGCGGAAACGGGACAACGTATTAAAAGTCAAAAAAACTATTTCGGCCTTATAACTTCCACAATTTTGGCTAAGGTATCCTCAACCAACGCTTTTTTTTCCCTAACATATGTGAGGGCACAGCCACTGGTAGACTCCTCTTCCAAGTGAAGAAGTTTTCTAAACGTTTTAGTGCGTAGGGATGGATAATTACCTGACTAATCAGGTCCACCCGTCCATGATTGACAACCTTAGTCAATCCTCACTTACTACCCCGCACTCACACATGATTCATTTGTTATTTAACTACTATCACGTTCTTATCACAATTAAAGTAACGATTCCTTTTATCCTTCATAACAGAATTTTATTGAAACAGCCCTTAAAAACAGTATTGAAAACATTCTTTTAGCAAACGGACATCTTTAAACTTAAGACAGGGTACTGTCAATCAAAACATTGTCCATAATAACCATGACTAGTACTCTTCTTGTCTCAAGACCACCTAAGGGTGAAAAAACGGCACCCATTCCTTATTCATAATCCGGAGTGGATAAACCCCCACCCAAGGTTCCGGGTGCCCATATACCAAACCAGTTGCCCATACAACCGGGCGGCTCTCCTAGGATAAAAAACGGTATCCTAACTTATGTAGAGACATCAAGACATGACATGGAGTAGAAACTCATCATTCATGGGGGTAACCGACTTATCCGTGGCTAGAAAGCCAATCATTATCATCAATTTATACCAAGGAGTCGGAGGTGTCTTGAGACAAGCTGTCTTAAGGATGATCAATCATATCTTTCCTAATTCAACCAGTTTTAACCCAAACAATTCTTTTCTACTTTATAAACAAATGCACGTTGGACGTTACCTTCCGTTTTTTGTCAATATCCCTTTTCTGATTCTTACTCACTCCTTACGTATGCAATGCTAACTTATAAAAGAACTTAAACTATTTAAAGATTTAATTGAATAATAGGAAACCCATCTGGGATTGATCGGCCATCTACTGCTGCGCTGGCGCTTGGAGACTCTCCTCCGTAGGCCTACTACTATGCTTGGCTTCGTCGTCGTGCGACGCTCTAGTTCGTTTTGGAGCTACGTCCTCATCATTAGATGTAGGATTTGCTTGGGTCCTTTTAGGTGCCATAACTTCTTATCCTTATAAAAACGGACGTCTAATCATTAGGTAAATTATCCGAAAAGATTCAACTTTTGTATTCAATCGTAACCCATCAAAGGTTAAATTTATAGTCTTAATTGGTAAATTCTTGACCTAGTAATTTCTTATTTGCCTATATCGGCATGATAACTTTTTCCACAGCTTCCCTAAGGGTTTTCTACGCTATCCTAATTTTCTTATAATTTTCTATTCTTTTTCCTAATTTTCCCATCGACTTTTAAGTTTGGAATCTACTTATTTTGGGCTTAATATTTATTCTATTTATTTTCTCTTAAAGATTTCATTTTCTCAACTTGATATTATAGGTTTACACTTATTATAATTTTCCTAAAACTTTTGATCACAATTTTTTTTTATTTTAATCAATCTTTTGCTAAAAATAGGACTTTTGGTCAATTATAATTTCCTAACCCAACTAATTAACTATGGTATAATTACCATAAGTAGATAAGAATATTTTTGACCTCTGGTAATTATCTTATTATTTTTCAACTTAATTATTTAATTTTCATCTTCAATTATTACCTAAAATTAGGACAATTTGACTTAAATAAATACTTATACTATTTTTCTAACCCTGACATAATTATCACGGTCTTTTTATCATGTAATCTAGCTCTGATAAAGAGCATGTAATCATATAGCATGATTTACTAATTTCCCCGTTTAGTTTTTAGCTAGAATTATTATAATTTGACTTAGATAAATATCTATACTACTTTTTTAACCTTGAAATAATTATCACAGCCTACGTATCCTATAATCTAACTTCAATAAATATCATGTAATCATAGCACATGATTTACTAATTTTCCCCTTTAGTTTTTAGTTAGAATTAGTATAATTTGACTTAGATAAATATCTATACTACTTTTCTAATCTATAGATAATTATCACCACCTCCTTATCTTAAAATCTAGCTCTAATAAATATCATGTAATCATAGCACATGATTTATTAATTTCCTTCTTTAATTTACCCTCAATAATAGTGGTGTTCTACTAGGATAATTATCTAAAATTATTATATGTGGTTAAGATAATTATCAAGTGTTACTTAAGATGTAATTTATCTCTGATAATTATCTCAAATATTTTTGGGTTAATTTGCTAATTTCCCCTATTTATTTTCCCCTAAAAACAATGTAACTCTCTTAAGATAATTAGTTAAAATAATTATTTGAGATTAACATAATTATTACAGGTTCCTTGAAATGTGATTAACCTCCAATAATTATCTTAAATCATTTTAAATCAATTTGCTATTTTCTTTCTTTAAATTTGTCCTTAAAACAGAGTAATTTTGCTAAGATAATTGGGTAAATTAATTATCTGTGGTTAACATAATTGTCATACGTTTTTTAACATGTGATTAACCTCTGATAAATAACTTAAAGCATTTTGAATCAATTTTCTAGTTTCCCTCTTTTAATTTGTCCTAGAAATAGTGTAATTCTGCTAAGATAATTATGTAATTAATTTTCTGAGATTAACATAATTATCATGGGATCCCTAACATGTGATTAACCTTTGATAAATAACTCAAAGCATTTTGAATCAATTTGCTAATTTCCCCCTTTTGATTTGTCTTAAAAACAGAGTAATTATACCAAAATAATTAGGAAAATTAATTATCTAAGGTTAACATAATTATCACGGGTTTCGTAGTATGTAATTAACCTCTGATAAATAGTTCAAAGCATTTTGAATCAATTTTCTAATTTCCCCCTTTTTATATGTCCTAAAATCAGAGTAATTTTACTAAAATAATCAAGACAATTAATTATCTGAGGTGAATATAATTATTATGGGTTCCCTGACATGTAACCTCTAATAAATAGTTCAAAGAATTTTGAATCAATTTGCTAATTTCTCCCTTTTAATTTTTGTCTTAAAAACAGAGTAATTCGGCTAAAATAATTAGTAAAATTAATTATCGGAGGTTAACATAATTATCACGGGTTCCATAACATGTAATTAACCTCTGAAAAATAGCTCAAATTATTTTGAATCAATTTGCTAATTTCTCCCTTTTAATTTGTCAAAAAAACAGAGTAATTCTGCCAAAATAATTAGAAAAATTAATAATTATTACGAGTTCCCTAACATGTATTTAACCTCTGATAAATAGCTCAAAGCAGTTTGAATCAATTTGCTAATTTCCCCTTTTTAATTTCTCCTAAAAACATAGTAATTCTTCTAGAATAATTAGGAAAATGAATTATCTGAGGTTAACATAATTATCATGGGTTCCCTAACATGTAATTAACCTCTGATAAATAGCTCAAAAATTTTGAATCAATTTGATTATTTTCCCCTTTTATTTTTCTCTAAAAATAGTGTAATTCTGCTAAATTAATAATGAAAATTACTCAAAAAAATATAAGATAATTTTCCTAGCTTAATGACAGTCCAATGTAGCTCTAAAATTATCTCAACATAATCTAAACTTAACTAATATAATTCCCATTAATTTATGGTTAATATAGACACTTTCAGTCCTAATATGATATAATAGTTAATTAGCTTAATATCCCTAAGTTTAATTATAACAATAGGCAGAGAATATTTAATTAAGACAGGATTTTTAAGTATACATAGGATTAATCTTTAATTTATTAAGAAAAGAGATTAATCTAGCCTTGTTAATTAAGAAGGATTAAGCTAATTATTGTTTAATTTAATCAACTAGAGCTTAATCTCTAGTGATTTCTGCATAGTGGTCTCTCTAGATGAGAGAGAGTGTGTCAAGGCTCCGAGTCTGTGAATTTATAGGTTTCTGGCACTCACAAGCTCTCACAAGTTGTAAAAGGCAGTTGCTTGCAGTTCAAGCAGTCCCCAGGCTGAAGATGGCGCCCCTTCCTGCTATTTGAGTCCCTGGAAGGTTCCACTCAGCCCCCCCCCAGTCTTCCAGAATCGATTTTTACTAATTTGTCTGATTTTTAATGATGAAAATTGAAAATATCAATAATTTCTAGAACCTTAGGATAAAAAAGTCTTTATTAATGATAATTACTGATGTTGGGATTAAAGCCCAAGTGGCCTCTTATATGGATATGGCCGGCTGGCCGCCTAACTCACTTATCACTAACTCTTTGTATATACTCACTTATACTTTTGTGAATAATAAGATTTGGGAGATAACCCTTCAATGAATTATCTGCATACTGTGTAAGCTCTTTGTGTATCTGTGTGTGTGTGTGTGTGTGTGTGTGTGTGTGTGTGTGTGTGTGTGTGTGTGTGAGTCGATCTACGCTCCGCTCCGCGATTTCAATTGGTATCAGAGCAAGGTGCAATGCGGTTTTGCGTAATCGCGCACGCGTGCACTTTTCAGGTAGATTCTGGATCCGAAGCTTGGAAATTCACACTCGGTGTTTCAGGAACATTTCCAGTAGGTGACCTGTGGTTTTACCCCCCTTTCGAAGCTGTTTATGCCCTCAGAATTTCATTCTGAGCACTACATCATAAGATAGGTTTCAGTCGCAAAGAAACCCATCTTGTGTAGATTGGCAAGCAGGAGGTGGTCGGCATCAATATCGGCATCGACATACATCACTCATTAGTCTTCAAAGCATCATCTATAATCCTCTTAAGCTCTTATGTCTTCCTTCAACACACTAGTTTCAAGCACACACAACAGATTTCTTGAGGTGATAGCTATGCCCAGGAAGGATCCCACCACTCACCTAGGCAACACTAGAGGCTCAAATCCAAGAACTCATTCTAGATAAAGATAAACTCAAGAAACACTTGAGTAATCTTGAGGATGCAAAGGCAAAGGAGATCCAAACTTTGCTTGCAAAATCACACAAAGTATCAGTAAGACTGTAAAGGAAGTCTAGAAAGATTTCCATGAGGTAGCACACAAGAAAATCAACAACAAGATACAAGCGGCCTTTCAATAATGTCGGCTACAAGAAACTCTTAGCCTCAAGGTCAAGATCAGGGGGCTCCATTCACCATGGAGCACCAAGGATGACACCCTCAGAAGCAATCACCAAGTTCAATGACATTATTCAACCATTGAGCTCAACTGCATCTCATGGATCAATGCCATGCATAGGAATGTGCGACCTGGGCAATGCATCCTCACTTTCAAGGACAAGGAAGAGTGAATAGGCTACTGTGCCAATCCCACCACCTCAAGGGGAAAAAGCTTTGAATCATCGAGGACTTAACCACAAATCAACTCAAGACTAAATAAAGTGAGCTCAAGAAGATGCATGAATCCCGTGCACAAGCCTCAAATGGGAAATCTATCAAGACGGTAAAGCCATCATCATGCAAGAGTTTCAAACTCTCAAGTTGGTTGCCCCTCACTTGACCCCCCTTATGTTTTTTCCTTGTTCTTTTCCTTTACCCCCCTGATGGATCCTCAATCCTTAACTGATATGTGTTTAACACCCTCACTTTTCAGGAATGGATGTATGGTTCATATTAGACCTATATGGATGATAAATCAATCAATCTATCTATCTTCTTCTCCTAGAGAACATATTCTTAATTGACTAGTTAAGATCACATACCCAAAGATATATTATACAAAGATGTTGATCATAATAGAGGGCTAATCGCAAAAGGTTTGTTTGTATAAATCAAGTCATAACTAATATTATGTCTTTATCTTTTATCCTCTTAGATCTCCCAACATTTATCATCAATTGTGTCATCATTCTAGCATGATGAATACTATCTCCATTGGTACTTGCAAGCTAGCGGAGCACTATGCCAAGATATGGAAAAATGGAGGTACTAATCATAAAGAAGAAGGAGCAAGTGAAGAAGAGGGAGCATGCGAAGAATATGTAATTCAAGCTTTGAAAAATCCTACAAGATGTTTTTGTTTGCCTTAATCGTGTGTGACTTCTTTTCTTGGCCTGCCTTCTCCCATCTCTATGCATATATCTTTGTTTTATTGAAGTACTAGGCATTAAAGACCTTGAGGAACCCTTCTCTCCCTGCAGACATCTCTCTCTCTCTCTCTCTCTCTCTCTCTCACACACACACACACACACACACACACACACACACAAACATTTTTGTATGCGCACATACACACATAAGTGTTCACATTAGAAAATAAGTCTCAAGTTTACCCCCCTCCTTTTTTTTTTGGTCACATGAAGAGATTATCACTTCAAGGTCCTTGAAACCACTAGGAGAATGGCCCCATCCATTGAAGAGAATCGTAATACTCTTGAGGAAAAAATGAGGGCTCTAATCAAAGAGAGCAAAAAGACCGTTAACTCTAACCTCAACTAAGTAAATGGCAAGCTTCATTGATTAATAGTGACACTCAGGAGGCATATTTGCACACTCAAAGATAAGAGCAAATCTCTGGAGGTGACCGTCAAGGATAATGAAGGATTTATAGAGTTATCCTTAGATCTATCCATTCAAATTTGATACATATTGAGGAAGCTAGCCTACTCCCATTGAAGATCCATTTGCTATTGTTGATCACTATGCTCTAATATCAATGTGAGAGGAGCGACTATGTGATTTCCATAATCATGCCATGCGAGGATCTCCCTAAATACCTCGACCTATAGTCTACACAGCTAAAGGTTGATGAATCACGACCTATTCATCAATATTCTTACAAGTTTTTTGCACCAAAGTATGACATTCTAGTCACTACAAGTAAGTTCATTATAAACATAAAGGAATTTGAGATTAGATGGTAGTTGTTATGATCTTTCTCAAAGAAAAGTGAAGCTAAAGGTTGATGAATCACGACCTATTCATCAATATTCTTACAAGTTTTTTGCACCAAAGTATGACATTCTAGTCACTACAAGTAAGTTCATTATAAACATAAAGGAATTTGAGATTAGATGGTAGTTGTTATGATCTTTCTCAAAGAAAAGTGATCATCGATCGAGATGTGGCATTTGTAGGGCAGCCACAACAAGGAAATGAAGACGCTCTTGAGACACCCCATTTTTTGTAAATATGTACATATGAACATGACGCCCGATGTCAAAAGGGTGTGTGGGCTTCTTTTTTGTGCGTTTTAGCAAGCACATGTACATGTAGGGAAAGTCGCTAGTGTAGCGTCAATTGTCAGGTTACCATAAGTGTCATTTAGTGAGTTTTTTGAAGTGAGACTTGTATATATAGTGTAGCGCCAGCTGTCAGGTTACCGTAAGTGCCAATTAATGAGTTTTTTGAAGTGAGACTTGTATATAACTAAAATTCATGTAAAAAATAAAAAAAGTTCAAAAAAAGTCCGAAAAATTGCAGGTTTTAGCTCGTTGTGCCTCCTTGATGGTTTCTGATGCAGTTTTTTGTCCTCGCCTTGCCTTCTCTACATGTAGTCATACCGAAACAACTCTCTGTTCGCGTCAATTTTTCTGTAGAGGCATATAGATTCAATTTTGATCATCTTCAGCTTTCTCGTCATTCATTTTTCAAGATTTCTTCCAAGCTTTAAAGTGACCCAATTGGAGTTGTTCTCTTCAAGTTACGGCTAGTTCTTTGTAGGGTTATGGCTATGGCAGCCTAGTGGAAAATTGTGTGTAGACAAATTGGGAGGACATTTCTATGAATTGTGGAATTGATGTCGAAGTTGTGGCTTTGTGATGTTCAATTGTGAAAGGGGAGGCCCTTGTCTTCATATAAATTGGTCGGTGTGTGCTATAAATCCGTGCTTTGACAGGGTTTTGCTCCTATGTGCAATGGTCCTTTGGGTGGGCCGGTGCTTGTAAATTTCCAAGGGAGCATAGGCTTTTTGCTTGGATTTTACTAAGAGTGGTTTTGATATACATATTGGTGTTCAGGTTGAGGTTTTAATGCTCTTGGGATGTAAAGCTATAGAGATGTCCCACTCTTTTTTTTGCCCAACAGTGTTTTGGTGCCCGCTACCTAGGATTTGCTTCACATGGCGTTGAGTTTTCCGGATTTTAGTGGAAAATCAAATGATGACAAAGGTTTCATAGCGAATGGAGTTTGCTTGCCTTCTTGCTGACAAGCAAGACCCAACATTGGTACTGCAAATCTTTTACTTTTGTTTGAAGGGAGATGCTAGGGAATGGTTGGAAGGCTACAAAAAGGAGATATAATCAGCCCAACCTCCTCAAGTTATGACCTATGAAATGGTAACATGCTTTAATTACACACTTTCAACATATGGAAGATCCACAGTCTATTCGAGGCTTGGTACAGGGTGAAGGCTAGAGCGTGAAGGCTAGACCATAGAGGACTCTGTGAAGGGATTCAATGCATTATGGACAAAGTGGTGTACATTCTTGGGGGCTAAAATTCCTCTAGCCATGTTGAAGAAGAATAGGTTTCTTGCATGCTTGAGGACTAGTCTACAGTTTAAGGTGGAGCTTAAGCAGCCAAGTACCTTAGAAGAGACAATTGAAATTGCAAAGAATAAAGAGTGGAAAGCAAAGCGTCTTGCTCAACTTCAATGTTGAGTCAAAGGTTGAAGTGAAAGTTGTAGAGCAAGCAAGGGCCCTCATTAGGAGCCAGGTTATGATCAACAAGCTTCTCATGATGTGAATGATTTTCGCAAGGAGACGAAAGAGGTTGTAGTTCTTATGAAGAATCTTAGTGTGCATATGATAGAAGGTGGAATAGGTCAAAGCTATGGAGAAAATGAGGTATTTACAGGTGGTAGAGAAGGAGGCATGGCTGGAAGAGGGGATATGTTTCAATGTTATCATTGATGTGAATGGGGTCATAAAATCCCTCAATGTGACAAGCCAAAGAGGATGGGTGGTGATATATTTCCTTTTCCTTTACAAATTCCTTCTCGAGCTCAAAATTATGGTATTGAGATTAAAGGGGAAACAAGGCAAAGCAGTTTGACAGTTGAAGAGAAGGACAAAACAAAGGTGTAAGCATACTCCGGTTGGAGAAGAAAGAGGATGATTTGGGAGCTATGGTCATGCCGGTAAGTAAGAGGGTTACAAGGGATCATGACATGAGTGATGCAAGTCCCAACCATAAAAGAGGGAAACAGGTTGAAATAGGTACAAGTAAAGAGAAGAAGAGAAAACCCAAGCAACATTACAATGCATCTGACTTTCCTTTGGGAGAAGGGCAACCAAATTATACTTTAAGGGCTAATTAGTGAATAGACAAACTGATGCTACCTTTGGGCAACTCATGGAGATTTGTCCTAAGTTAAAAGAGGCAATGGAAGTATGTAGTCAACCCACATGAAGAAGGAGCGTGCAAGGGGGTCTGTGAGAGTCATGTCTTTAAATGAGCTACATGATATATGCCCTACTATGGATGCATAGCGTAAGAGGAAGTGCATCAAAGAGGCTTATATTGATGGACATGCACATATATATGTTAGTACTCAAGCTTGTGTGTCAAAGTTGGGACTCAATATGGTGAAGAATTCATCTTTCCAACCAATCAAGGGTAAAGTGTTTGGGAGTTATGAAGGACTTGGAGGCGGATGTATTTGATGTTAAAATGCTTGCCACTTACCATGTTATGCCCGTGGATATTGGTGCTTTCCCTCTCATCTTTAGACCATGGTTACATGCAACCAAAGCTATGAAGGATTGGGGATAGGTTACCATCACTCTCTACAATAGAAGGGGTGATAAGAAGAGGTTGAGATGACTAACAAGCATTCTTTGGATATTGATTTTGATGGGCAAAGTGATGAAGAAGAGTAAAGTGAAGAAGAAGGCAATGGGGGCGATGCCAGTGAGGTGGAAGATAGTAGTGATATTGATCTATATTTTTCCTCCTTGTTTCTTGAAGAAGAGCATGATGAGAAACATATATTTCTTGGCCTTATGAAGAATGAGGATAATAGGAGCTGATACAAGACATGTTCTCCCGACTTGACTAGTCATGAGAGAAGGGTGAGCACCTATATATGACAATTTCCCATTTTATTCATCACTTCTTATGAGGAGGGACTAGAGGCTTCAAAGGAGAGGAAATCCACATTCCAATCAAGGAAAGATCTCAGCCCGTACGCCAAAAGCTAAGGAGAATGGACAGATACAACCAATGCTGTAAAGGAGGAGGTAGGAAAGCTTCTCAAAGTAGGTTTCATATGTCTTGTGAGTACTGCAGAATGGGAGAGCCTTGTTGTTGTCACACCCAAGAAGGATGGAAAGTGGAGGATATGTGTTGATTTTAAGCTTTTAAACGCAATCATGAAGAGAGATCCATACCCTCTTTCTTTCATAGACGATATACTTGAGTCTATTGCAGGACATAAGAGGTATAATGTATGTGATGGATTCTCTGGATATTTTCAGCTCACCTTGGCTTTAAAAGAAGACAACATTTATCACACCATGTGGAGGATTTTGTTATTGTGTGCTTCCTTTTGGTCTTATGAATGGTTGTGCATGGTACCAAAAGCGCGTCAATAAGGTGTTCTCTCCCTTTTTTGGCAAGTTTGTAAAGGATCTTATTGATGACTTTTGTGTTTATAGCTCTAGAAAGGATCATTGTGCAAAGCTTGGGATGGCATTGAAGCAATATGATGGAAGTGGAGGTCCATTCAACCCAAAGAAGTGTCATCATGCTTAACCTAGAGTGACGTTTTAGGGGCATATGATCTCAAAGAATGGTATTGAAACAAATCTTGAGAAAGTTAAGGCTTTGATGCTCCTCCCATCACCTAAGGATACAAAGAAACTTTCTACTTTTATTCAAAAGGTGAAGTATATGTCAAGGTTCATTCCTTTGTCTTCTCAACTTCTTTATCCTCTACAGCAAGTAGCAAGGTTGGATCCTCTACAATGGACAAATGAATGTGAAGAGGTTTTTCAAAGTATCAAAAAGGTTCTTGGTTCTCGCTCTCTTCCTGCTATGCAAGCTCCTAATTGGGATAAGGAGTTTTATGTGAATCCATCAATAGGTGAAGATGTTATTGGAGCTATGCTTCTTCAACGAGGTAACAACTCCCACTGCATGAAGCCTATCTATTGTGCTAGCAGGGTGATGCTAGAGGTGGAAAGAGGCTATACTGAGGTGGAGCTCATTATGGCGAGTGTGATTTATGCATGTAGAAGGTTTAGGCACTACGTTCTTCCCAAACCATTCACATTTCTCGCTAGCTAAACTCTTATACCTCAATTGGTAAATAGCCCTACTTTGTCAAAGAGGCTCATGAAGTGGATTGTAGAGCTACAGGAATTCCAATTCTCTTTTTTTATTGAGAGTACAAGCGCTACATTCGTTGATTTGCTTACTTATAAGAAAATTCCTCTTCTTCTTAAAGAGGACGTGGTGAAGAAGCAACACATGGAAGCTCCTGACATAGACAATGCCTATCTATTGTTTTTTTATGGCTCTTACAAGAAAGCGCACGATGAAGCTTCAGAAGGTGTTGTAATTTATGATCCTCAAGGTGATTTGGTAACTAAAAGGAGCTTGAAGCATACGACACAAAGAAACAATGAAGCTAAGTATGCTACTTTGGAGAAAGGGCTCAACCTTTGCCTTGAGCTTGGCATCCATCATGTGAGGGTTCTTTTGGTGGTTAAGCAAGTACTTGGGTGGCAAAGTAAGAATTCAAAGCTGAAAAATATGTGTTTTCAGGTGAAGAATCCGCTTAAGCTTTTTGAAGCTTGGAGTTTTAAGACATGTGAACAGGTCTCAAAATGAATAAGCACATGGTGCAGCACAAGCTTCAATTGGCCAATTGTATATGATGAGGGTTGATACTCCTCTTTATTTGGGAAGAGAAGCTTTCGAGAGGGAGGAAGCGTTTCTACGAATAAGTATGCTTCCATCAAAGTTGGAAAAATCAATGAAGTATGCTTTCCTTTGTCGTGCCAAAAGGTATGTGCTACTTGGTGATGCCCTATATATGAAAGGGGTTGATCTTGTGATCAGAAAAGTGCCTTGAAACGAGGAAATTTACAAAAACAATTGGAAAAGAATCGTGAGGATTCTTGTGGTGGTCACTTTGCATAATGTATTGCAAAAAAGGTATGTGTGGCCAAGCATTCAACGTGATGTTCATTATTGGTGAAGTATTGTAAAGAGTACCAAAGCATGGCAAGAAGGGTTCTCAAATCAGAAATTAGAGGCACCATTGTGGCTTATGATGTGTTTTCGAAGTGGAGTATTGATGCAATAGATCCTCTGCCTATGACAGCGAGAGGCAAATGTTACATACTTACTGTTGTTGACTATCTATCCAAGTGGGCCGAAGTTAAAGCTGTTAAGCAAATCACAAGCAAAGATGTTTCCTGATTTGTATATGAAGATATTTGTTGCAAATTGGGCATGTCATTGGAGTTACTTTCTAACAAGGGTCCAGGTTTTAGGAGAGAGCTGGTGGATTATCTATGCGAGAAGCTTCATGTGCATCGTAGGTTTACGACTGGATATTATCCGCAATGCAATGGAATGAATGAAAGGTTTAATGGATAACTCATAAGGATTCTTATAAAGATGACAATAAATAACGTGAAGACTTGGGATTTAGAGCTACCTTCTGCTCTATGGGCTTACAAGACTGCCATCAAACCAAGTACTAGTTTCTGGCAAAGAGGTTTAATGAATGAAAGGTTTAACGGAGAACTCATAAGAATTCTTACAAAGATGGCAAGAAATAATGTGAAGACTTGAGATTTAGAGCTACATTGTGCTCTATGGGCTTACAAGACTGCCATCAAACTCTCTTCTATCTAGTTTCTGGCAAATAGGCTTACCTTCCTATTGAGGTGAAGATACCAGTTTTGAAGATGATGCTAAAGCTTGAAGAAGTACCTCAAGGAGAGGTTTTTATATTTGCAATGTGTACAATTAGACAAGTTGCTGGCTTTTGAGCATTATGAGTAGGTCCTGAAGAACAATCAAACAAAGGCAAATGAGAAGGTGAAGGACAAAGACATCAAGAAAGGTGACATGGTGCTTCGTAACAATAGTAAGCTTGATAGCACTTTTCAAAACAAGTTTCAAAGAAGTGGCAAGTTCCTTTCTCGTTCTTAACACGTTTCCAAATGGCATATATCAACTTGCTGACTTGAATGGTACCCCACATAAAGCGCGTGTAAATGGCTACATGTTGACGAAGTATATTGCAAGGTTGCTGACTGTAATTGAGGATGAGCCTTCTCTTGAGGAGTTTTCTGATCATGTGGCAAATGATGAAGATGACTTCCTCATCTGGTTTACAGGCTCTCTTTTATGTTGATCATAATGAATGATCTAGCAGACTGGTGTGTGGCAAACTATGTTGGGTGCATTTTCGACACCCCGGTTTTTTTAGATATTTATATATGAACATGACGCCCAATGTCAAAAGAGTGTGTGAGCGTCCTTTTTGTGCGTTTTTAAGCTTGATTTAGCAAGCACATATACATGCAGGGCAAGTCACCAGCATAGCGTCAACTGTCGGGTGGTTGTATGTGCCCGTTAGTGAGTGTTTTGAAGTGAGAGTTGATTTAGCAAGCACATATACATGCATGGCAAGTCACCAGCATAGCGTCAACTGTCGGGTGGTTGTATGTGCCCGTTAGTGAGTTTTTTGAAGTGAGACTTGTATATAACTAAAAATCATGTACAAACTTAAAGAAGTTCAACCAAAGTTCAAAAATTTGTAGGTTTCATCTCTTTGCGACTCCTTGATGTTTGCAGTTTTTGCCCTCACCTTGCCTTTTCTACGTGTAGTCGTATTGGGACAGCTCTCTGTTCGCGTCAAGTTTGCATGTAGCAACGTGTAGATTCAATTTTGGTCATCTTCAGCTTTCTCGCCATTCATTTTTCAAGCTTTCTTCCAAGCTTTAAAGTACCCCAATTGGAGTTGTGCTCTTCAGGTTACGACTAGTTGTCTGCAAGGTTATGGCTATGACAACTTAGTGAAAAACTGTGTGCATACAGATTGGGAGGACATGTATCTATGACTTGTGGGCTTGATGTTGAAGTTGTGGGTTTGTGATGTTCAATTGTGAAAGTGGAAGCCCTTGTCTTCATATGCGTTGGTCGGTGTGTGCTATAAATCTGTGCTTTGATAGGGTTTTGCTCCTATGTGCTATGGTCCTTTGGGTGGGCGGGTGCTTGTAAATTCCCAAGGGAGCATAGGCTTTTTGGTTGGGGTTTACTAAGAGTGGTTTTGGTATACATTTTGGTGCTGAGGTTGAGGTTTGAATGCTCTTGGGTTGTAAAGCTATAGAGGTGTCCCACTTTTTCTTTTGTCCAACAACATCTTTAGAGAACGAGTCAAGGTCCAAACCAGGAATTGGCTTTAAATGAAGGCTCTTGATAAAGCTATAGACGTTTTTAACCTCCCTTTCAATAGATGACCATAAAATCTCGATCTATAACCATTCTCGAAAGGACATGCGATTCTCCCATCTCATTGAACATTCGAGGGTGTAAGGATTTTCAAAATCCAAACAAATCTTTGCACGTCACATGAGCCAATTCAATAACCAGTTTGAGAGATGTGCAAACTCTTCACATCAACATGATCACTTGAAGCCATGGCCCGAAGAAAGTATGTCTTCTTTCTCGTAGGAAGGTCCACGTAAACCAATCTGTACAATCACTCTTCGTAACCCACTTCGTGGGGGTGTTCCACTTGCATTTTTGCAAAGTCTTGTAGATCCATAGTAAAAACCAAACCCGATGATAGTATGTGGACACGCCCTCCTCCCCCTCTTTCCAAGAGGTGACATTGAACAAGACGGTAAATTAGGAGATAATATCCATTTGGATAATTTCATCTCATTGATTGGAATTGCACATGTATCATTGTTTGCTACAACCATCTCTACTTTGGACATGTCCACACAAGCTCCGCCAGATAAATCCCAAAGCTAGAAAGGCAATAGCAAACACAGAAAACTAGCACTACTAGATCTTGAATAGACATTGTGAGGAAGATGGTGGTCAATACTTACCATAGCTCCCTAATCACTCTTGATCTAGGGGGTAATGATGAAGACAATCCTACTAAAGCTTAGCAAAGAGGTCAATAGAATCTATTCTAAGTTTCAAACATCAACCTGCCAACAGACTAGGACTACATCAGCTCATGAATTTATGTCTAATAACCTGTGATGCCATATGTAGGTGACCCACAATGGTAGCGTGCTCGACTGTAGACAAAGATTGCACAGAGAAGCATGTAAAGGTACCCATGTGAAATACCCCATGTCCGATGGGGCTAGTGTGGATAGGTAAACCCACCAATATGAAGCCAAGCCTTGTGATAATTATACTCTCAATGCTATCAGTCTTAAGCAACCCTCTTCAATTGGGCGGTAATCGCGAACTCCTATCCACTCATCTGTAGTATGACACAATCAAACAAGGACTAATAACAATGGCAGTACCACATGGACAAACTTCCATTAGTCATGCGAAAATAAGCACAATGTATTAATTGCACTTCATGTGGCTAGAGAGAAACTATCAGGTGTGCGTGTGCACGCACGTTCATGTATGATAGCTAATGAGTGTCATGCATGTGCATGAGTTTGGAGGCTATATATAGCTTAAGAGAGATATCAACTAAAGAGCATGAGCCATTGTATACTACTCTAGATGCCTCTAGGTATAGTGAGAGAGCATCAATTGTCCTCTTCACTATGGGTGTGAGCCTTCCAAAGTACCTAGAGCATCCACATTTTCCCATGGAAGAATGCCCATATAGATAAGTAACATTTACTATTGAATGAGAAACTGCCCATGAGCAGAGGACCACATCCATATTCTAACAAACCCCATGCACGAGCTAAGCATGGTAAGTCCTTGAATAAAGGATACCTCGATAGGCCTGGTTCCCACCACACATGCTTTTACTCCAAAAGGACACCCCCCCAAAACTTGTGGGCCTTCAAATCTCCCAAACGAGACTAAATAAAATAGTCGAGGGACTATTTTGGCTCTTTAACTTTGTGTGCCCATGGAGCCAAATGAATGGGTTGAAGCACCAACTAGGATAGAGCACCGCTCCAAAATAAGTGCTTGGCGTACCGGATCATCCAAAAACAAACAACTCTTAGCAGCTCCCAACACAATTGTGGTTCCCAATATGCTCAACAGTAATGTGCCTTAAGGCATTTTCCTTCATCATACCAACAGACACATCATTGTGGGCTTACGGAGGATGCCTATGCGTGCATGGCTTCTGGCTAATGTGTGTGTGTTACAAAAAGAATGAACCAGATCAATTATTGAACTGAATTTCTCTTCTATATTCACTTCTCTTCATCTGAAGCTACATTGACAACATTTTCTAAGTGGCTGTTCTCAACGTCGACAATAATACATACCATGTTGACGTGCCTTTAGAAAGGAGATTCTTCCAATCAGCACATGTAAATTTTCCCTTTGAGAAAGATGTACGTTGTCCAACTAGTGGCATGTGACCATGGATCAAGCAGAGAGTAGAAAGGCCCTCACATCGTCGTGATAAGACAGCTGGCAATGATGCAAACTGAATGCTATTACCTTTTTTTGTCCTCATTGCCATCAGATTCGATCATGCAGACCGGTACAGGTGGAATGCTATGCCAAAGCTCTCTCAACCGTCTCACCAACCTGTTCTCTGTTGTCTTGTCCCTCAGTGTGAAAGCAAAGAGACCCAAATGTAATGCGAATGCCACATACTTTACTGGGACTGTCACTAGAACGAGGGCAATGGTTAAAAGCGCCGCAGGTACAAAAACAGCTGCCTGTAAATGATGATAAAGCCAACGAAATTGCTTAGATGAACATGGCCAAAATAACGTGAAAGAGGTATCTACATTACCTGCAACAGAATAACAATATGTACACACGACAGTTGATAAATCCAGGAAAAGCCCAATTAACCTAATAGGGAAACTGTGATCTACGTCTCACTGTTATCAGCCACAAGAGTTTACTCTGATTTTTACTACTCAAATAATACATATACCATGACTAGGGGGAGCAACCGAGTCATACAAAACATAAAGTTACCATGCCGAGAAAGTCAAATAAAGAGAGAACAACAGCCTCAACATGGAGAACATGCAAATGGTGTACAATAAGTGTAAACTATTACAAAGAAGGTTCTTGACAGGCAGACCACACCATATTTGCAAAAGCTCTTTTCAGAATGGAATGGACTTCAAGATTGAAGAGAAAAGCTAAGAGAAAGAGAGAACATCAATGAAAAGTGCCAAACAGCGATATTAATAAACACAGTACCCGAACAAAGATAGTTTCCTGGGTCTTACAGAATTTGTCATGAGACAAAAAAAGAGCTCCTTCTAACGATCAGGACTGTCCGTGACACAGCAAACACGAAACAACAAAGGACAAAGGAAATTGAGTGCAAGGCAGCCTATAAGGAAAGAGCCAAAAGTTTGCCCAGCATAGAAACTTTGGTTGAACTAAAATTCTCCTGATGAGGACAATTTTACCTTGGGCCTCACAGGCATGGTTATAGCCAAGATCTTCAACAAAGTGATGTTTAAACTCTGCAACGCATCCTCCATTTGCGAAACTGCCCTCTGAGCAGTTATGACTTGATCCAAACTGACACCTCCTGAAGACCTCTGAATCAAAACTTCTCTGTGCTCCATTGCCTTGCCTGATATTCCTAGCCAGACAATAAGCACACCAGCTGCCGCAAAAATAATAGGTATTATGTATCCTAACCAGTCCCTGGAAGTACATTGAATAAAAATTAGGATCTCTCTGCGTGGGAATTCTGTGCTTGAACATAACACTAACATAACAGAAAAAAATGCAAATAGTTATCATCTTTTAACTGTATCAAGGCACTCCACTAACAAAACATTAGGATCACTTTGTGAGAGAGAATAGAATTGCAAATAGTTATCACTTTTCACATGTTTCTATGGAGAAAAACAGTATTGCACCATCAAGAAGCCCCATTATGATTGAATGCACTCTACCTTGATGATCATACTGATAATGACAATTGTGCAGCAGACACTTTTGGCCATGATTTCTAATAAATAAGAAGAGAAGGAGAAGCGAACATAACTTTTAGCATTATAGGAGCAACACCAAGATGCCTTTAAAAAATCTATCCACAACTCTTGAACTTTGGATCTGTAATCCAACATGCTAGTCAAAGTTCCAGCCTTGAGACTCTTTCTCCTTCAAGAAGGACAAAGGTAGTACCAGTAGCAGCTCAAAGCCCAAAAGAACGGTTCATCTAGCAAAAGAAGACCGAGGAGGAGAAGAAGTTGGCAGCAACCTTCACGTTTCTTGCGGCTATGAAAGTGATGACATTCTTTAGCTTTCTTTTTAGCCTTTACCTCTTTCAATGTATCTTGTAGTAGCATGGTCTTGGTCTTACATACATTTTTTCGAGGTCAGGTATCTTGCAGATTATCTCTTGGATTATAGAGATGTGCAATGTCTCTTGGATTGAAGATGTTTCTTGTTTATTGGATTGGGGATGTTCTTTTGCTCTTGGATTGGAGTGTGCTCTTTCATTATGTCATTCGTCATAGTCCAAACGCCAAGGGAAGGGTTGTTGGGTTTTGTGGACTTTATCCCCTGTACCCTCTTGGTGTGTTGGTGTGTACCACTTGGATCACATTAAGCATGGAGCCATGTGCTAATCGTGTCTCCAGTTCTAGGTGTACTAGAGAACACGGTGAGGTGTATACGAGTCCAAATAAGCCCACCTACCAGATTTGGACACACATAGCCTTGCCTACCAGATTTCGAATCAATCTGCTGACAGCACAATCTGAAAGTGTCCCCCCTCTCGTACTATATCACTGAGTCATTAGTAGATGTTGCCGGCGGTTGAGGTACAACAATCTCTAGCATTTCTCTCTCCTCTCTCTAGGATTTCCATAAGCATCTACGATATCTACTATCGTTTTTCATTGCGATCTCTATCACAAGCTGTTGACGTGTCAAGCCACTAAAGAACGAAACCAATTTTGAAGATCCCGGCTGAGAGTCCTAAACCTGAAGAAGCAACAGGTAGGACCGGTATGCTTTGCTCACGTCTACCTCCCGGTGTCCTTTGAGTTCATTCGTTGGAAAACGAGTGCGAGCGGTACACCATTAGACTATCATCACCATTGCATGAATATTGTCTATCCAAGCAAGCCTCAACCATGCAAGAGCTTATGGACCATGCCGAGGTCGGCTACAATGTCACACACTGGTGCGTCGATAGGCCGACGTGGCTATATGGATCTCTGCAATACGCGCTGACGTGGCAGCAGCATATGGAATCCTGTTTTTTGCATATGGAATCCTGCTTTTTGCGATGACTTGCTGACATGGCAGAGCGTACGGATTTCTGCAGATTGCGTTGACAGCTTTTGTTGGCAGATTTTTAATCAGTTGATTTTGGGACAATTGCTTTTTTATTTTAAAAGCTTTTGGGGCTTTGCTTTTAGCATCCCTTGTAATGTTTATAAGTGGCCTTAGGGGCTCACTACTTAGAGCATCTGGATGCAGAGTCTGAGAGAGAGCACCCGCAGACTCAATTGTACTTTGCTCAAAGATTCATAGAAAAATATATATCAAAAGGGACGCAAGTCTTTGTGGCCAATATCTCTTGGCACGGAGCTACGCCGGGTCGTGTCGTCTCTCTTGTGAACTGTGAACTAATTTGAAGTGAATCTCTGCTGTGTCGCGGTAGAATCTTGACTTGGGGTGTCCAAGTTTGTTACAGTGGTATCAGAGCACGGCCGATTTCTCTCTACTGGGAAATCCGATCCCTTATCTCGTGGCACTTATGGATTCTGAAAAGAATCAGTAGACTTCTTTTGCGTCTGCCGATGTGGGAGGAGACCACGCAGAAGATTTAAACGAATTAACAGAGGAAGAGTACGGGCCACCTTGGCCTACTCAGTATGAACTTCAAGAGATGCAGCGTCGACATCAGGTTGATGAGTGCACGAAGCAGATGATTATATTTGCAAAAGACCCTCAATTTGCAAAATTTTTGTCTCAGCAATTCATCGCCGAAGTGCACACTCAATGGCAGAAGGTCACCGAGCCACCAATCAAACCGACAATGAAGAAACCTCCTTCTCCGAGGATGTTTATAGAACAAGAACTGAGCGGTTTTGCTGCGGACTGCCTACAGAGATCCGAGATTACTGCCGTGAACAAAAGTCTAATTCTATTCAAGAATTAATGGGTCATGCGAAACGGGGTTTCTCGATACATTCGTGAAATTTGACTTACCCCATTGATGAGATCTTGACTCAGAGAACCAAACAGACCTCCAACAATGAAAGTAGAAAGAAAAAGAGTTTCCAAGAAAAGAAGGATACATGACCCCGACTGACTCTTCCAGAAAGCGCTAACTATATCAAAGAGGGGAAGTTTTGGTTACGGGAAACAAGGGCACATCTCCGCAAAGTGCCCCAAAAAGGCACAGCAAGGACAGACGGAAGACAAGTCAGAGAGTTCAAGAGCAACAGAGGAACGTGGCAGAAAAGGCAAGATGAAAGTAGGAATGGTATCGGATTGCATGGGTACTGACCCAAGCCTGATAGATGAAAGTACAGAACTTTGCCGAGCTTGGGGCAAAGTGAAAGATCAAGCCCTTATTTTCTTCAATGGAGGAGGCCAAGGCCAACTTCATTTCACCTGAATTGGTAGCGCGGCTCAAGATTACACACGACAGGATGGAACCACCAATAAAGGCACTTCTAGCGGCGCCCGGACGGGACATCGCCATTACACCTGCCATTGGCAAACTTCGATTGCATTGTCAGGGGTATTGAAGGCACAAGAACTTCTACATCATGCCTTTGGAAGGCTATGACGTCCTCCTAGGAGAACAACGCCATGATTGACTATCGGGCAAAGAAAGCAACTTTGACGAATGAAAAGGGCCGAAAAATTGTACTTGACAATGGCGTAGAGAAAAGCACTGAAGTTTTGAACGAGGCCTGTTCAAGCCTTTGCACGTTGATGGCGACCTCGCATTAATGTTTCGAACGTTGAGACAGAGCTGTGGCAGAGTTGAGGTGTGGACACTCGAGACTTGGCAGCTCAGTGATCACCCAATGGCCAGCGAAAGCATGTCAGTCATGGACTCAAAAGACTTATTAAATCCACCTTACCGCCTTTTTGAGCTCCATCCGGGCAGGGTCAAGAAAGGGGGTCCCTTCTCACGTGCTTTGATGGCACAACTCCAAAAAAGTCCCCTTGAGATTTAAGTGCGTTTAGGTGGGCATTGAAAGTGCAAAAGCCACACACACACAATCGGAAATCTGATTGAAGGCTGGAATTCAAGCTTGCAAAACAGTGGGTTAAAGGCTAGAAAGCTCAATATTGGCGAGATTAATTGAGAAGCCAAATGAGATGCGATTTGAGCAATTGATGGCTCTATGGAAAGGCGTTGGAAATCACTTTGCACACACATAGGTTGCACTAGCTAATAGTGGCTTGAACGAGAGTTATGAGGCGATTAAGAAAGCTAAAAATGAGCACACTAGGCACACTAAAATCATGCACACATGAAATGCTAAATGCGAATTTCTTCTCACTTAATCACCAAAGGGTAGTGAAGCATGCTCATGCCCGAGTGGTGATTAGGGATTTGGGTTATTAAGTTAATGCAAATAGGAATTAGTGAACGCTAACTGAAGAATGCTAACCACTAACACAAAAGCATAACAATAAACCTAGCTAGCATAACCTGGTGTTCTAACTTCTGATACCACTTGATGAGAATGGGATCGTGCTAGCTAGGGTGGATGAAAAAGAAACAGAGTGTGTGTGTGGCTAGATTATCACTCAAGAGAATTAGGTTCCAAGATCAATTAACTTCAACTCATAAACAAGATCTTGAGTATTTGCTAAGCCATCACAAGCTCACCATAAACAAGGGAGATGTAATGTAAAATAGACTTGTGTTTATTCATTCATGAAATGAGCTTTAAGTAGCTCTATAGCCTTGCACCATTGCATGTGGGATAAAATCCACTCTTCTCTCCTTGACTCACACTTTACAACAAAGCTCACACATTACAATGTTCCAAACGGACTTTGCAACAAGAACATCACGTATGTCCATAGTGACTAGTTGTCCCCATCCAATTCATACTCAAAAGACATCGTGCGAAAAACATCATGATTGTTAGCCAAGGGAGGTGACTGCACTTGATGCAAAGGTTGCTTGTGTTGAGGAAAACTTGTGCTCTGTATCACAGCCCACAGAAGACTACAAAGTGTCTGGTTTGCAATAAATATTGCACTGTCTGAAAACCTACACAAAAGGACGAAATTGCCTAGATAGTATTGTCAATGGTGAAACAAAGGCCGAAATGAGCCTCAATCAAAATTTTGATGATAGCAAGCTCTACAAGCTTATGCGAAGGATATATCTCCATGTGAACGTACTCTAATATAAATTGTGGAAATACGGTTGCAAGAATTTACAGAAAGGATGGAGAAGAAGAAGAAGATGCTTAAGGGCATACAACACAAGTAGTAGTATTACTGAGTGAGCTGATACAAAAATAAGGATAGCCCTAGAATCATGGGCGCAATGTAACATAAAATGTTTGTGGTTTTGAAGTTGTGAAACCTTTCGTTTCAAGGTATAATCTAAAATAAGAAAAGAGGTATGGTTGTCGTGAATATATGTATCCCACATGTGTGTGTGTGTGTGTTAGCGCAGGTGTGCGTGTGTTAATTTTTGATGATAGCAAGCTCTACAAGCTTATGCGAAGGATATATCTCCATGTGAACGTACTCTAATATAAATTGTGGAAATACGGTTGCAAGAATTTACAGAAAGGATGGAGAAGAAGAAGAAGATGCTTAAGGGCATACAACACAAGTAGTAGTATTACTGAGTGAGCTGATACAAAAATAAGGATAGCCCTAGAATCATGGGCGCAATGTAACATAAAATGTTTGTGGTTTTGAAGTTGTGAAACCTTTCGTTTCAAGGTATAATCTAAAATAAGAAAAGAGGTATGGTTGTCGTGAATATATGTATCCCACATGTGTGTGTGTGTGTGTGTTAGCGCAGGTGTGCGTGTGTGCACGCGCTATGTATGTATATATCATGGAGATTGCACGTCTCGTCGAATCATCTTGCAAGTTTTGTAATTTTGAGATTTTGTCTCCATAAAATGAGTATTTATGTCATAGAATGCACGTTTATACAAGCCACGGGGTCCCCGGGGGGGGGGGGGGGGGAGGGGCTTCCTAGCAAGGGATAAAAGTGCTTGACTGTCACAAACTACTGACGTTTCAAGCCACTAAAGACCCAAAGGGCTAGGGCTACCCAAGCCTAACCCTACCTACCTTGTAGAGCCTGGTCGAGGGGCCTAAACCCTAACAGAAGCAGAGGAAGATGAAGTTTTCACCAACTTACAGATTCTTGGGACCAAATAACAACTTCTGTTAGGATTAAAAATCCTACCCCTAACAATTTATGTGACCCTGTCGATGAGGCCTAATAATAAATAAGTCACACACACACACACACACACACACGAACAAAAAACTTGCGTTGAAAGATGATGATCCAACAGCTGTACGAACGCCCACTTTTTGTGCTACTGACGAGGTAGTTGTACGGATTTTTGCAAATTGCGTTGATGGCTTTAGGCGCTAGCTTTTGAGACTTGATGCTTTTCAAGTTGATGTGTTTCATGTAAACTGCTTTTGGTAGGCCAAGGCCTTTGAATATGTGCTGAGACTCACTCTTTAGCATCCTGCTGTATGAGGTGCAGAGGAGTGTTGCCCGAGTTGAAGCAATCTAAAGAAATACCGAAAGGGGTGCCATAGTTTGAAGCATGTGCTCTCTTTGAACACCACCACTCCGTGTGTCGTGTGCCACTAGTGTATCTCTCTCAGTTTAGTTGTTTTGAAGCGTCTAAAGTCTGTTCTGTTTGTTCTTTTCCGTTGGCACGTGGGCCCTCCCGTTACAATGGTATCAGAGCTTGAGTCCTGTGCTTTTTTGAAAGTATACCGGTACTTACAAGAGGAGACAAAGCAAGATGGCGCTTCCAAAATCTACAGAAACGTTTTCCCTTTTCTCGAGAGAACACTGGACCTACATGAACATACAGATGGAAGCTATGGAGCTGCATGAAGAAGAAAGACGAGGAGGAGGAGATGAAGAAGGAGGAGTTCGTTTTTGCTCTAAAGAGCTAAAAAAATGTGCTTTTTGATGCTTTTCTGTGTTGTAGAGGCCTTTCAAAATCTCTTCAACGGTTGAGAATTTGGATATGCAACAAGAGTCAAAATTCATCCTCTTGACAAGTCCTACACAGGGATGTGAGTGAATTTGATTCTGACAATTTTTTTAGAATTAGGGGTTTCAACAACAAATTAGGGTTTTTGCAACACAGATCAAAATTATGTTGTGGGTGCTTGGTAATACTAAAAGCAATGGGGAGCATGGAGCGAGAGATCTACTCTTTTGCAATGAAAGAACCATTTGCTCGAAATTTTACTTAAGAAATTGTATGAAAATAATGTTTAGAATTTGTTTGAAATGGATGTTATCTGTTTTAAACTTATATTGGTGCCGATTTGAGATTGCTTGATTCTAGTTTTGATATTGGTTTCAATGTTTTTGAGGATACTCATGGCTCGAGCTTTCCTTGGACGAGTATTAAAAAGCAATGGAAAGACTCAAATTGTCAACCTAAAAATCATAATCATCATCATCCATGCCCGAGGATGCCTAGCATCGGGCGTTGTTCAAGAAATTATTGCATCAATCGCTGAAGAGCTCATCAATGTCCGCCTCTGTAAATAATCGTACTGGGCGTCTCCCATATCGTGCGAGAATAGTCCTGACTCTTTGGTGGAACCTCCATCGATGTCGTGGTCACCCCCGTAGACGTGGGCGTCTAGCTCTCCCGAGTTCAGTGGCTCTATCCACTAATATACCTCTGGTAGAAGTGGGCTCTGAAGTTTGCTACGAAGCATACTCATCCGGCTGCTCAGTGCCTACTCTAAAGAAGTCAGTGATCTCCCTCTATGAATGTCTCCCACTATCTGGTCTCCTCAAGAGACTTTCCTGTGTCTGCTCAGCTCTAACAAAAACAACCATAGGCATCTCTGGTCCTAATATCTCATGACTCTAGCCAACGGTCCAAAGCCCTCTCTGAATAGATAGTAAAGCAGCCTCGTATCTCGTAGTATATCGAACAATGACAATTGTGATGTAATCAATATGACATAACTGGCATATCCTAGCACATCATATCTCATAGGATAAATGAGTGTCCAGATAGGCCGGTCTAATCACATATCCATCCTGGAGTTGGGCACAAAGATGGACACTCATTTATCCTATGAGATATGATGTGATAGGATATCCTTAGCCCAAATCATCCAAGAGATCATAGAGACTAAAGGCCTCTCCATACATCTCCATCCATCAGTGCTACCAGATCTGCCTAGGTGGTCCACTGAGGGCCCCCCAATTTGAACCCCATAGAGCATAGTTGAAGGCACTAGATGTCAAAAAGCCACAGCTTTGTTCGAGGTTCCTGACATTGAACCTCCAAACACATCTTCTCCAAACCTTCCAAGGCTGCATAAGCTCTCGTCAATCTAGTCTCTGTTGCTCTCCTCAATGAAAACGCCGGTCCAGTGAAGGCTACCCCAAATAGGTGTGAGCATCTGTATACTCAACAGTCTCCTAGCCATATGTAAAAGTAGGTGCTGACCTCCTGACCCACTATGGTGTGGTGTGAAACACCATAACCTTGGCTTTTCCCAGGTTAACAGACAATCCACTATCGTGAGCAAATGTGTACAAAGCATCTAAATGATGTTGCACCCCCTCCGGGGAGTCGGAAATCAACACAATATCATCAGCATATAACAATACTGGGATTGATGTCCCTCCCAACTGTGCTCCTCTATAACCATTTCTCTCAATGTAGTCAGCAACCTCATCCACATACATGTCAAATAGTGTAGGAGATAGCGGGCAGCCCTGCTTCACCCCAATAGTGGAGTGAACCAAATCAAAAATCCCTCTGGAGTGCGTACATGCCCGACTATTGACTTGTATAGAGCCATGATCCCCTAAATCAACTCTTTTGGAACCCCCATCTCCAGCAGTCTACGCATCAATCTAGCTCTGGGCATTGTATCAAAGTCTTTGCGAAAGTCCACAAAGCAACAATAGAGCCGTCTCCCACGTGATCTCCCCTCCTCAATAATGGCTCTGAGTGTCAGGATATGATCAAGAGTAGAGAAACCTCTCCTGAAACCCGCCTGTCGTGCTGCCCGTACACCCTCTCTCTCTGCCCATCTACTCAACTGCTGCTCAAGGATGGATGCCTACAACCGTGCCAATGTGTTTCCAATCATGATAGTGCGGTAGTTTCCACGCTTCAGAGGGTCCCCTGACTTGAAGATATCCTGGAAAAACTCCAAGTATCACGTAGGCCCTCGCACATGGCACGGTTGAACATCACTACTAGAAGCTCTACGAGTAAATCTTTGGCATGTATAAATTGCTCTGCTACCAACCCATCGTGATCATATTCTCTCCTAGTCTTCATCCTGTCAATGGCTTTCTTTACCATTTCGGCCGTAAAGAAAGCACGTGTGTGGGCATGGCTCTGGCGGATCTGGAAGAGGTGGCTACCCCGAGACGGTGTAGAGAGATGATGCATATCGACCCCATACCTCCGTAGAAGAGATGACCGGTGGGGGGGAATTGTCACAAGACAGGTACCACGTGCCAATAGAAAAGAACAGACTGAAGAGATTTTTAGCACTTCAATAACAACTAAACTCAAAGAGAGACAACACACGACACGGAGTGGTGGAATTCCACCCGAGAGAGTATTGGCCCCAAACCTTGGCACCCCGTTCGGTATTTCTTTATATTGTATCAACACAGCACAAGCCGGTACTTCACGCTCTACACCTTCTCCTAGAAGGGTGCCAGAGAATGAGCCCTAGCCTCATATTTAAAGGCCCTAGGCCCAAAAGCAGTTACATTGAAGAGCTTCAAACTCATAAGCAACTGGCCCAAAAGCTGGCAATGAAAATCAGCTAGCACAAATCACGAAAATCCGTACGAGCTACCACGTCACCAATCAACGCAAAATCTGGGTTGTCCATACAGCTACCACATCATCAGTTTCTGCACAAGTCTTTTTGTGTGTGTTTGGGTCCTACTTTATTTTAATTCCTTTATGTCACTTGGGCCCAATTGGACGGGGTCCCATAAGTTGGTAGGACTTCTTCTTCTAGTGTTGCTTGTTCTTCTTAAAATTTAGGCCCCTCGGCCATGATTTGAAGGTTGGCTCCGTTCTTCAGTGACTTGACACATCAACAATTTGTGACATCCTCCCTTCTTGAAAGAAAGTAATCGTCCACGATTACAACATATTTGCAAAACAACTCAAGTTAGCTCAAAAAAAAAAATTCCAAGGGTCATTCCGATGGACAGTCATTTTGTTGTTTTTTGTTAATGGAATTGACTTTTCCTTTCGGCTCTTTTGATCAAGGAGTTGGCTTCTCCTTTCATCCAGATCAGAACTCTTGATATTCCGGGGTAGTAAAACTAGCCATCACACCCAGACCGCATTGATCTTCCATGGGTGTCTTGATGCACTGAAATTACATACCCATGCAATCTCATCCAATTAGGAATTTTCAATGGTTGGCACATCACAATGCAACACAAATGCTCACATATGCATGTTGCAGACACAACAAACAGCGCCGCTGAGCACTTTCCCAAGACAAACGGTCTGCAGTATGAAGCTACTCATCGACTACCTCATCAGTCCCCCCCGCAAATAGCCTAAAAAGGTCTGGGCCACGAGTTCATAGGACTGGTACAACCAAACGCTCCCCAGACCGTAGCCTGCATCGCTTTGAGGTTCAAGCATACAACGAAACGCTACCCAGACATCCCGTCTGCGTCGTTCGGAGGGTTTCTAGCATACAAGGAAAGGCTTTCCAGACATCCCGTCTACGTCATTATGAGGTTTTCAAGCATACAACAAAACGCTTCCAAGACATTCTGTCTGCGTTCAAACAATATCAAAACAACATTTCTCACTACTCCACTCGGGAATAAAATCACCAATCATTGAAACCAGTATTAAACCAGAGTCAAACAATTCAAATCGGCACCAAGAGAGGTTTAAAACAAATAGCATCCATTTCAAACAGATTTCAAACAATACTTTCTCAAACAATGTTCAAAATTATCTAACTATAAGACAATTAGAGAGTTCACAAGGCTTTGTTCAGACAACCGAACTTTGAGGATGACTGGTTTGCCCTTCTGTGTCACGATGATGTTTTGGTTCCGACCCTGGAGAGTCACATCATTCTTGTCGTGCTAAGGCATATGCCCAAGAGAACGTCGCAATTGCCCAACTTCATAATGTGGAAAATTGCTTTTCCATGATCATCTTGGATAGTCACTGGAAGAGCACCAATGAGCGGTACCACTTTCTGAGTTTGCCCCGTGGCTAGCTCAGCTTCAATTTCTCCACCCTCTGCATCATAATCAAAGTGCATATGCTTCAAGAATTCTGGATGGATGAAGTTTTCTGTAGCTCCGGGGTCAAAGAAAATAAGGGATTTAAAGCCATTGACTTTGCCATGTACTCGACATAATGCATTTGTACTTTCAAGGCGTATGCCATAGATATCAAGGACTAGTCCAATAGCGGGTCTAGCTCTCTGGATGTGGCCCTAAGGATCGTTCTATCGTGGGAGAAAAAGGTTGCTCTTAAGATGTCGAGGTTTGCTTAGGACAGGTAGTAAATGAATGTCCTGTTTGAAAACATCCGAAGCATCGGCCTTCTTGTAAAAGGGTTTCTCGTTGATGTTGTGTCAGAGGCCTTTGAGGTTAAGTATCACGAGACTCACGAGATTTTGTTCGTTGTTGTCGAGAGTTGTGATCAGTGGCCGGAGGTTCTCCTATGGTAAACTCCAACTTTCCCTTCATCAGTTTGTAGCCGACTGCAGCATGGTCCATAAGCTCTTGCATGGTGGAGACTTGCTTGGAGAGACAATATTCCTACAATGGTGATGGTAGTCCAATGCTGCAACGCTCGCATTGGGCCTCCAAGGGAATAGATCTAAAGAAGGACACCGGAAGGTACACGTCGAGAAATCTTTCGTTATAGTCGGGTTTCAGTGGCAAGCATTTTCAAGTTGCCCCACTCTACCAAAATCCGGACTTCAAACATAGAAGACATGTAGCTACGTGCCAAAACTGTCTTGAAAGCTTGCAATGTCCTTGGAGCATACGGTTGTGTCGCGATTGAACTCCACCATTACATAGCATTATCTTTAAGAAATCCCGCTGCTCGAGAAATCTTGGATTCTTCTGTATAGTTCCCCAAAGAATAGATGTTGCCGAATCGTTGTGGGAACTGCAATCTTTCTTCTTATCTTTCACCCCGGAAAAAGTGAAGAATTTGATTGTCGTGCTGCCATCCTTCAAATCTTTGGGTTGGTTAGGCACGTACCCGCATACAGATAATAAGGGTATCCATATGGACTCCAACCATCGTAGCCTGGTGGCGGTCGCAGTGGTGGTGGGGGAGGTGGGGGCAATGGCGGTGACAAAGGCGGTTGCATTGGATCAGGGTCAGATGGATGCACCATATTCTTGAAGACTCCCCCGATCGGAACAAACGGCTGAGAAGGTTACCGGTTGGAAGCTCTCGTACTTTCTGGTGCCAGAGGAGGAGGTATCTTAAGGGCACCAGAGGGGGTAACATGTAGTTCAAAAATTGCTGGAAACTTTGCAGCATCGAAAGATTCTGTTGAGGATGTCGGAAAAAAAAGTCGTGAGGCTCATCGAGAAGAAATTGCAAATATTCTGTTGAATCTATGAACGCCATGTCTTGGGTTCTTTATGGATTATGCCCTGTAAGACGAGCGGTGAAGACGGGAGTGCGCCCGATGCCTGATGAAGTAAGGGTGGGAGTGGCTAATAAGTCTGGGGTCGCGACCCGAAGATACTTCAAATAAAATTCCAGTAGTCTTTGGTTTGCTCTGTCTACTCTTTTGTAGGACCGGTATGCTTTCAAAAAAGCAGACGTTTGATGCTCTGATACCAGTGTCACAAGACAGGTACCACGTGCCAATAGAAAAGAACAGGCTGAACAGACTTTTAACACTTCAATAACAACTGAACTGAAAGGGAGAGACGACACACAACACGAAATGGCACAATTCCACCCGAGAGAGTATTGGCCCCAAACGTTGGCGCCCCTTTCGGTATTTCTTTATATTACATCAACACAGTACAAGACGATACTCCACGCTCTGTACCTTCTCCTAGAAGAGTGCCAGAGAATGAACCCTAGCCTCATATTTAAAGGCCCTAGGCCCAAAAGCAGTTACAGTTCAAAGCTTCAAACTCAAAAGCAACTACCCCAAAAGCTGGTGCTGAAAATCAGCCAGCGGAAATCATGGAAATCCGTATAGGGTGCCACCGTGAAACGCGGAAATCCGTTCAGGCTGCCACGTCGGTAGTTTACGCAAAATCCGGGTTGTTCGTACAACTACCACGTCATCAGTTTCTACGCAAGTATTTTTTGTGCGTGTGTGGGTCCTGCTTTCTTTTAATTTCTTTATGTCACTTGGGCCCAATCGGACGGGGCCCCATAAGCTACTGCTTGTTCTTCTTAGGGTTTAGGCCCCTCAGATGTGATTTGCAGTGACTTGACATGTGAGCAGTTTATGACAGGAGTGCTCATGGAAGAATCACCATGCCTTGCCTGAATCTTGGCTAAAAAACAACCGATATAAATCTTGCTCTAGCCGAGCTAGAAACGCCCTCTTCTTTCATCGTACCAAATCTGAGAAGCAATCCGTGACTCCTTGTGAGTAATGACACCTAGAGGTACCTCCCTCTGAAGTCAGGCTCTCGTCTCTCTGCACTCCTCATCATACAAGCTATTTTGGAGTGTGCTCCCAGAATGTCGACGCTGCTCAGGCTCAGTATAGGGATATGCCTTTGTTGTTGTATCCTGTAGTGTCTCTGTCAATATATAAGTGAGCTCCCCTAAAGGTCTCCCCGGATCCTCTATGCATAAGCGTTTGTAGATACCATCCATGTAGACAGAATCAGTCTCTAAAGTAAGAGTGTATCAGGTATGCATAGGTGTTTGTGCCAGTCGAGCTGTGCGAACTGGAATGAGACAGTAAACGGGAAAGCATGATCTACTGATATCCCAATAGACCTAGATCGACTTAAAAGTTGAAAGTGCAAAGGAGAGGCTACAGGGAGATGCGCGAGGTGAAGGAGTGCAGGATTGGGCCGGGTAGAGCCACGCATAGATGCAGGAGAGTAGAAGCGCTAGGGATTAAAATCACAGAGACACAGCGAGCGAGAGAGAGAGAGAGAGAGAGAGAGAGAGAGAGAGAGAGAGAGAGAGAGAGAGAGAGAGGAGCACGTTTTTGGGGAAAACTCAGTGAGTTTTGGGTTTTCCCACTTTTATTATAAGTGACTTTAAAAAGATGTGTCCAAGTTCAAAGTATCAAAATGTACAAAAAGGGGTTATTTAGGCCTTTAACCCAACAAGGAACCACAAAACTCACTCATTGAGTTTTTCCCAAAAACGTGCGAGAGCTCTCTCTCTCTCTCTCTCTCTCTCTCTCTCTCTCTCTCTCTCTCTCTCTCTCTGATTTCTAGCCCTAACGCTTCTGCTCTCCTACATCTGTGACTGGCTCTACCCGGCCCAACCCTGCACTCCTTCACCTCGCACATCTCCCATTAGCCTCTCCTTGGCGCTTTCAACTGGTATCAGAGCTCTAGGGTTCAAAATAGGACCTGCGCAGTCTACTCGACAGTAAGTTAAATTTGCTCTCTCGCAATTTTCACTTCCATCGCGAAGCCCCTTGCTTTCAGGATCAAGGAGGTCACCAAAACTACCAAAACAGTCCAAAACAAGCTGTTTTTATGTCAAAACAGGTGATTTACAGATTATTACATGTTAAAACAACAATACGCAGGTGTATCAAATTTGTGAGATCACATGTATTGATGTTTTGTAGGATATGAGAGAAATGCTGAGTATAGGTGATTTAAATCGCATATTCAGCTGAAAATTCTGATTTGGACAGTTTCATGTAAAGAAATTCTGGTCTATTGTATGCAAAGTCTCGTGGTTGCTCCTATTTGCTGAAATTTTCAGCCTATTGCATCTCTTTCACACACACACTTGTAATTGAGCTAAGATGGCTTCTACCTCTTCTGCATCCGACACTAAAAGTTTGATGGAAATCAAACGGTGCAATGGTCAAGGCTTTGACCTTTGGCAAGAACGCATGCAAGATATTGTAGCGCAGATAGTGTGTCGTGCTCTCTACAGTGGGTGCTCCTCAGTGCAATGTGCGTGACAATCTCACTCAAAACAGACTGGAAACAGGAAACAATAGACAACCACGCTCACAGACACAACAACAGCAACAGTAGACCACACAAATGGCTCGACTATCTCAAAGCACTGATACAGACTCTGGCGTGGCAGCACACTCAGCTCCAGCCTAGGACTCTCAGGTACAATCAGGTGTCGAGGCTCAGATGTGCAGGGAGAGTGAAGAAGTGCTGTGTGTCTAGACTCTATACTCCAGACGACGATGCTAGACCATATATCCAGAAGATGATCCACCAACGGCCCATAAATGTTAGCCACCTAAGCCAATCTCCAAAGTGAGTGGTGGTGGTGACCTGGCCACGATGTCCACTAGACCACCGTCCGTATCCAACCACGTGTCACTGCCCAGCCCAGAGAGTCAGTCCAGTGTGAACCAGACTGAACCAACTATACTAACTGAGTGTCCTGTGAAAGTGACACTGTAGCCTTCGGTGAGAGGAAATACTGAAAAACTAGGAAATAAAACCAGTAGGTACCGCATAGTACATCTTTTTTGAAGCAGGTGCTAGGCCCAACCATGCAAGAAATGATTGCTGCTGGCAAGAGAATTCAACACTTGAGGAGGAGGTTTCTCTGCTCGAACACAGGATGGCGGATTCTTATGCAAAGATGATGACAGTTCAGGGTTGAATTGGGAGGGAAAGAGGGGGACGAATTGGGAGGGGGCTGAATTGGGAGGGACTAATTGGGCAGAGGGCCAATTGGGGTTGGGAAGGGAGAATTTGGGAGAGTGCTGAATTGGGAAGGGACTAATTGGGCAGAATTGGGAAGGGACTAATTGGGCAGAGGGCCAATTGGGGTTGGGAGGGGCGTATTTGGGAGAGGGCTGAATTGGAAAGGGACTAATTGGGCAGAGGGCCGAATTGGGAAGGGATTAATTGGGACGGGTTGAATTGGGAAGGGACTAATTGGGAGGGGGCTGAATTGGGAAGGGACTAATTGAGCAGAGGGACGAATTGGGAAGGGACTAATTGGGAGGGGGTTGAATTGGGAAGGGACTAATTGGGCAGAGGCCTGAATTGGGAAGGGACTAATTGGGAGGGGACTAATTGGGCAGAGAGCCAATGGGAATTGGGAGGGGCGCATTTGGGAGAGGGCTGAATTGGGAAGGGACTAATTGGGAGGGGGCTGAATTGGGCAGAGGGCCAATTGGGGGCACATTTGGGGGAGGGCTGAATTGGGAGGGACTATTTGGGAGGGGGTTGAATTGGGAAGGGAATAATTGGGAGGGTCTGATTTGGTGAAAAGGCCGAATAGGAAGAGGGAGTAGGTGGACGAATTGGCAGGGGGGGCGAGTTGGGGAGGGGAAAAGGGGGACGAATTGGGGAGGGGGAGGGACTAGTTTGGGAGGGGAAGGGGCGAGTTTGGAAGTGTTGGGCGAGTTGGGGAGGGGAAGCGGGAGGGGGTGGACTAGGACGAGGGGGAGGATAGGGCGAGGGCGAGGGGGTGATGGGGAGTGTTGGGGTATAAAGCCCAATGTGGTCGCCCACGTAAGTGGGCGGGCCGCCATGTATGTACACATTCTTTTGTAAAAACCTAATAAGAACTCACTATGCTCTACACATTACAGTAGAGCGAGTTCACCATATCGTCGTGCTCTTCTTCTCGCACTCTCTCTCGCGTCGCACTTCCGCTCGTACTCCTTCAACTGGTATCAGAGCTCAAATCGAGGCTCGGGGCAGCACTGCAGGAGGCTAGAGTCACCAACTCAAATTGGAGTGAAATTCGACAAGCGAAGACACGACAGAGAATCTCGTGGGAGAACTTGAAGGACTTGGTGTTGTCAGAATT
Source organism: Adiantum capillus-veneris (assembly GCF_014529385.1). NCBI lineage: Eukaryota > Viridiplantae > Streptophyta > Polypodiopsida > Polypodiales > Pteridaceae > Adiantum > Adiantum capillus-veneris. The sequence goes on from NC_140952.1 coordinate 33,970,572, forward strand.
TCATTCTGAGGTCATCTCGGTCACCGTTCGGCTTCGACAAAGTTCTACGCAGGCCATTTTCGACTACGTGGTCTCAGCGGGTGCAGATCCGACTCTGCAAATTTTGGTTTTTCGGCCTACGACTGCAGGTGCTGAGGATATCGACACTCCCAGAGTGTTGATTTGTGGCTGTCTACACATCGAAGGACGGCTCACAGTTCTTGGAGGCGTGTCACATACGACACGGACGCATCTACACACAGACTGTAGGCGACATCCACTAGTTCATCAGGTAGCTTGTGTTTGCTGCTTGATATTCCAGATTTCATCCTGACATTGCAGGTACTTCCACATGGGATGTATTGTCAGAGATGATGTATGTTTGTTGAGGGTTTGCTGGCTGTGAGTCACGCAACAAACAACCGCTGCAGCGGTTACATCATATAGTGGGAAATTTGTGGATGTATGACTTTGTGGGAAGTCTATGTACTGTTAGATTTACTGCAGCCTTTGTTGAGGGTCGAGTGAGGTTTTATTGAGTTGGGGGATTCTCGAATGTTGAGATCCTTTCGGTGATACAGGTCTTGGAGCGATCCCTCGAGCACCCTTAGATAGGCAGCTAGGATGTATTGACTGTGAGTTAGACAGTTGGGATTGCATCTTTGCTTTACTGCCGTTGAGGCATTGTCGCAGTCTATGCTTACAGGACAGTGACAGGACAGTCAGAGACAGTACAGGTGCAGGACAGGTTTACCCACAGCTTACAGTGTTAGAGAGACAGTGGTTTTTTGAGCTGTTTTTGGTCTGTTTTTAGTACACCAGAGCCATTTTACAAAGGAGACTCTGCCAAAATTTCAGCAGAATCTGAAGCTTTCTTGGTTCATTTGACAGGTTGATATTGGTTCAGAGGTCAGTTTACAGGGGAAACTCTGCCGAATTTTCCCCAAGAAAGTAAACTACTGTGAAGCGTAGCTATGGCTGGATCACAAGAAACTGCTCTTTACAATATCAAGAAGCTGGATGGAACCAATTTCCCATTGTGGAAGAAGCAGATTTGGCACGTGTTGGTACAAAAGAAGCAGATAAAACCTATAAAGCTCAAGGGGATAAAACCAGAAGATATGGACGAAGATGAATGGAGCGAAATGGATGAATTGGCACTTTCTACCATTATGCTAACTTTGGCAGAAAGCGTTTACTTCAATGTAGCAGACGAGATGTCGGCTTATCAAGCGTGGTTAAAGCTGAGTGATCTATATGAGAAGCAGAGTGCAGCTTCACAGGTATACTGGCTTAAGAAGCTTGTTGACTTGAAGATGAAAGAAGGGACACCTATGTCCAATCATCTGAATGAATTCAACACAATCTATAGTCAGTTGTCAGCTCAAGGTGTCAAGTTTGATGAACCTGTTAGAGCTATGTTCCTGTTGATCACATTGCCGGAAAGTTGGGACACTTTTCGCATAGCTTTGAGTAATTCTGCACCTCCAGATGGTTTGAACATAGCAGGTGTAGAAGGAAGTCTGCTTATTGAAGAAACCAATAGAAAGACAATGGACAAAGGCAAAGGAACAGCCGTAGTTGTCAGGGGAAGAACCAAATAAAAGTACAAAGGTGGAAAGAGGAATCAGTCTCGTAGCAAGTCCCGCAGTGCTAAAGGCAAGAGTGACATAGAATGCTACCACTGTGGCAAGAAGGGTCACATGAAAAGAGACTGCAGAGAATGGAAAGCAGAAAAAGGCAAAGAGAAAGCTGAAGACCATGGTGAGAAGAACAAGTCCTCAGTGAAGATTCAAGAAATAAATGTGACAAACACTGTTGCAGAAGATGACAGTTTAGTGTCAGGAGACATCTACTTCTTGAAGAATACAATGGACTCAGCTCTTCTTACAGCATCTGATGGAAATGCACTGAGTGACTGGACTATAGACTCAGGGGCATCACTTCATGTGTCTCCAAACAAGGAGTGGTTTACTTCTTATGTGACCACTAAAGATCATGTTCGGCTAGGAAATGGGCAGACATGTGAGATCTTAGGTGCTGGAGATGTTCAATTGAAGTTTCAGAATGGCTCTTCTTTCACGCTGAAGAATGTGAGACATGTTCCCGCAATTACAAAGAGCTTGATCAGCACAGGTTTACTTGATGATGCTGGCTACGTCACCACTTTTGGACAGAACATGTGGAAGATATCTAAGGGTTCTATGACAGTAGCACATGGAGTAAAGTCTGGAGGACTTTACATGATTTATGTATCAAATGTCTCTAAAAATGTAATCAATGTAACCGAGCAGCCGAACGTTTCTTTGTGGCATAGCCGGTTAGGACATATGTCAAACACAGCAGCCACATAAGCATAGAAGCAGTAGAAGAGATACACAGTTGGCACTTGTTCATAGTGATTTGTGTGGACCTATGCCTAACCTATCTCTTGGGGGAGCTTCTTACTTTATGACATTTATAGATGATTACTCGAGGAAAGTATGGGTTTACTTTCTCAAGCACAAGGATGAAGCGTTTAGTGTTTTCAAAACGTTTGTGACACTTGTGGAGAATCAGAGTGGCAAGAAGCTTAAATGCTTACGCACTGACAATGGTGGAGAGTATGTTTCAAAGGCCTTTCAGGACTTTTGTGAGTCAAAAGGTATAAAACGTGAACTTACTGCTCCTCACAATCCTCCTCAAAATGGTGTTGCTGAGAGGATGAATAGAACCATACAAGAGAAGGTCAGAAGTATGTTGTTTAATGCACAGCTGCCAAATGGGTTTTGGGCTGAAGCTGTATCAACAGCTGTTCATCTTGTAAATAGATCTCCTAGCAAGGTTTTGCAGAAGGATTCAGTGCCAGAGATGGTATGGTCAGGCAAAATGTCCTCATACAAGCATCTCAGAGTCTTTGGCTGTGAGGCATATACTCACGTTCCAAAGGAATTTAGGAACAAACTTGAGCCAAAAAGTAGAAAGTGCATCTTTCTAGGCTATGGTAATTCTGGTGAGATGGGGTACAGACTTTGGGATCCCGAATCCAGAAAGGTTGTCCGCAGCAATGATGTTCACTTTAATGAATCCAAATATCATTCTAAACCAGAGAGGGTTGAGGAGATTAGAAGAGTTTTCTTCCAAGAAGATGGACCTGCACGTGCAAGACAAAATGTCAGGGCTCAAGAGGAGCAAGGACAGGATAGAGTGGAACCACAGGTTGTGGCTGAGCCTGAGCCACGTATTGTGCGTAGATCTGGACGTGTCACGCGACCTCCTGATAGGTTTGTTCCATCTATGAACTATGTCATGTTGACTGATTGCAATGAGCCTTCATGTTACAAGGAAGAAATGCAAATGAAGGACTCCGGGAATTGGCAATTGGCCATGCAGTCAGAGATGACAGCTTTGTATAAAAACAAGACATGGAAGCTAGTTAAATTACCACAAGGCAAAAAGGCTCTACCTTGTAAATGGGTTTACAGGTATAAGATCACCGCTCATGATAGTCAGCCAAAGTACAAAGCAAGGCTTGTTGCCAAGGGCTTTAAGCAAGAACAAGGCATTGACTTTGATGAAGTCTTCTCTCCGGTGGTCAAGATGACTACATTGAGATAATTTCTTGCATTGGTTGCCATATTAGATTTGGTGTTGCACCAAATGGATGTCAAGACAACGTTCTTGCATGGTGATTTAGATGTGGAAATTTACATGCAGCAACCAGAAGGGTTTGTTGAGAAAGGCAAGGAAGATTGGGTATGCCAGTTGTTAAAGAGTCTTTATGGCTTAAAACAATCACCTAGGGCATGGTACCATAAATTCCACAAGTTTATGCTTTCTCAAGGCTACAAACGTAGTGAGTTCGATCACTGTCTATATACAAAGAAGGCTAAGGATGGTAGTTGGCTGATCCTTATTTTGTATGTGGATGACATGTTGATTGCTGGCAAGCACTTGGAAGAAATTTCAGCTTTGAAGTCAAAGATGGCAAAATCGTTTGACATGAAAGACATGGGTGAGGCAAGTCATATACTTGGTATGCGCATTGAGAGAGACAGATCAAAGAAGTTGATTTGGTTATCTCAAACAGAGTATATTGACAAAGTTTTGCAACGTTTCAATATGGAGAAGGGAAAGGTTTTAAGTGTTCCATTGCCACCATATGTGAAACTTAGCAAACAAGATTGTCCCGTGTCTGAGGAAGAACAGGCTGAAATGGATAAGATTCCATATGCATCTGCAGTCGGTAGTTTGATGTATGCAATGATTGCTACTCGCCCAGACATTGCATTTGCAATGGGAGTAGTAAGGATACATGTCAAACCCAGGCAAGAAACATTGGGAGGCAGTGAAAGGAATATTGAGATACCTGAAAACTACAAAGAGTATGCGTATATGCTATGGGAGTCAGGAGCTAAGTGTAAAGGGTTTTACAGACTCAGATTATGCAGGTGACTTAGACAACCGAAGGTCTACGTCAGGGTATGTCTTTACATTGGCTGGTGGAGCAGTATCATGGCGTTCTAGATTACAAGATTGTGTTACTCAGTCTACTACAGAGGCTGAATATGTTGCAGCATCAGAGGCATGCAAAGAATCAATTTGGCTTAATCGACTAGTAACAGATTTGGGAATCAAAGAAGAGATGCCTATGTTATATTGTGATAGTCAAAGTGCTATACAATTGGCTCGCAATCCAGTTTATCACTCAAAGACAAAGCATGTGGATATGAAGTATCATTTCATCAGGGAAAAGCTCGAGGATAAGCAACTTCAGCTTGTCAAAGTTCACACCACAGAAAATCCTGCTGATCTGCTTACAAAAGGACTTCCCTCAGAGAGCTTTGCGCATTTTCGCAAGCAGTTAGGTGTAGGGTAGTACATCACTTCTCTACATCTCTTGTATATTAGCTTGTATAGTAGCTTCTCTCACACTTAAAGTACCACATTGGACTTTAAGTGGGAGGTTGTTGGGGTATAAAGCCCAATGTGGTCGCCCAGGTAAGTGGGCGGGCCGCCAGGTATGTGCACATATTCTTTTGTAAAAACCTAATAAGAACTCACTATGCTCTACACATTACAGTAGAGCGAGTTCACCATATCGTCGTGCTCTTCTTCTCGCACTCTCTCTCGCGTCGCACTTCCGCTCGTACTCCTTCAGGGAGGGTAGGGCGAGGGCGACGGCGAGGGGAAGAGGGGGAAGATAGGGCGAGGGCGAGGGGGTGAACTAGGGCGAGTGCGAGGGGGAGGGTAGGGCGAGGGCGAGGGTAGGGTAGATCGAGGGCTAGGGGGAGAGGGGAAGGGTAGATAGGGGCAAATAAAGAGCACTCAGCTATAGCTATAATGAGCATCACATGCAAGACAGCTATCATGATCTTGGAATTCATCCTGCAGGACGGGCTCTCTGAAGGAAGTTTGCTAGACGACGCAGAGGAGAGCTTTGTTCTGGACGGGGAAGCAGACACCACAGAGGTTGGGATTGATGTTTGAGGGGTCGTGAACTCCTGTAGTGGAGATTTCTTCTCGCTTATATACTTTTTCATAGGCTTTTCAAATTCAACGGCTTTCATCAAGAGGGCTTTCATCGAGAGCACATCATGAGTATCTTTTGTGACCTTCAACACTTTAGCTGGCACATTAGGTTTAGTGACTGTGGAAACATTTGAAGAGGGTGCATCTTCAGGCCAAGAGTGAATAGAGACTCCATAACAAGGCATAGATTTGGTAGCCTCCAACCACTCGAGCAGATCATCATCTGACCCTTCAGGTGTAGTAGGTTGTTCTTGTTCAAGTTTGGTTTCCATTGACAAAGAAACTTGCTGCACCACGGGATCCATACCACCTTCTAAGAGAATGGGTTGCATCGAGGAGCCAGAAGTATGTATCCACATTGCGTCGTTCCCCCAATCATGAAGTGCTTTAGTGTGTCGCAGCCATGGTCTTCCAATGAGCAAAGGAAATCCGCCCTCAACCTGGGGAAGACGAACCACAACAAAATCCAAGTTAAAAGTAAAGTCTTATACCTGCAGAGGTACATTGTCCACTATGACCACTGGGTAGACTGTCCGCTGGTCGGCCAACGTAACTGTGAAGGGAGCAGGGCGAGTAGGCTGTAGACCTAGAGCTAACATAGTGAACTCGGGCATCAGGTTGATGCCAGATCCACCATCCACTATCACTCCTGAGAATTGCCGACCTAAAACGGACACTATAAGGCGAGGGCTTCTATAATCAGTGAGTGGAGCAGCGGGATTAGATATCATATAGGACTCTGATGGTCGCACTGGGAGGTGCCCGCCACTAGGACCTGCTCCAAGATAAAGTGACTGAATAATAGCAAGGGTGTCACTTCTAAAATTTGCATCTAGCCGCAACATGTCATAAAGGGACACTTGTTGGAAAGTGTTCTTCAAGACTGTCTCTGCTGTAAGCTTCTCTTTTTCTACCTGTTGTTCCTTTCGTATCTTGATCTTCTGTTGATCGGAAACTGCTTCCAAGAAAGCTTCATCAATATCGGAGAGCAAAGATTTGGATTCGTTCATGGCACTGGGGGATTGCTTGTTAACAGCTGCTGCAGGCAGGGTATTCATTGGTGTGAGAATATGTGGGGGAGTTGAACTTGATGGAATGCTAAGACCGAGAGCGGCTCTATGGGCCTGGGTGAGGATGCCCGATGGCTCCTATGCCAACTGTGGCGGCTTATTTTGAGGGGTAACCACGTGGGTAGAAGGGGGTGGCTGAGAAACAGTGCTAACTGCTATCAAATTGAGCTTGGGAAAGGCAAACTCAGTCTGGCTTTGACTTGGGTTCGAATCCGTAGATGCACGAATTTTAGGGCAATCCTTACTGTAGTGATCCTTCATATCAGGGCAATGACGGCAGGGAGGAGACCTTTCGGGCAGAGGGCATTTGCTTTGATAATGACCATATTCCCCGCATCTGTAGCACAAAATGGGCCGATTCACTGGACGAGTCGAAGGACGAGGTGGTCCTTGCTCCATGGAGTTGGAGGTGGAGGCATAGAAGCTGTGAGGTGGTAAGGGAGCATGGGTATGATAAAAGCTCTGAGAGGGAAAAGTGCTCTGCATACCTTGCATAGGAGGGGCTGTCAGCAAAGGTGGCATATGGTGTGGATGGCCACAGGGAGAAACCATGTTGGATGCTGGTGCTAACCCCTGTTGGAGAGTAGGACCAAGACTTAGCTGTATTTTGTGCAATCCCTATCTTCATGACCCGATTTTTCGCAGAAGTGGCAATAAGAGCGAAGGGGACAGTCCTGTGGAGGGTGTCCTGGAGAGCGGCATGAACTACACCATACCATAGCCTTAGTCTCCTGATGAGACCTGAGCTCTTCTAACTCTCTTTTAAGTTGATCATAAGACTCTTGATTTGGAGGCTTCTCCTGTCTGAGAGAGAAGGATCTCTCTTCTTGAAGGACCCGCTGTAACTTTAGGGCTTCCAGTTCCCTTCGTAAAGAAGTCAAGGGGTCTAATGGACTGTCCACGAGTACAGGGGTAGTATCTAACTGAGGAGAGTCAGTGAACCTTATTCTTGCTCCCTCTATTCTAGTAGCAGTAGCAACAAAGTCCTCCAGACTGGCTTCAGGACGGAGACTTTCTCTGAGCTTTTGTTGAGAAGTCTTAGGCAGAGCCTTCTCTACCCACTTCTTCACCATGAATTCCCCTGGTTGCTGAGGTAGCTTGGCGACCAGAGACTTTGTTCTGGTCATGAGCTCTGCAAATGTCTCCTTGGGCTGGAGCAACAGGTTGGCCAACTCATCTAGAATCTTCTCTTGATAATCCCCTGGTCGGAAAGCTTCACAAAACTGTTGTCTTAACATGGTCCAAGTAGTAAAGTGGTTTTCAGCAAACTGACTGTACCATTTATCTGCAAGACCATCCAAGGTGGACAGGAAGAGCACCAGGTATGCGTCTTCTCTGTTGAGGCCACGACCTCTGCAAAGAGAGACAAACCTCCGAGCATGGTCGTCTGCATCCTCTGTGGAGAGACCCTTAAAGGTAGGGAACTTGATGTTCACCTTTGCCAGAACACTTGTGAGCTCCTCCATGGCCTCTTGCTCCTAAGTTTGTTGCTCACTAGCTTGCTGTAACAAAATGGAGGAGAGCCTTACCGGAGAAGGTGACCTAGAGGATGTAGAACCGGTCGAAGGAATGGAGGTAGCTATATGAGTAGGTATGGGTGATGGGGTTAATATGCTTCTATTGGGCACCAAGGGTTGACGCCGTCTGTGGTAGTACTTCAGAGGACTCAGTAGTGCACTTTGACGCTCCAATGACCTCCTTGTATGTGTCATGTAGTAACCGCCGACCCCACCAAGCTTTGGGCAAGAAGACCTTCACTTGGGCAAGACGACCTTCACTTGGCTGAACATTGGTCTAGACTCTACTAGACCAGGGCGAGTGACTATACCACCTGGCCTGGACCAAGACGAGGAAGGACTAGACCAGGGATGAGGACTGGGTGGACCAGGGCTAGAGAGGACCAGACCTGCAAGGCGAGAGACTAGACCAGCTAGATTAAGCTGTCAAGGGTGAAACTGGACCAGACCAACAGGCTACACAGGCGAAGCGAAGAAAACCAGCTACTCAACAGAGTGAGACTTCAGTTGAGATCCCATCGTGGTCGCCAAAATGAGAGCACCTGTAGCGCAGATAGTGTGTCGTGCTCTCTACAATGGGTGCTCCTCAATGCAATGTGTGTGACAATCTCACTCAAAACAGACTGGAAACAGGAAACAATAGACAACCATGCTCACAGACACAACAGCAACAGCAACAGTAGACCACACAAATGGCTCGACTATCTCAAAGCACTGATACAGACTCTGGCGTGGAAGCACACTCAGCTCCAGCACAGGACTCTCAGGTATAATCGGGGTGTCGAGGCTCAGATGTGCAGGGAGAGTGAAGAAGTGCTGTGTATCTAGACTCTATACTCCAGACGACGACGCTGGACCATATATCCAGAAGATGATCCACCAACGGCCCATAAATGTTAGCCACCTAAGCCAATCTCCAAAGTGAGTGGTGGTGGTGACCTGGCCACGATGTCTACTAGACCACCGTCCGTATCCTGCCACGTGTCACTGCCCAGCCCAGAGAGTCCGTCCAGTGTGAACCAGACTGAACCAACTGTACTAACTGAGTGTCCTGTGAAAGTGACATTGTAGCCTGCTACAGATATCCTTTCCTTAAAGGATTGTGAAGATGCATTGGAAGAGAATAAGCCGTAAGGTTTGTCTGACGAAGAGTGGGCCAGGTTGAATAAGAAGGCTATGGCCTACATCAAAATGGCTATCAATGATGACATTTTGACGGACATCAAGCGTTTGGACTCTGCTTATGCAATATGGAAAAAGCTAAAGTCCAATTATGAGAACACCATGCCTGTGAACCATATGCATTTGATGCGAAAGTTGGTGAATATGTAGGTTGATGACTCGAAGTCAACTTCTGAGCATTTGAGTGCTTTTACAGGTGTGTTGAGTCAGTTGCAGGAACAGTGGGCTTCAACAATTTGATGATAAGCTCAAAGCTATTTTCTTACTTATGACATTGCCAAATACTTGGGAAACATTGGTTGTCTCCTTGAGTAACAATCCCACCCTCACGTAGATGGTGTGAGAGTGTCTATTCTCAATGAAGAGATTAGATGCAAGTCTAGTGGGGAAGGTGGCAGTTTTGCCTATAATGCAAGAGGTAGAAATCAAAAGTGTGATGCGGGCAACAGGACTCATAATAGAAGTAAGAGCAAGACAAAGAATAAGGATGTTACTTCGTAGAAAGGATCACAAGAAACCTGATTGCAGGTATTCAACAAAGAGCAAGATAGGAAGAAGGAAACGCAAGAGAAGAAGAAGAAAGATAAGAAGAAAGGGGAAACACAGCAGGTGATTCCTCCAAGGATGCTAAAAATGCAAATGTATCCTCTAGTGTGGTCATTGAGGAGTTGTCAGACGTTGAGGACATTTTGGTTGTGGCTTCATGCCCCTCAGATTTGGTGATAGCTAATACAGAAGACATGCTTATCTCGAAAAAGATGTCATTGATGCATTGCTTAGAACTAATGATGGCCTATCTCAGTCTTGGATAGTAGATTCTGGTGCGTCTTTCCATGTGACTCCATCTTTGGAGTGTTTTGCTATATATGTTGCAGGCAATAATGACAAAGTGTACCTTGGTGATAATTTTGCTTGCAATATTGAGGGAATGGGTACCATGCGTTTGGCTCTTAACAATGTTCAAGAGCTGCATTTGAATGATGTCAGGTTCGTACCAGGCATTTAGAAAAGTTTGCTATCTGTTGGCCAATTAGATGCACATGATTTTACTACCATCTTTGTTAGGGGTTCATGTAAGTTGCTTAAGGGCTCTATGCTTGTTGCAAAAGGGTCTAAAAGAGGTACTTTGTACTATCTTCGATGCAAAGCTTTGTCTGGCAAGTTTCTTGCTGTTGTTGAAGTTGCTTCACATACGGAATTGTGGCATAAGAGACTTGGCCATATGAGCCAAAAGGGTATTGATGTGCTTTCCTCTCTGAAGAGGGTTGATATAAAAGGCAAAAACTTGGGACTTTTTGTAAAGATTGTCTTTATGGGAAGCAAAAGAAATCTTCTTACTACTCTGGTGTCTTTCGCAAAGCTAATCCTCTTGATCTTATTCACTCCGATATATGCACTATGCCTGTTAAATCTTTTGGTGGTGCATTGTATTTTGTTACATTCATTGATGACTGTACTAGGAAAGGATGGGTGTATTTGTTGAAAAATAAGAGTGAGACTTTTAATGCTTTTAAGAAGTTTTATGCTTTTGTCACTACTTAAAAGAGTGCTAAGCTTAAATGTCTCAGATCGGATAATGGAGGAGAATATGTATCTTCTGAATTTCAACGTTTTTGTGAAGATGATGGGATTAAAAAGGGAGTTGACAACCCCTTATAATCCGTCTTCGAATGGTGTGGCTGAGAGGTACAACTGTACTTTATGTAAGAGAGTGCGCTGCATGTTGTCCACCGCTAATCTTTCCCAAGAGTTTTGGGAGGAGGCATTAAAAACTGCAGTTCATATTTGCAATTGCTCTCGAACTAGTAAGCTGAAAAATGACATTCCAGAGGAGGTTTAGTCTGGCAAATCTGCCTCTTATAATCATTTGAGAGTATTTGGCTGCAAAGATTTTGTTCATGTACGCAATGACTTGAGAACAAAGCTTGATATAAAGTCCATTAAAGGAGTCTTTCTAGGTTATGGGAAGAAGGTGAGATGGGCTATAGAGTGTGGTTACCACAATTTAGAAAGGTAATTCACAGCCGAGATGTAGTCTTCAATGAGCCAAATTGCTTAAGAATGCTACAAAATATGATGCTGACAATAAAAAAGTCAGATTTTAGCCTTTCGTGCCACCCATTGATGTTGAAAAAGAGCCTCATGATGCATTACCGCAAGTTGAAATTGATAATCAACCGGTTAACTTTGAGCCAGAAGAGGTAGGACATGATATTGATGCTCCTACTTAGGATGGACAGCCACCTGAATTGGTTGAAAATGATTTTCGGCAGCATGATAGAGTTGAAAATGAGTTGCCTCATGATGTAGAACTATTGCTTGAGAATGTAGATCATTGGGTACGCAGGTCAAGTCGTTTGAAGGCAACCGCACAGATTTAATCCCTCTTTGCATCATCTAATGTTGACAGATGAGGGTGAACCTCTTACTTTTAAAGAGGCTAAGTCATGTGAGTCAAGTAGTAAGTGGGAGCCTGCCATGCAAGAGGAAATGAAATCCTTGTATGCAAAATTGCAAATGATACTTGGGATCTTGTGCCATTGCCTAAAGGGAGAAAGGCTCTTCCTAACAAATGGGTGTACAAGATTAAGATTGTGGATGAAAAACCCAAGTACAAGGCAAGATTGTTTGCAAAAGGATATGCACAGAAAGAAAGAATTGATTTTCAAATTTCAATGGCACAAGATTAAGATTGTGGATGAAAAACCAAAGTACAAGGCAAGATTGGTTGCAAAAGGATATGCAAAGAAAGAAGGAATTGATTTTCAAGAAATCTTTTCCCTGTTGTAAAGCTTACAACTTTACATGTCCTTTTTGCTCTCGTTTCGATGCTTGATTTGGAATTGAATCAAATGGATGTAAAGTGAAACCCGCCCATGGGGCGGTAGGCTTTGGCTTTCACCCGAAATTCTTTACTTTAGACACACACAGAGAGAACGTGCAAAGGAAACATGCGACGGGAATTAACACTTAAGCACATATACAACTCGGAAGCTAGAATGCTCCGAGTAGACGCCGACAACCTGTAGGCCCCAAAATTGGCACCCCTTTCGGTATTTCTTTATACTTTGAGAGGGTAAATTACAAAGTAGAGTCCTAGGAATTCTTTACCTGTATCCAGCTAGATACCACTTGTTTTGGCCAAATTTCGGCACCATAACAGCCCCAAAGCTTGCGCGAAACCAATTTCCCTATTGGAACTCACTTCCACTGGCATAAACCCACTGATTCCTGCCCAAAAACAGTAATTCAGCACGATGTATTTACTGATTTTTGCCCTGTTTTCAACCCTAAACAGTCCCCAAACTATCCTTTGTCAGAGGGGCATTGTTTCCAATCATTCTGGCGTCCATATGGCTGCCAGAACCTGCATGTTGCTCAAAACGCAGCAAAACAACCCTGTAAAGACGCATCTGATGCCTTCCAATGCTGAAAATGAGATCCTTGGTCCTAGGTAAAGTCATGGGAAGCTAAAAAATGTAGAGAAATGTTGAGCGTGCGGCGGTGTGTGCAAGTGAAAGAGCATGTGAGGAAGTGCAGTGTGTGTGCAGAGAGGGGTGGCGAAAGCCAGCAGGAGAGAAAGCGCTAGCAGAACGATGAGGGAGAGAGAGAGGGCTCACGTTTTTTGGGAAAACTCAATAAGTGAGTTTTGGGTTTTCCCACTTTTATTATAAGTGACCTTTAAAAAATGTGTCCAGGTATAAAAATGTACAAAAAAGGGGTTATTTACGCCTTTAACCCAACAACCTCCCACTTAAAGGCATAAATGACGCCTTTAAGTTAACCAACTCCCACCAGCTGTATGCAATGCTCATGTTGAGCCTTAGCAAGACTCTTGGTGAGAACATCTGCAACGTTATCCTGTGTGTGAATCTTAGTCAAGGTGACTAGACCATCCTCCAATAACTGTCGTATGAAGTGGTATCGCACATCAATGTGCTTTGTCCGTGCATGAAACATGGCATTCTTGGCCAAATAGACAGCACTTTGGCTCTCACATCCCAAGACAGGAGTACTAGCAGGCATACCAAGCTCTTTGACAAGTTTGCCCAACCATATGGCCTCTTTAGAAGCCTCAGTGGCTGAAATATATTCAGCCTCAATAGTACTCAATGCCACAATTTTCTACAGTCGTGAACACCAAGAGACAGCACCACCAGCAATAGCAAACACATAGCCACTAGTGGACTTCCTGGTATCCAAGTCACCTGCCATATCTGCATCACAATAGCCCTGCAACTTCAGGTCACTTTTGCCATAGCATATACACCTAGATTGTGTACCTGACAAGTATCTCAGAATGCATTTCAAAGCTTCCCAATGTGCTTTGCCGGGATTGGACATGTATCTACTAACAACTCCCACCGCATGGGCAATGTCAGGACGAGTGGCAACCATAGCATACATAAGAGAACCACAAGCTGATGCATAAGGGATTCCCTTCATAGCATTCACTGCCACGTCATCCTTTGGGCAATCGGCTTTGCTAAGTTTTGTGTGTGGAGGTAAAGGTACTCCAAGTGACTTAGCTTTAGCCATGTTAAACCTATCAAGTACTTTAGCAATGTACTTTTCTTGAGATAAGAAGAGCAATTTCAGCTTTCTATCCCTCTTGATTCTCATGCCCAAGATGTGCTCAGCATCACCTAAATCCTTCATTGCAAAAGCTGAATTCAGTTGACGTTTAAGAGCATCAATGGTAGACTTATGATTCCTAGCAATCAACATATCATCTACATATAGCACAAGGATTATAGAACTTCCATCATTATCCTTCTTTGTATACAAACAATGGTCTGAATGGCTGCGTTTAAAGCCTTGAGACAGCATAAAAGTATCAAACTCTTTGTACCACTGACGTGATGACTGCCTCAAACCATACAGTGCCCTTCTTAGTTTGCATATAAGTTACTTTCTATCAGGAACTACAAAACCCTCAGGTTGCTTCATGTAGATATCTTCATCAATGTCACCATGAAGAAAAGCTGTTTTTACATCCATTTGATTCAATTCTAAGTCAAGCGCTGCAACGAGAGCAAAAAGGACACGCAATGTCGTAAGCTTTACAACAGGAGAAAAGATCTCTTGAAAGTCAATCCCCTCTTTCTGTGCATACCCTTTGGCAACTAACCTTGCTTTATACTTGGGCTTTCCATCAACACATTTGACCTTGTAAACCCATTTGTTAGGAAGAGCCTTTCTTTCTTTAGGCAATGGCACAAGATCCCAAGTATGTTTGCATGCAAAGATTTGATTTCCTCTAGCATCGCAAGCTCCCACTTACTGCTTAACTCACATGATTTTGCCTCTTTATATGTAAGAGGCTCACCCTCATCTGTCAACATAACATGATGCAAAGAGGGGTCAAAGCGCTGTATCAACCTTCTGACATGAGTAGACCTGCGTACCCAATGATCTACATTCTCAGGCATAGGTTCTACATCAGGAGGCAACTCATTTTCAGCATGCTCATGCTGCTGAAAATCATTTTCAGCCATGACAGGTGGCTGTCCATCCTCATTTTGAGCATCTAAATCATGTCCTACCTCTTTTGGCTCAAGGTTAACCGGCTGATTATCAATTTCAGCTTGCGGTAATGCATCCTGAGGTTCTTTTTCAACATCAATAGGTGGAAAGAGAGGCTGAAATTTGATCGATTTCTTGTCAATTTCATAAGATGTAGCATTTTCAGCAATTTAGCCTCATTGAACACTATATCTCGGCTGCGTACAACCCTCTTAAACTGAGGCAACCATGTCCTGTAGCCCATTTCACCCTCTTCCCCATAACCTAGGAAGAGTCCTTGGATGGACTTGGCATCTAGCTTTGTCCTCAAGTCATTACGAACATGGACAAAAGCCTCGCAGCCAAACACTCTCAAATGATCATAAGAGGCAGGTTTGCCAGACCAAACCTCCTCTGGAATGTCATTTTTCAGCGTACTGTTAGGAGAGCGATTGCATACATGAACTGCAGTTTTCAAAGTCTCTCCCCAAAACCCATGAGGGAGATTAGCCGTGGACAACATGCAACGCACTCTCTCACATAAAGTACGGTTATACCTCTCAGCCACACCATTAGAAGATGGATTATAAGGGGCTGTCAACTCCCTTTTAATCCCATATTCTTCGCAATAACGCTGAAATTCAGCAGACGTGTACTCCCCCCCATTGTCAAATCTCAGACATTTAAGCTTACTACCCTTTTGCGTGGTCACAAAAGCATGAAACCTCTTAAATGCATTAAATGTCTCACTCTTATTCTTTAAGAAATATGCCTAGCCTTTCCTAGTGCAATCATCAATGAATGTAACAAAGTATGATGCACCACCAAAAGACTTAACAGGCATTGAACATACATCGGAGTGAATTAAATCAAGAGCATTAGCTTTGCGCAAGACACCAGAATAATAAGAAGACTTCTTTTGTTTACCATACAAACAGTCATTACAAAAATCTAACTTGGTGCCCTTTACATCAACCCTCTTCAAAGAGGAGAGCACATCAAGTCCCTTCTGGCTCATATGGCTAAGTCTTTTGTGCCACAACTCCAAATGAAAAGCAACTTTGGCCACTGCAAGAAACTTGCCAGGCAAAGCTTTGCCATGTAAATAGTACAATGTACCACTCTTGTATCCCTTGACAATGAGCATTGATCCCTTAAGCAACTTCCATGAACCCCCAGCAAAAATGGTTGTATAACCCTGTGCATCCATCTGGCCAACAGACAATAGATTCTTCTTGATGCCTGGTACATACCTTTACATCTTTAAGCATAAACTCTTGGCCATTGTTTAATTCCAAGCGCACAGTGCCCATTCCTTCAATGTCACAAGCATGGTTATCCCCAAGGTAAACCTTGCCATACTTGCCTGCATGATAAGAAGAAAAACACTCCACAGATGGAGTCACATGAAATGAGGCACCCAAGTCTACTATCCAAGACTGTGTAAGGCCATCATTTGCACTTAGCAATGCATCAATGGCATCTCTACGTGAGATAAGCATGTCTTCTGTATTTGCTACAACAAAATATGAGGGGCATGAAGCTGCAACCAAGATCTCCTCACTGTCGGATAACTCTGTGATAACCACACTAGAGGATACATTGACAGTCTCCGAATCCTTGGAGGAGGTACCTGCTAATTTTTCCCCTTTCTTATCCTCTGTCTTCTTCTTCTCCTGTGATTCCTTCTTTCTTTCTTGCTCTTTCTTGAAATACCTGCAATCTGGCTTCTCATGGCCTTTTTTGCCACACTGCTAACAAGTCACATTCTTATCCCTAGACTTGCTTTTACTCCTGTTTTGAGTCTTGGTACCTGTATTTTGCTTTTGACTTCTGCCTCTCGCATTGTAAGCAAAACTGCCACCCTCCCCACCACTAGACTTGCGTCTAATTTTCTCATTTAAGATGGAGCCTCGCACTCCATCATATGTGAGGTTGGGGCTATTACTCAAAGAAACCACAAGCGTTTCCCAAGAGTCTAGCAAAGTCATCAAAAAAAATATGGCTTTCAACTTGTCATCAAAAGGTTGAAGCCCAGTATCCTGTAGTTGACTCATAACACTGGTGAAAGCACTTAAGTGCTCAGAAGCCGACTTGGCTTCGTCAAGCATCATGTTCACTAGTTTGCGCATCAAATGCACCTGATTCACAGAGGTGGCGTTCTCATAAGTGGCTTTCAACTTGTGCCAAATTGCATGTGCACTGTCCAAGCCCTTTATGTCCACCAGAATATCATCGGTCACAGCCATTTTGATATAGGCCTTTGCCCTCTTGTTGAGCTTGGCCCAATCCTCATCCGGCATATCCTCAGTCTTTACAGCCAAAAGGGCATCCTCACAATCCTTGAGGAACAAAATCCCCTGCATCCTGTCCTGCCATAGGTCAAAACCTGTACCGTCAAATCGCTTGATTTCCATCAAGCTCTTGGCATCAGACGACGAGGAAGTAGAGGCCATTTGCACGGATAAAAATGCAGCCGAAAGTGTCTACACAAAATTTGAAAATTTCTAGTGATCACAATGTACCGCACATTGCATACAATGTGCTGAAAATTTCAGCAATTAAGAAGTATCCCCAATGTGTACTTGCATAAACCCACAAAAGGCGTACATAAACCTCAATTTGTGTACATAAAAACAGTCCAATTCTGAATTTTCTGCAAATTTACTGTTTTGGCGCATCAATTTGTATCAAATGGACATGTTTTGAGTGGGAAAAGCAAGGGGCATTCACGGGAATCAATTTAGAACACCTGCGTTTTGCTGTTTTGACCTGTAATTTTCTAGTTTTTACCTGTTTTGACCTAATTTCAGCCTGTTTTAGGCTGTTTTGGAAACCCTACACCCTAGGTGACACCGGATGCAAGGGGCTTCGCGATGAAAGCGGAAATTTGACGCGAGAAGCCTTTCGTATGCTATCCAGCCACCTGCGCAAAGCTTCTGAAACCCTAATCTGGCTCTGATACCAGTTGTTGAGCGCACGACGGTGTGTGCAAGTGAGGAAGTGCAGTGTGTGTGCAGAGAGGGGTGGCGAAAGCCAACAGGAGAGAAGGCGCTAGCAGAACGATGAGGGAGAGAGAGAGGGCTCACGTTTTTGGGGAAAACTCAATAAGTGAGTTTTGGGTTTTTCCACTTTTATTATAAGTGACCTTTAAAAAATGTATCCAAGTTCAATATGAACCTGGACAAAGTATAAAAATGTACAAAAAAGGGGTTATTTAGGCCTTTAACCCAACAAGAAATGACTGAAAATCACAGTTATCAGCCTCCAAAACTGCTCCAAAAAGTCAGTTACGAGTTCTGTTCTCCCAAACTTGGTAAATTGGTCAAAAAGTGCCACTTGGCATTTATGCATGCAATTTCCCCGCATTAGGCTTCCCAGTTAAAAATCTCTTAACTGGTGCATCAGTTGACTTTGCAGCAGAGTTGTAAAATGTTCCCCTTGTGTCATTCTGAAACATCTGACGCGAACAGATTTCATGGCCCAAAATAGCAGTTCCCTAATTTTTAGGAGATGCTTCTGTTGGGCTCCCACTGGTCTTCTAGCCATCTATCCTCATTGGGACTGTATCCAAAAGTGCAATGTGGCCCAACTATTGAATACTTTCTGTTGGTGATCCCACCTTGACTTTATGCCTTTATTGAGCTCACTTCCTAGTATCCACCAACTTGCTAAGTGTGACGGGGGACCTACATGATCTTGAACTGAGCCTAGATATCCTTTTACTTTACAAGTTCCTGTGCCAACCAACTTCTCGTCTGCGGGTGAAACTACCGTTCACATTGGCCATACAATGTTGGACCATTTGCAACTTACCCCCCCTCTTGAAATCACAAACGTCCTCGATTGCATATCATAAATACATGCCATAGATGATCTTGTGTGGTAAGCACCCTTTTATCATCGCATGTATCCGCAAGAAAGACTGTGAAAGGTATCCCTTTTATCATCGCATGTATCCCCAAAGGCCTCAAGCTAAAGCTGCAATACATTTGGTGACTCTGATAGTTCATGCTCTTCCATCCACTTTGCATCCATAGGTGGATGGTTCTTGAACTTCACCAAATAGAATCTAGCAACTTGTCCCTTAACTTTTTTAACTTTTCAAGATGCTCTTGCCTCTACAAACGAGCATAATTCCACAACATTGTAGCGTACTACCCACAACCAAGTAAGCTCAAATTTCAAGATGATTTACCAATGCGTCAAAGAATCCAAGCAATCGCCTCATAGAATCAATGAGCAGCGTGCCACTTGGCAAACCCACATCACTCCCTCAGGAGATCTAGTGGCCAATCTACCACCATGAGACCTCTCCCTATCTCATCTTGGTTCATACTTGCAAACCCAAAAAACGCAGCAAAAAATCAGCCCTAATTTGACCACTTTTTGGCAGGGCGAACATGCGGAATTTCCTCTCTGTCCTATGAAGAGGAACTGAAACCGGCCTAAGGGCGGTAGGCGTTGGCTTTCACACGAAATGCTTTACTTTAGACACACACAGAGTACTTTGCAAAGGTAACCTGTAGTGGGGATTAACACCTAAGTATACACACGGCTCGGGAGCTAGAATGCTCCGAGAAGACGCCAACAACCTGTAGGCCCCAAAATTGGCGCCCCTTTCGGTATTTCCTTATTCTTTAACAGAGGGAATAAAACCTGTGATCTCCTACAAGCTGCCCCGCACAACCTAGGCTAAGAAACACCTGTTCTGGCCCGATTTTGGCAGCATAACTGTACTAGGACACTTCACAATCAGTATCCCCACGCAATAGGTGACTTTCCCGACGCATACGGACACTTTGCAAAACCTGGCGAGAATCTGCACTGAATTCTCTGTTTTTTGCCCCGAAAATGCGTCAGTTCACCTGTATAGCGGTCCCCTTGCGTCCCCGAACCTCTTGGGGGTATTAGGGTCCGTTTAGGGCCGAAACCCTAAACTTGCAAAAATACACAGCAGGCTGTAATTACCTGTTTTGGGCTCCGTTTCGCGTGCCGATCGCATCTGTAGCAGGATCTCGAGCTCCCGCACCCGTAGGGCTACTTGCCCTTTGAATCGGACGAGGTTTCCCACGTGAAACCTTTCCGAATTCACTTGTATCTGCGGGGGATTAGCCGCTAGCTAATCCAATACTTGTGCAAGAGGCTCTTGCCTCGGCAATCGCGCATGAACCCACATAACTGTACATTGGTCAAATGAAAAGCCCACTAGTGGGGCATAACATACTGCTCGTAGGGGAGAGAGAGAGAGCAGTGCGTAGCGTGCAAGGCATCACTCCTAGCACCCCACTGGACATAAGGGGGAAAGGAAGCACTCCATAGCTCTTAACTTGTGACAAAATGCAAAAGGAGGCTCTTCCCAGCTTAAAAATTCAGCGCCCATTTTTCTGGAAGAGGCAAGTACATGAAATTTTGCCACTTGGTGCATTTACAAGCATTTTCCTGTTTCGGGTTCGTCGCTTAAAAATCCCCCGACTGGGCGCCCAGTTGACTTCGCGGGGCAAAGTTGTAAAGTGTTCCCCTAGTCATACCGGAGGTAATGACGCGAACACATTTCGTGGCTCAAAATAGCAGTTCCCTAAATTTTAGGAAATGATTCCGTTGGGCTCCCTGTGGTCATCCGACCATCTATCCTCATTGGGACCGCATCCAAAAGTGCAATGTGGCCCAACTGTCGGATACGTTTTGTTGGTAGTCACACCTTGACTTTAGGCCTTTATTGAGTTCACTTCCTAGTATCCACCAACTTGCTAAGTGCGACGGGGGGACCTATATGATCTTGCTCTGAGCCTAGACATCCTCTTACCTTACGAATTCCAGTGCCGAGTCCCGACCATTACCCATCTGCGGGTGAAACTACCGTTCACATTGGCCATACAATGTCGATTGTTTGCTACTTCAAAAAGAGGGTCTCAAAAATAAAACAAAACCCCTTGGAAAGAAACCAACAACTAAAGTTAGCAGTTGCCACGTCCTCGTGACATAGTTAACAGTTGCCACGTCCCCGTGACATACCCCCCTCTTGAAATCGCAAACGTCCTCGATTGCATACCATAAATACACGCCACTGATGATCTTGTGCTATTAACACTCTTTTATCATCACATATATTCGCAAGAAAGGTCATAACACATAGATACAAATGACTTAATGAGGCCTTCATACTTTTGTCATTTCCATCTATTACACTAAATTCATACGTACATTTGATGTACTAGCTCTATCATTACCCCTCCTTTGCACACGTTGGGTTGGGGCATAAGTATAGGCTGTAACCCAAAGGCTTCAAGGTAAAGCTGCAATACATTTGGTGACTCTGACAGCATGCTCTTCCATCCACTTTGCATCCATAGGCGGATAGTTCTTGAACTTCACCAAATAGCGTCTTGCAACTTGTCCTTTAACTTTTTTGTCCTTATGTGCCAAAACTTGCTCAAGTACTAGGATCTCATCAAGTTCCTCAACTTCTGGCTGATCCTTATCTGGCATATCTTCTGGCACATCACCCACGCAGGGCCTTAGAAGACTCACGTGAAACGCATTATGAATCTTCCACGCATCAGGCAATTTCAATGGAATTTGGTCTATAGGCTTCCTAAATGCTCTAGATCACAAGGGTGCACTCCAATGTGTCTTTTGATCTCATATCTGGCCTCTAGGATATCATACACGTCTTGTTTTTTTTTAAGGTTCTCATTCCCCACATAATTTCATCCTAGCCTTTCTAGCCTTCCAACTATTTCGTTTGCTCTTGGTTTTTTAGCAGATGCATCGGTCTTTGGTTCACCAGTCTCTGGACTCGCATCAGTTTCCATCACCTCTGTCTCTGGATTCTCATCAACTTCTTGAGACATTTTTTGTGAATCTTTATGACTCGGTTTGGGTTTTTTGGATAGCCAAGGATCAAGTGAATGAAACCACAGTCAAGACATGATGCATTTACTTGTGTAATCTCCATATGGAGTTGTTTGACCGAGTGGTTGTCACAGCATTTGTGACAATCTATCTCTGATCGAGGATATTCTTTTTGCATTTCCTCTTGGCTGTAAATAGGCTCTAACTTAGCTAAGCCTCTATTCACAATGAACCACAATGTCCTTTCGTCCATCTCATACATTCTTTCTTCAGGTTAAAGCGAAGGAGATAGAGGTTGTACCGGCCTCACCACTCCATGTGTTTCTCTCATCTTCTATCTTTTTGAAGCGCAATACCTACTTTGGTGGTTATAATGTATTGTAGTTGGTTCTAGCACTTGTTTATTAGATGCTTTCATCATCGGTGTATATCTCATGTCTATAAGACCAGGCTGAGGTTGTTGTCCTAAGACCAGGCTGTGGCCTTGCGACTCCTACTGGACCTGACACATTCCTCGTAACGTATCTAGGTGGAGGAGGTGCTACTTGAACAGGTTGTACATACATATCCCCAAAATATTCCATGCTATAGTAACACTCTTCTGTCATATGGTTTGTCCACTTTCTCTCAATTTCGCACATGATTTAAGCTCCCCGAATCAAACTTTACAAGAGAAGGTAACCTCCTGACATTTCATTGATAAACTTTTCTTTATTGATAGGTGACGTTGGTTTTGCAATGGACTTAGTCATTTGTGAATCACTCTGCTGAGAGGATGTGTCATCATCTTGATTCTTACAATCCTTTTCTTTATATTCCTCACAATTATCCACCCCATAAAGAGCTTCCTTGATGAATTTCTTGAGCGTCAAGCTCCTTACCATACATAGATCCTTCTGAAAATCCATATGTCTCATTCCCTAGATAAAGATCATCATTAATCGTGCCTGCATAGGTATTTTTGTTTTGGGATAGAATTTGACATATCTTTTGACCCATAATGCCAGCTTGTGCACTGATTCATCCTCTTTTTGATTGAATCTGTGAATTTGTGAGACTGTATTGTGAGCTATGCCTTTCTGGGAGAATTCTTCGATGAATTCTTCAAATAGCTCGTCTAGAGTCTCAAAATTGTGTCTTTTTACTGAGTCGAACCATGTAGCCGCGTCATCTTCTAGGGTTAAGATCTTTATCTCTGAAGTATTTCTTGTTTACCAATCTGTCATCCAAAATCTCTCAACAAAATGGGTCTCTATCTACTGCAAGTTTGGAAGATCCATTATGGGCGGATGCTCCTCTACCAATAGGATCCTGGAGCTTATGTAAGCTGAGCTTGAATCTAAAGAAGAGATGATCCCTGGGCTTAACAACTCTAGCTTGATGTAAGAAGAATTATTCCAACGTTTTCAAGTGCGTGGGTTAGGAAAAAGTCAAAACTATGTCCAACACCATGACCGTTTCCTCACAATTCTCTCAAATTGTCACTTTTAGACACCCCCAAATTCCGGATGAATTTTGAGGCCTTAAACGCCGTTTTTTCGGACATTGACCAACAATGAATGACTCAAGGGTCTTTTGTTATTGTTCATAGGGTCACATTGATTGTCATAGAGCTACTCTTGAGCTTTGTTTTGATAGAAAAAGTTTTTGAATCCTATATAGGGAGCTCAATTTATGGCCAAAACAGTTTTCTATCGTATTCAATCTTTTTGTAGGTCAATTTTGGAAATTTCAGAGTCTCAACACTGGATTCTTGCTTTGGTCCACTTACAGGTGTCAATGTTTTGTTTTGGAATGATATTTGGGATTCTATGGGCAAAAGGAAGGCCTTTGACTAGTGAAAGTTCCTCTCTGGCCTCAATCTGTGCCTGGAGACTTCATACGCGTATGATGTCTCCTGACTTAGAATTGCTCCAAACTTTAACTGTAGACTCTCCTTGATGTACTCTAACCGCTCCAAGTCTCAATTTGGGATTCTGATACTTTTAGACAGGTCTATCACTCTTTTTTCTGTCTAGTTTCTTGCAACCACCTTGGGAGGTTAACTAAGCCAAAAGTGATCCAAATTTGATGAAACTTGGTCTCTAGGACTATCTTGTGATGGCAAACACTTCTGTGAGCTCAAATGTAAGTTTTGATCTCTAATTTGGCACTTGAGACATCATACGTGTACGATGTTTTTTGTGGCAAAATGAAGTGACTTTTATTCTACAGACTCCTTTTTCTGTCTAGTTGCTTGCAACCACCCTGGGAGGCTAACTAAGCCAAAAGTGATCCAAATTGAATGAAACTTGGTCTCTAGGACTATCTTGTGATGGCAAACACTTCTATGATCTCAGATGTAAGTTTTGACCTCTAATTTGGCACTTGAGACATCATACGTTACGATGTTTTTTGTGGCAAAATGAAGTGACTTTATTCCAGAGACTCCTTATCACTCAAGAAACTCTCAGCAACAACTTCTAGAATTCAATTTGAACACTTTTTGTGCGAGTTATAATAAATACAAGCATAAACCTTGCCCAATTTTTGTCTTGTCGCACATATTAGCCCAAATGTGCTCCAAATGCAATGAAACCTTGGCTAGGGACTTCTTTTATGGTTTAAAATACTATGGTATACTCAAATGTTTGATTTGACCCATATTTGTTGGCCTCCAAGACATCATATGCTTTGGCTCAGATCTCACTTCTGCTTCTATTTAGAGTACTTCTTGATGCATACAACAAGAATATGTGATCACATTTTGAATGTCAAAATTGCTCAAAATCACTACCTTTTCACCTTTACCTTCTTGGATCTGCAAAAGATCTCCTTAAATTTAAAGAAATGTGTGCAAATAAGATGAAATTTTGCAAACAAGCTTAACAAATCATTTACAAAACTCCTATGTGGTCCAAAATTGCTCAAAATCACTACCTTTTTACTTTTAGCTTCTTGGATCTGCAAAAGATCTCCTTAAATTTAAAAAAATGTATGCAAATAAGATGAAATTTTGCAAACAAGCTTAACAAATCATTTACAAAACTCCTATGTGGTCAGAAGTGCAATTAGAGCTTCAGAATTTGACCTGAGACATCATACGCATTTGATGTCTATGTGCTCATAATTGGATGAAACTTGGTCTATAAGCTTGTCTTGTGGTGCTAAACACCCTAGTATTCTCTGATGTCAATTTTGTTTCCTGAAATTGTCCTTTAGACATCATGCATGTATGATGTCTAACTAGTCAGAATGAGGTGAAACTCACTCCATAGGTTCCTCACTACACTAGCAATTTGCAACAACTTTCAAAATTGAAATCCAATACTTTTTGTGCAAGTTATGATCAATTCAAGCATTCACTTTGCCTAGATCCGTTTTATGACCTTTACAAGTCCCAAAATGCTTCAAATTCAATGGAATTTGGTCTATATGCTGCCTAAATGCTCTAGATCACAAAGGTGCACGCAAATGTGTGTTTTGACCTCAGATTTGGCCTCTAGGATATCATACGTGTATGTTGTCTAGGTGGTCAGAATTTACTTCTATTTCTACCCCAGGTGCCCCTTGGTATCTAGATACTCATTATGTACTCACAACAAATTTTGGACATCAAAATTGCCCATAATCACCACTTTTGTCAAGGAAATCCCTCATAAGAGTAAAACCCCTCAATGCTCAATCTATATGCCCGATTGACATGATATTTGGTGTACATGTTCAACACAACTTGCAGAAGATGGGTACATTGTCAAAAGTTTATTTCGGCTGCCAGAATTACCCTTCAGACATCATATGCGTATATTCATTCACAAGCATCCACAAGTTTCCAACACTAGTTTTTAAGCACTTTTACTAATTTTCATGCAAAAGTATGCTCAAAATTACAAGTTTCTCTTTTATTTCGTTTTTAACACTGTCTTTTTTCATTTGGGTGTCAAAAGTTGGTCAAAACGCTAGTCTCAGTGCAAACCTAGGGTAAAACCCCCCTTCTAAACACTCTGGTGCAGTCAAATTTTTCAAATTTGGTCTTCAGATGCCTCTTGAGATATCATACGCATATGATGTCGATTTTGAGATTGCAATTTTTCTATGCAGACCTCTTCCACATGCCCTCTTACATGCTCAACACCAACCGGTCATGCAAAAATGTCAACAGAAACTTGTTTATTGCATTTTTTTCTCAAAAGCAGACTTTTCAATGATTGTGAATGCAAACAAGCACTTCAGCAAATAATCCAGTGAAATAGCTCTAGGTCAAAATCACGTCACTTACCTAAAGCTACTTATACGTATCATATGAGGTTTTGCATTTATGAGTAGAAAAAGGATTCACTGCCACACACGGACTAGCAAACGCTTTTATCACCTCACAAATCACTCAACCACCAGCAACCACTATATTCTACAACTAATACTTCAAATCCTAACTAAATCTATCTAGTCACATACCCTCGGCAAGACATACCCTTCTTGGGTGTCTACTTGATCATCTCGGAATAACCTATTCCAGATCCACTTAAGAAAAATGCTCTCTTTAGTTGAAACTAAAGCAACCAACCATTAAGCAGGATCACTTACTTAAGTCCTTGTGTCCCGGACAACGGCGCCAATGTTGTAGGAGCAAAGCACACCACCTATAAAGTGCATGCAGCACTACCTAGATCAACATAATGTCAATCAAGGACACATATGACACTATAGGTGCACAAAGGCAATCTCTTTAGCTTGTCAGAGTGAGACCATCCCACATATACAACACTTTGGAAGGCAAACTAAACCACAATCAAGAATCTCACTGCTCTCAACTACACCACCCAACCCACATGCACACAAACGGAAGGAAACTCACCAAATCATACCAGAATCATACGAAACTTAAGGAACACCATCCCCTCACTAGGATACACATGTCCCAAAGCCTCTACACTCAACACCCTCAGTCTAGACCCATCTACGAAAAACGCATAAGAAGACAGAGCAAATTTTTGAAAGTGCCCAAAACTAAAATCTATGAGTACCTATGGGTAGCGTATGTCACCACGGTTCTAACAACTACTTGTAGGCAAAAAAGAGACATCGTTTGATACACTTACAGCCACAAATAGCTTGTAGATGCGTTAGTGCGCGTGCTCCGTTCCGTGTGGAATGCTTGGCGTTAATGCGTAGCTCTCTTTGAGCCTATCACAATGCTGTAATAGAATCTCTAATGCGATGAGCAAGCAGGGAGTTGCATCAAGACAAAGCTCTATTTCTCTCTCACACATAGTCGCCGTCAGCTCACAACTTTGATTATCATAAAGTTCTTCTTACAAAATGAGCTAGGTACCTTATATACTCAAGGCTACCATAGGTTAAACCTAAAATACACTTCAATGGGTCAAATGGCTTTGTATTTACAATATGGAAGTTCCATCGCACCCTGGCTTCTGCAACTAGACTAGCTACTCATTATAAATGATGTTTTTAACCATAATCCACAACATTTCATAACTCTCAAAAAATAAGGCATTAATTCTTAATTATTCAAGCTTTGAGTATGTTCTTGTATTAGTTCTGTAAGGTTTCCAGTTTCTGAAACCTTAGAAATTGTAAAAAATCGATCAAATTAACTTGGCTATTGAGAAAACACTGTAGAATGATCCAATTATGGAAAATATTAGTATTTTTGGAACCGTAACCAGAGCTTTACTAGGGTTAGAATTTTTCAGAACCGAATTTCGATAAAATCTGGAAAAGTTACGGGCTCTGAAAGGCTACACTATGAATTTTATTAGTTAAGTAAAATTGAATGGTTTCAGTAATTATTATTGCTAAAGAGTTTTTATCCTAAGGTTCTAGAAATTGTAGATATTTCCAAGTTTAATCATTAAAAGTCAGGAAAAATAGCAGAAATAGATTCTAAAAGCTGGGGGGGCTGTGTGGGGCACTAATGAACCTGCCCAAGACAGAATTAGTAGCAGGGGGTGCCATCTTGAGCCTGGGGGCTGCTTGAGCTACAAGCAACTGCTTTTTTCAGCCTATGAGAGCTTGTGAGTGCCAGAGACCTATAAATAGGACCCCTTGCTTCACAATTTCAAACAGACTCGGAGCTTTTGTAAATTCTCTCTCATCTAGAGGGACCTCTACGCAAAAATCACTAGAGAGCAAAGCTCTAGTTGGTTAATCAACGGTAATTAGCACTAACCTTTTTTAATTAGTAAAACTATGTTAACCTATTTATATTTTTCTTAATTAATTGAAGATTAAACCTATGTATACTCTAAAATTCTCTCCTAATTCAAAATACTCGGTTGATTATTGAGATTAAGCTTAGGGACACTAAGCTAATTAATTATTATATTATATTAGGAGTGAAATTACTCATTTTAATCATAAATGAATGATATTTATGCTAATTAAATTTAGATTAAGATGAGATAATTATCAAAGCTGTGTTAGACTATCACTATGTTTACAAAATTATCTTTTAATTTTTTGAGTAATTTTTATAATTATTTAAGCAGAATTACACTGTTTTAAAGAGAAAAGTAAAGGGAGAAATGATCAAATTAATCCAAAAAGCTTTGAGATAATTATTCGAGGTAAAACACATCTTAATAAACTCGTGAAATTATCTTACCCTTAGATAATTAGTTTAACTAATTATCTCAAGAGAATTACACTATTTTTAAGGGAAAATAAAAGGGGAAAATTTGCAAACTAATCCAAAATGCTTTGAGATAATTATCAGAGAAAAACACATTTAAATAAACCCATGATAATTATCTTTTCCTCAAAAAATTAGTTTAACTAATTATCTCAATATAATTACACTGTTTTTAAGGGAAAATAAAAGAGGAAAAACAGCAAACTAATCCAAAATGCTTTGAAATAATTATGAGAGGTAAAATACATCTTTAAAAACTCGGGATAATTATTGTACCCTCAAATAATTAGTTTAACTAATTATGTCAGCAGAATTACATTGTTTTTAAGGAAAAATAGAAGGGGAAAAATAGAAAACTAATCCAAAAAGCTTTGAGGTAATTATTAGAGGAAAAATACATCTTATAAAAATTGTGATAATTATCTTAATTTCAGATAATCAGTTTAACTAATTATCTCAACAGAAAAACACTATTTTCAAGGAAAAATAAAAAGGGGGAAATAGTAAACTAATCCAAAAAGCTTTGACATAATTATTAGAGGTAAAACTATCTTAACACTAGAATGGTAACCTAACAGGACATAAAAGTGTCCTTTCAGGGTTTTGGGAAAAAATTCCAAAACCATAGTAAATCCACTCATTTTGAAAAATCCTTTCATGAGCTTATATTTCAATAACTACTACATATGGAAAAAATGAGAAACTTGTAATTTTTCTCATCCCTTGGTCAATACAAGCCTCCAAAGTTGATGGACCAGTGCATTTTGCCCAAAACAGCAATTTCTTATGGTTGATTGCATATAAATAAGAGTGGGGATTTTTGTAGGACATGAGATAAAATGCCCCGCTAACTTCAATGGGTTGGTGACCAAAACATATGGTTGCTTTTACCTCACTAATTGTTTTTTGGGCAAAAAAAATAGGTACAAAAAAGTTGCATTTTTGCCATTCTGCGGACCTATTATCAAAGTTTCTATAGTCACGCTCAATACAGATACTATATACATGTTTTCTTAGTTCCCTTTGGGCCTTTGGATTCAAAAGGAGCCATGGAGCATGTCAAAAGAATAATGGATCTCTTACAATTGGAACCTTGGGGGCAATGATAAAGTGCTAAATACAGCAAAGATGAAAAAACTGGGTTTAGCATTATGACCTCTAGAAACCCATAGAAACTACTCAATATCTAGCCAAGTTTGTAGTCTATGATTAGATATGGTTACTACCTACAAACTACACACAATTGGCCTAAGAAACTAGCAATATTGAGAAAGTTATACTTGCTACTCTAAAATGTATCGTATTCTTCAGCAATCAAAAAACTCAACCATCATCATATACTATGCTATATAGCATATTATGTCCCCCAAAACTCAAAGATGATTAGCTTTATGTTATAAATTATACTTACACAATCAAAATTGAATTTGGATATCAAGAAAGCCACAAAAAAAATCATAAAAGTGCTAATTTTGACCAAAAAACAGGATTATACAATTCTTGTAAATTGGTCATAACTTTCAATTTTAACACTTAGCTCTCCCTACAAGCATCAAAACATGTTGAGAACTATGAAGGCCTAACCTCTAGCCATATAAACCTCACAAACATGAAGTTTAGAGTGGTATAGTTGCCAAAAATTGAAAAAAAGCCAAAAACAGGACCCGTTTTTTCACACAGTTTAGGTTCAGAAATGTTGTGCAAGAGTAAGGTTAATGGTGAGATTGATACTCCAAAAAAAATGCTAGGTTTTTTTTAGCTCATAAGGCAACTTTGTGGATATATAGCACCTAGAAATTCATTTTCATACTCTTCAAATAATTCAAGCAAAATGGTCACTTAACAGGACACAAAAGTGTCCAAGGACATAAAAGTGTCCTGTTACCATTCTAGTTTTAAAAAACCTATGATAATTATCTTAATTTCAGATAATTAGTTTAACTAATTATCTCAATAGAAAAACATTGTTTTTATGGAAAAATAAAAAGAGAAAAATAGTAAAATAATTCAAAAAGCTTTGAAATAATTATAAGAGGTAAACACATCTTAAAAAACTTGTGATAAATATGTTATCTTTAGATAATTAGTTTAACTAATTATCTCAATAGAAAAACACTGTTTTTAAAGGAAAATAAAAGAGAAAAAATGGCAAATTAATCCAAAAACCTTTGATATAATTATCAGAGGAAAAATACATCTTGAGAAATCCGTGATAAGTATTCTAACCTCAGATAATTAGTTTAGATACTTATTTTTACTAAAAGTAACCAATTTTGTGTATAAACCGAGAAAAGAAAATTAGTAAATGAATGTATATAATTACCCAATAATTACTAGAGGTAAAAAATAACCTTATTTACTTGTGATAATTATACCATAGTTAATTAGTGAGTTTAGGAGATTATAATTGACCAAAAGTCCTATTTTTACAAAAAGATTAATAAAAATAAATAGACCTTGCAGTCAAAAGTTTTTAGAAAATTTATAGTGAGTGTAAATCTATAATATGAAGTTGAGGAAATGAAATCTTTGAGAGAAAATAAATAGAATAAACATTAAGCTCAAAATAAGTAGATTCCAAGCTTAGGAGAGCTTAGAAAACCCTTAGGAAAGCTGTGTAAAAGGTTATCATGCCTTTATAGATAAATAAGAAATTACTAGGTCAAGAATTTACCAATTAAGACTATAAATTTAACCTTGGATGAATACAAAGGTTAAGTTTAGATTTTAAATTATTTACCTAATGATTAGACGTCCTTTAATGATAAGAAGTTATGGCACCTAAAAGGACCCAATCCAATCCTACATCTCATGAGGAGGGTAGAGCTCTAAAAAGAACTAGAGCGTCGTACGATGATGAAACTAGGCCTAGTAGTAAGCCTACGGAAGAGAGTCTCCAAGCACCAGCCGCAGCAACAGATGGCCGATCAATCCCAGGTGGG
This sequence comes from Adiantum capillus-veneris, assembly GCF_014529385.1. Lineage (NCBI taxonomy): Eukaryota > Viridiplantae > Streptophyta > Polypodiopsida > Polypodiales > Pteridaceae > Adiantum > Adiantum capillus-veneris. The sequence continues at coordinate 34,001,764 of NC_140952.1, forward strand.
TTTCCCATTATTTAATTAAGTCTTTAAATAGTTTAAGTTCTTTTATAAGTTAGCATTGTATACGTAAGGAGTGAGTAAGAATCAGAAAAGGAATAATTGAACAAAAACGGAAGGTAACTTCCAACGTGCATTGTTTATAATGTAGGAAAGAATTGTTTGAGTTAAAACTGATTGAATTAGGAAAGATATGATTGATCATCTTTAAGACAGCTTGTCTCAAGACACCTCTGACTCCTTGGCATATTTTAATGATAATGATGGCTTTCTAGTCGCGGATAAGTCGATTACCCCCATGAATGTTGAGTTTCTACTCCGTGTCATGTCTTGATGTTTCTACATAAGTTAGGATACCGTTTTTTATCCTAGGGGAGCCGCCCGATTGTATGGGCAACTGGTTTGGTATATGGGCACCCGGAACCTTGGGTGGGGGTTTATCCACTTCGGATTATGAATAAGGAATGGGTGCTGTTTTTTCGCCCTTAGGTGGTCTTGAGACAAGAAGAGTACTGGTCATGGTTATTATGGGCAATGTTTTGATTGACAATACCCTGTCTTAAGTTTAAAGATGTCTGTTTGCTAAAAAAATTCTTTTCAATAGTGTGCTTAATATTTGGTTGAAGGAATCACTGTGATGAAAAGTTAAAAGAAACCATTATTTTAAATGTTAAAACAATGTGGTAGTAATTAGAAAAACAAAAGAGTCACATGTGAGTGCAGGGTGGTAAGTGGGGATTGACTAAGGTTGTCAATCATGGATGGGTGGACCTGATTAGTCAGGTAACTATCCATTCCTGCGCACTGGAAGCGTCTAGAAACTTCTCCACTTGGAAGAGGAGTCCACCAGCGGCTATGCACTCACATATGTTAGGGGGAAAAAAGCGTTGGTTGAGGATACCTTAGCCCAATTTGTGGAAGTTATAGGGCCGAAATAGTTTTTTGGACTTTTAATACGTTGTCCCGTTTCTGCTGCGAGACAGGACTAGGTCTTCTTCTATGGCTATAGACCCAGGCCATTGTCAATGGTAAAGGTCTATTCCTTGCTTAGAGACTCTGATTTTTATCAGACCTAGAGACGTGTCAAGGATCCCATCCCGATCTTGGTATTGGTGGGTTGGGGATCTCACAAGTTCCTACTCTTCTTGGTCTAGTTGGGGTTGTTTGGAATGTATATCGCATTGTGATATATTTTTTGTGCAATTTATTTTTCGGCTAAATTTTTGCTTGATTCCATTAAAAAAAAAAAACTAAGAGCTTGTTTAAGTTGCTTGAGTTTGTGTGCTTGTTGCCCCTTGGAATAACTTTAAATAGAAAAGGCAAAAAATAAAGAGATCCATTTGCTAAAGATGAAGATCAGGCCACTTCTCAAACTCAAACTCGTCGTCTAAGGTGCTTGAACGTACTTTGCAGCAAGTCTGCTTTGCACCCACCCGCTCCCTCTCTGCTATTTGTTAAATCTAGAATTTCCACACAGTTGTGTCACTTACCAAGCTGCTGCATCATCCAAACCATTTCTCAATCCCTATAGCTCCCTTTGCACTAACCTAGTTGCAATCAGTGCCTCGATGCACTGCAGCTCACCGTCTACAACCACCCTACCGACTTACTGACTTGACTTGCTGCTGCTTCTTTGTTGGCTAGATTCCACCATTGCTATTATGCATACCTCTTACCTTTTGTTATGTACTCATTGTCTTAGACTCTATTCCCACGAAGCATGGGTGCAACCTCATCAATATACAAAATCTTGTTCCCAGAAAAGGCTTCAAAAGTCTCCAATCTCCAAAGTCCTCTTCCCACAAGTGCACTTATTTTTAATAAAATCTATATCCCTCCTCATCCATCTCAATTTTCACATCCTTTATATAAGAAATGTATGCTTCCTTCACATTCTGATGTAAATTTGCGCACAAGGACTAGACATTTCCCAACCACTTTGGTAAGACCTTCCTCTCACTGTACACAAGGGACACACCACAATGGGAGAGAAGGGAATCGGAAAATTTAAGAGGCAAGGTGTTCACACATGGCAGAGAAAGATCAAGGGATATATTATGAAGAAAACCCTATGGTCTCTCATCAAGCCACTTGAACAGGGTGACAGACTAGAAACACACGTTTCACAAGCACATCATCAAACATGAAATGAGCAAGCACCTAGCATTCTACTAACATATCTAGATAACAACTATGTGCACTTCTTAGATTCTTGCACCTTTGCAATTGATGCTAGGAATATCTCAGAGAAACATTTTGGGGCTAAAGCCAAACACTCAATTTCTTTTCGAAAAATGGAACTCTATAGCCTAAGCATGGAACCTAATAAAGATATTGCATCATTAGTCAACCGACTTGAGAGAATATTCACATAGCTCATCTACATCCACTGTGTTGTAGATGGAGATGATCAAGTAGCGGTGCTTCTAAAATCACTTCCAGATGAAATGTATGGAAAAATTTTGACTGTACTTAAGGAAAAGGATCCCATAATCTCTCTTAAGGATGTTATTATCTCTTCACAAGATTTTGAAAAGAAGATAAAAGGCACCAACAACATCACAAATGGAGGAGCTTACATTGTACGTTCTTCAAAAAAAGGTATATTAGAAAAGAACCTCAAGTGTACACATTGTGGTAGAGACAACCACCTCTCTAAAGATTGTTTTTCTATCAACCCGTGTAAGAATTGTGGACAAAACAAACACTCTACACAATATTGCAGATATACATCCAAGCCACCAAGAACTTCAAGCAACAACAATCACTACAAAGACAAGGGAAAATGTAAAATTGACATGGCTTCTTGTGACAACTCAGATGACTCCGATGAGGATGATGAAAACATAAAAACAAAGGTCACCTCGGGGTTGTCTTCACCACCAGCGATATATTATGAAAGAACTCAGTTTGTGTATGATCTCTCATTACCCTCATTTTTGTTGTAGGGGAGGATTCATGTGATCTCGCCTTGTGTTTGGGGGATTTTGTGTTCCATACCCTACTTTTTTCCAGGGGAGGTTTGTGTACCTACACCCTCTATGTCAAGGGGAGGCAAAATTGTGTACCTACCACTACTGTGTTTTGAGTTGAGGATGTTCTGTGTGAGTGCTACACTACAAACCCACAAGGGAAGGGTTGTTGGGGTTGTGGATTTTTTCGCACCTCACACCCATAGAAAAGCCCCCTAGTCTAGAAGTGGCATGTGGAGCATGTTTGTACCTTTATGAAGGCAAGAGGTTTGTGTAAGCAAGTAACTTGTGTGTGCGTAGAATGTAAAATAGGCAAGGTGCATCTAACAAGCTAGCATATAAGAAACTCTTTGTAATCTCTTTTGTGTGCAATAATCAACCTACTTTGCATCTACTTTATGGTGAAATTGTCTCTCTCTCTCAAGCTCTACACTGACCTCTCCAAGCATTCCATTGCCCTAATCTACCCTTCTTAACTTATCACATTGGCCCCCCATCTAGTGTTAGGTTTCTTTTTTAGAACCTCATTTAAAAAGTTTTTTTTTTTTTTTTTTTTTTTTTTGCGGGGGGGGGGGATTTTGAGAAATTCTGATAGGGTTTAGGAGGCTAGTGTAGACAGTGAGATTTCTCCTCACTTTTGATTTCCTTTCCTGGCTAAGTACTATGTCAAATAATGTATTCTGCACCAAAATACACCCAAACAACCATAAGTAATGTTAAAGTTAGTCTAGGTCTGATCAGCTGTGATCCCATTCCCATTATGATACAAATACTTCCAACATATGATATCAGCCTCCTAGTTTTGCTTCTTGTTTCTTAGGATGTGTCCAAACCATATTGAGTCTTGAAGGAGAAACTCCAAGTTTTAGTAAATGGAGACAGGAATGTCCCATTATTTCCTAGGTTCAACCATGCTTGCCAAAGATTAGCAAAAAGAGTAGAGCATGTTGTCTTAATACCTGCAGGGGAACTAATCAGGCTTCACATCACTAGGTTGATCCAAGTTTTGTAGTCCTTTTTTTGTTAATGTGTCTTTGCATAAGAAAAGACGAGTAGTCCTCGAGGAAAGTGATCTTTTGACCCACTTCATTGCCATCTTGATGGATTGTCTTTCGATGTTTAAGATCACCCGACCACCTCTGGTTTTATATGGTAGCAACATATTTTCCAAGATAGCTTGCTGACTTTTGAAATTATCTATGTTTCCTCCCCAAAGAAATCTCCTTGAGATGGATACTACTTGCTTCATTTGACATTTAGTTGGTCTCCAACACAAAAGAAAATAAATCAAAGAAGGAAGAATATAATGATTTAACACAAACATCCTAGCAGAAAAACTAGTTTGAAAGTCTTGCCATAGAAAGAGTTTACTTCTAAATTTGTCAAATACCCATTGCCATCTTTGGGGTTGCAAGGCAAGCCTCTCAGCCTCAAAGAGTGCACGAAGCTATGTCCAAACCACTTTGTGTGTCAGCAACTATTTTGAATCAATGATAATGAAAAGGAATTAGGTTCAATAAGCTATTAGATTTATAGCACAAAGGGCTAGCACGAGTATTGCTACAAAGATTCATACGACTGGAGAGATAGTATAAATGGCACTCTACTTTTTACAATAGTGCTATGTTTACAATATCCTTGGGAGGCGGGTAGATTAGTCATCCCACCCAAAGAATTCTGGCATTGAGCATGGTCGAATTGTAAAGAAAGTGGTAGCAAGTAGTGCCAATAACCCAAAGCTTGCACGCAAACGTCCTATAGTTATACTTCTCGAAGAACTAGAGACACTCATTGCATTAGAGAGCCATGCGTAGGATCTTGTAAGCCAAGGAGAGACACCTGACATTTTGCATGGTAGAATCCTTGAGCTTGAGATAGAGATATCAGAGGCCCAAGCCAAGCTACAACAATATGCATCATTGTTTGGACCACTACCAGAACAGGTTGGTCCTTTGCAACAACAAGGACTTGCAGACCCATCTCATGAGCCTACAAGTATTGAGCTCAACATAGATGAACTACTCAACGAGCTAACATAATCTTTGGCTTGAGCACCTCACTCACTTTACCCCTATCTATTTTCTCAAGAAGCCAATGCAAAATACTACAATTTTTGTAATCATAGAGTTTCATTTATTCCCTGAGCTATCCCTTTTTTGTATTCTCAATTCAAAATTATATTGTATCTAATTGTAATTATGACTCTTATTGCAAAGAGAGAGAGAGAGAGAGAGAGAGAGAGAGAGAGAGAGAGAGAGAGAGAGAGAGAGAGAGGTGAACGTCAAGTAGTATAGCATGTCTATCTTTCATAATTTTCAAGTCATCACACTAGGCAAAACTTCTAGGACTTAAGTCACACATCTTTGTCTACATCAAATACACCAACCATATCATGTACTTCAGATCAAAGCACTTTGAAGCTATCTCCCATTCCACATCATCATCTCTTTGCCAACTTTTGTAACTATAGCTTCATGGGTTTGGAAGACATCGTAGTGCTTTTGTGCTCGTCTTGTTGCAGTGTTTCTTGGTATATATAAAGTCGAATGTCGACCAATTTCTCTTAAAGCTTCCACTTGATGCTGCAACATATAAAACCCTTACTGCAATGTGTTGTAGCTCCACATTCTCCCCACCATGGTTTTTAATTAAAAGGTATTCCTAATGGCTTCAAAAAAGTTAAAAGGTGCTCCTAATTCAAAAATTCCACTCAAAAACAAGAAAAAGGATGTGTTAATCTATGTAATGTAACGACAGGCAATGACGAAGTACATAGATTTGCAACAATATTACCTAAGAAAGATGAATACAATAGAGAGAGAGAGAGAGAGAGAGAGAGAGAGAGAGAGAGAGAGTAAAGAGAAATTAATAGAAATCATTAAAGAAAAATTGAAAGAGCAGAGAAACACCTATTTATATGGACACAAAAGGTCTTTTGACTTTCCATCTTCATTTGTCTTTTGACTTTCCACCTTCATTTGTCTTTTCATTTCCTAACCCTTCACTTATGCACTTAATATGTTTTGAGAGAATTTTTATTTATCTAAGATTGGGGAGACCTAATCCTTCCACTATAGAGACACACTTATGTGTCCAATGGCATACCAGTTCTATTAGCATAATCAACTCGCTGATGTAAAGCAGTTTTCCATCCTCATGTCCAAACAGTTGAGAGCATATTGTTTTGAAGTTGTTCATGACTTCTTTGTTGGACGATTGTTCATGCATTTGGAATTTGGGATCCAATACAAATGCAGCACCATGCAACGGCGTGTAAAACTGCACCCATCGCTTGTTGGTAGCTGTGATTATGGCAAATTTGTCCTTTGCACCAAAGCCAACATGCTCTCTTTCGTTGCATAATGCCTCTTACATATACCAATAACTCGACCAAAGACGAAAAATTCTTTGTCAACTGTTTGCAAAAATTCTAAAAATAGTTTAGCTAGAGTGACAAGCCTCTCTACATTGCGCCAAAATATTGATGAGTTCACAAGCTGTGAACATCTTGTAGCTGCCTCCTTGTAGCTAGGATACTTGTTGAACCATGCATCCCATCGTCTATCAGCTACTCTTTCAATCAAAGCAGGCTTTACTTCTTGCAAGGTGGCAAGAACATAGTATGCAGTTGCAAACCTTGTCGCACAAAATATGTATAAAGTTTTATTGGGTGATTTTGTTCAAAAAAGAGCATACAAAAATTGATGCTCTCTAATAAATTTCACCACATGGTTTGTATCCAGTAGCATTTTTTTTAATGATGGCCGTTTTACCAATGTCTTTTAACAAAATTAAGAGTATGCATTGCACATGGCACTCTAAGTCATCTCTAGATACTTAGCTTGGATAGCCCTCCCTGCAGCCTTGTAATTGGATGTGTTATCTATGACGATTCCAATCACATTCTTTGGCCCACCTGTGCCCTTGCTATGGCGCACTCGTATATCCTTGCTAGATAATCACTGGTCTTCTCTTTCAAAGAGGTGTCAATTGCTTCTACGAACATGGACCCTCTAGGGTTGATAAGCATCACATTGATTAGCGGTTTCTTCCAACAGTTGGTCCATCCATCCAATGCTATAGTGCAACCATATGCAGGAACAAAGTCTACCACCGTGCCCTTGAGGATGGCTTCAACACTGTTTTTCACTTTATCTAGATACTCTATGCGCATCTTATTTTAATCAGGGAGCACAAACCCTTTTCTGGTTGTGCTCATTAAAGAATCTTGAAATATGGGATTGTGCATAGCATTGGATGGTATAGCGTACACCACAAAAGCTTGTGTCCATTTCAAGTGCAACTCAAGCAATGATTGCTTATCTAATGCTTCATATAGAGTCTATCCATTGGATGATGCTTTACTAACTTTAGTTCTGCTAGGATATGTTGTTGCTGACATTGAAGCATTTCCATGAAGAGGAGTTGACTGGGGAGTGTGATCATTTACTTGCATAGACACATGCTACATCTCCTCATTGGCAGCAGACATTTCAACATTCGTTGCAACTTGTTTAGTAGCAACACTTTTCTATTTAGCTGCAATAATTTTCTTTGTTATGCGAGCGTACTTTGGCAATCTAGCATGGATATCTCTTGATGGAGCCTTACACTCCGAGATGTATTCTTTTTTATATGCAGCTCATGGACATAACTTCCCTCGTGTCGTTTCACCATGCTGGTAGATGAATTTAATCTTATAGCAACAACAAATCCAATTGTCAATTTTGAGGTAAAAACAATTCAAAGCAACAAACTACACAAGCAATGCTCTATCAATCAATCTAGTGATCAAAGTTTCTCCACATTATCAATTAAACTCACACTACATTATTAATTAACATTAAGCAATGATAGTCTTATCGTTCTTCATGTACAAACTCATGTCAATCAAATTACCTTTTAAAATGCAAAATAACTTCATCAATTAAAAACAAAACATTTCAATCACAATGCTCACATTGCACTACATCGATTTATTTAAAGTGCAAGCTTTTGAATTTCACACATTACGATAATCGATAATCGATAATCTTAATCACTCATTAAAAACAATACAAATAAATCTCATCATCAGGTTGCACTAGATCGATTTATCTAAAGTGTAAGCTTACGGTTCTCACACATTATTATAAGCGATAATATTAATCAAGTCTTACAATTGATTCTCATTATAACATGAGGCTTAATTGTTGTAAACCTTGACGATTCTTCATATCTATCTGAGGTGCGAACATGAATTTCTCACACTCCACGATAGATCTTTGAATGCTTATCTATCTATAGTTGTTGCACGTGTATGATCACATAGTACAGTAGACATAGCAATCCAAATAAAGATAATTAAATATCAATGTATTTGGCCATGGGATTCCAAAATTTTAATTCTAGTGAGAGCATAGTTACGTGATGGCTCTACAGAGGACAAAAAAACTTATACTACTTATGTTCACTTTGAGGTGAGAAAACATCTGCATGTTAAAATTGAACAGACCTAAATAAAACTGACCTCTATTCTATTATATTTCATAGATTGATTACCTCATGTGAGAGTACACTTTGCACACAACGGAAACCTCTAAAATATATCACTAACTCACTTCCACATGTCAATAAACTAAGCACATAGCAAGTGACTTCTAGAAAATAAACACCTTGTATGAGTGAGAGTTTGAGCTCTACACAACATACAAAGCTTACACAATTTGACTCTTTAAAAAAAAATTCAATCAAATTTTAATAACAAACTAAATTGATTTTAAACAAATGTAATTTTAAACTATCCTAGATTTCAAATGATTTTTGAATCATTACATTTTTTCAATCTTTTTTCTCACTTTTTGACATAGAATACATTTTTTGATAAATAATGATCTCAACAAGGTGCGTTGCCGCTATATATAGTTTTTTTAATATTAGTGTATTCTTTGATCGAAAATTACTTTGTACAAGTATTTTGTAAGATTTTTTATCGAAGTTGTTTTCGATAAAAAAACTAGGAAAATATACGGTTGCTCGTTTTTGCTGTCGTGGCACTGTACAAAACGTTCATATAATATGAGGTAATGTATAGTTAATCTGTATATGGCGCCTTATACGTATCTCGTATAACGTATAATGGAACTTAGCTCTCTCTCTCTCTCTCTCTCTCTCTCTCTCTCTCTCTATCCAAGCACTAAGTTGATTGATAATTCTTTAAGCTAATTTCTATTCAACTCTTATTATCTCTTGCATTGGTCTTTGGGCCTATCTATACGGCCTCTACCCGTGTTAAAATGAGTATTATGTTGTGTGAATTTTTTTTCCTCCATTGGGATTGATTTGTTTGCATAATACCTCTATGTGCATGAGAAGCACCCGTCAAATCTTTTGAACGAGTGTATCCATGCCCCATTTAGCCCAAGCATCAAGCAATGGAGTCTTGATTGATTTTCATGTGCTTTGTACTTGATAAATTTTGGCTCATTAATCTTGATTAAGTGTGTGTGTGTGCACGCATGTGCCCCCTGTGTGGCCTTAAAGCCAACAAGTCTCTTCAAAGCTTATTGAAAACCTTCTAAACAACACCACTCACTATCCGCTGCCCTACAAGTTTCCTTTTACCTACATCCTCAACATCACTTGCACCTCCCACTAGCCTCATAGTCAAATGGCCACCTCTCGCACGACATCACTCGTGCGTTGTTCATCGGTTGGATGCTTGTCATCAACCAAATGATCCTGCATGCCATAACCATGTGGATGCGCAGCATGATGTTGGTCCGTGGCCCTCATCATCGTTTGGCCCATGATGCTCACCCACACTTGACTGGCCTTTGCCCCTCACTGGAGCCTATATGCCTATCGTTTGTTGGAGACACTTGTCATCAAGCACTGCCTTGCTATATGCAAATCCTTTGAGTATATTTGTTTCAATAAAATCCATTTCAAGCCCGTGATACCACATTCATGTGGCCTCATAGCCATATTTCAGGCTCTAAGGCCTTGTTCACACATCACTCCAAAAAGGCACAAGTGTCCATTAGGAGAACTTTGGACTGACTTTTGGGCCCTGTAAGAAGTTTCACGTCATCTTAGAGAGAGAAAATGAAAATGTTAGATAGTGTATTTTAGGTGACGCTTTTTTGCACCACAAACAACCAAAATGACATTCATTGTTTGGTAGCCGCCGTCTTCTTTTCTTGTCCTTTTTTCTTTGTCAAGAATCTAAATAACAGTATGACTAATGATTTGAAACACCAATTTACAAGCGTTCCCTCAAAAAACATAAGTTATAGGAACACTATCAACTCTAAACATGGGACTACATTGATTTCAAACGTGAGCTTCCATGCCTTCGCTACCAAAACTTGAGATATATCGTTAGTAATAGGAATGGAAAACACTTCTTTTTTTTATGACAGCATCAATTTGAACTTGCAATCCCCAACCCCTTCATCTTCAACACTTACCCGAAGAAAGAACACACATCATCTTCACGTTGATGTATTGCAAGCATACACACCATTGCAGAAACATAGGAAGGAGTCTTTCTTATCCCAACAGGAGAAAGAACTTAGAAGGACAAATAACGAACATCATTTAAATTTGTGGATCGATGGGTCTATTTACCCAAAGGATCTTACAACAAATGCGCCACCTCCCTTTGCTAATATCACTAACCTTTTACATTTCACAGGCTATGGCAAGGATGTGCTACTTGGATACCTTGAACATTTGGAAATGCTAGGATTGAATGTGGAAAAGCAAACAAACCTCCAAGCGATAGAGGACATGCATCTGAATAAACTTAATGAACTATGTACTCAAAAGATTTCATCAAACAGAGAGACAATCCAAAGCCTTGAGAAGAAGATCACAAGTTTTCATGTGAAAGACACACCGTGCTTGGGAGTCGAAAAAGAAAACGAGATCTATGTAACATAGAGAATATGAAGATTGGTAATGGCGGCATGAAAAAATGAATACGAGCTTTAAGGTAACTTGCAGTTTGGTTCTGATTTTGTATCATATATATGCTTTACACTTTCTTATTATTGATAATGACGCATGGTGCTTTCTTTGCAGGACTTTGCTACATCCAAATTCGAATGGAGTAGGTTCCAGTGCTAGAGTAGGTTCCAATGCCGGTGTGCATTACAATCGTCTAGTTCCAAAACATGTAGTTGAAGAGATGATAACTTAGAAGAAATTTAATATATTAAAAGGAAGGCTCCTTACCTCCTTCATGAAGGAGAATCAGCTGGAGCCAATGGAAGTACAAGAAATACTTGATGAGAGCTGCATCTCGCAGATGGGATACATGGCTCTCTTCAAAGCATTAGGTAAAAAGTCTCAAAATAAATTACAGAGATGATCATTGATTCCAAAGCCATCACATGTAAAGGCTTCACGTTGACATGTAAATGATGACATGTTTGAGAAACTTGGATCACCATTTCATATTGAAGCAACATTCATAGGAAAGGGGGGGAGAGAGGTACAACATAATGAGCATAACAACCTCTTTGTTGCTGATCTTGAATGCAAAGGTATGTAGTTCACTTCTTTGAGATGAGTTGAGATGAGTACAATGGGGTTCTCAAGTTTGCTTTGAAGCTCAATGAGTGCAAGGTCTTGAAGAACAGGAAGCTAGAGAGTCTCACCATTACCTTGATAAACAAGAGCTTTGGATCCATCAATAACCAAAGAGGACCCAGGATATTTCAGCGTGCAGTTTGAAAATAATATTCTAATGCTAGGTTCATTTGAGGTACACTTGTTTCAATCTATAATAACAAAAATATTGCATGTATGGTTCTTGGTTTTATGTTCCTTTTTTTACATACAGGTCGATAAAGAAAATTTTGAAATCCTTCATTGGGTTTTTAGTCAAACCCAAATTCCTTCTATCATCAGTGAGACCAAAGAAACGGAGGTGTGATTTCAGTGGAAGGATTTGGTGACTACAAAGTTATGGCACATGGCAGGTGACTTAAAGACTCTTAAGTGCATGTACAACATAACACACGGTGCATCTGTGGCAAATCCATGTTTATATTGCATGGCTGATGCACAATCTCTTGAGAGTGTGCAATGGAGTAGAGTACCTAGCATACATTTTCAAGATGAATCTTCTTGGCCACTGCTTGACAGTCCTCTGTGTACAGTTCCCGTTGTACACCCCATGCACTCTACAGAATAATTAAAAAGGTGGTTCATTTGTACATATGTTTTTCATGGACCTTAAAGCTGGAGAGTGATTCAAAAAGAGTCATCAAAGTCTTAGAGGAAGTTCTCTCAGACATTAGTTTGCATGGAGGCAATGTCAAAATCGAAGAGGACCCTAAGATGTCTCAAGGTTGTTCCAAGGTACCAAGCAAAGCGTCAATAGGAAGTTGGAAGGCCAAAAGGTTTCTTGGGTTTAGTCTCAAAGATTCGGATAAAGAGAGGATAAGAGAATCCTATTCAACAAATGAAAAAATTACATACAATGGTTTAAGACAATGCTGGTGGGTGGGGCAATCCAAAATCACAAGGCAAACGTGTGGAAAGCACTTGATAAAATCTTCTACTACGTTGAGCAGCATTTGTGGGACAAAAGTAAGCTCATATCATTTCAAGCAACCTTGCTGGATTGGAAGAAGGAATACCTGGCAAGGTGGGGTGGGCAACATATTACTCATTACATGGTGCGTTACCATGTTCCATATGCAAACAACATATTCTCCATAAATCCCTACTCTACTCACCATTTTGTTTTTATTCCAATGTAGTACATACTGTTCAACCATGGTCCAAAAATTCATCAAAACATACGGGTTGTTGTCAATATGGTCCACACAAGGCATGGAAAAGACGCACTACATGGAAAGTTACTTTAAGCACACCAGACACGATGGAGGCAAAGATAGAGCCAATAGACTATTAGAGTTACACCAATGGACTTATAGACGACTTATACATAGAGAAGCCAGAAAGAGCTTCTTAAGAGTTCAAAAATTACATGTTCTTTACAACTCATCCACAAAGAGAGGAAGAAAAGGGCTTTGGGTAACTCAAATGTGGGGGAGCACCATGCGAGGTGGAGACAGTCACGAGTTCGAAGCGGGAGAAGATGGGCCTGATCTCGTCGTTTTTATTCTCTTTGCTGCACCCCCTTCTTCTTCATTGTGTACCTCTTCGATGTGCACACCCCTTAGCCGAACTCTTTCCTCTATTGATGACAGCATCCCCGTGGGCATCAAGAAAGTTCTATCCCTTAAATATAGACTTTTGTTGTATGGATCTAGGCTCTCTGGGTCTTCAACTCCTCTCGCCATGGCATGAGATGTGCACGACATGAAATAGGGGGCCATAAGTGCTTGGCACCCATATTCAATGCCAAAAAATAAGTAGAGAAAACTATTTCTCTATTAGGATTATCCTTTCTATGTTTAGTGGCACGAGATACCCACCACACAATCATGTAATAACTCTCATTCTAGAGAGAATGATGATAGGTTTTCTCTCTTCTTGTGTCCAAGAGTTTGGACTATACGAGATTTATGAAGGATTTTGTCTCCTTCTAGATTACAGAGACGTGGGTTTCTCCCAACGAGAATGACATATGTAACATGCAGATTGGGACAGGAATATATGTGCATCATTGATTCCATTTGTTGGATGTGTTGCATATATCTTCATTGCACCCAAAGTGTTAATACATAGCCAATGCTTAGAGGTTTTATTCAATTATAAAGCAATGTCAGCTCCACATCTTTGATTTAAAGCTATGTGACCGGTATTTTTACCTATAAGTTGAGTGCTTTAACGTTTTTATGATTCCAATAACACACGATGTAGATGGAGCTCATTATGAGAGTTATCATCTGATGTCCTTATTCCATATTCAGGTAAAGGATAAATGAGATAGTGATTATGGGTTGGTAACAGACATCTGACCAGTTGGCCTGAACCCCAACGATCTCGCACTTGAAGGCCAATTTGGCGCAAGTGGCCTATGTATGTACAACTTGTACAACCCTGAAGCATTTCAATTCCTTCATCCTACACCCATCATTGTAATGAAACATGCAAACTGATCTGAGGCTAGATTCTTCATAGAGCCCTATCACTTTGCCCCCTTTTTTAGTGCACATCAGTCCTCGTTATTTTTTCCCTTGATTTTGCTTCTATTTTCACATTGCATTGCTTTATTTAAAATGGTTGACACTTTTGTGCCCAACCCTTGGGAAAGACACCACATTGTGCATAAATTTCAACCGATATCAACCAAAGAATTGCTAAACACAACATGTTTCTTCAATGGCCACGAAGTTATCCATCATTTAGCATACATTTTGATCAAAGCTTTGCCATCACCTAAAGTGTATCTCATTTGGCATACATATTGACGACAATATCGACAAACACACCTTTGATTTAAACATAAACAACTCAATGCTTCCTTGCCAATGCCATGTGGGTCATTTCCTGCAGTAAATCTCAAGAGACAAGATCCTTAATAAGCAATTTTTGTGCTTTCTGAATTACACCACATTTGATGTACAACCCAAAACAAAATGAGTGTGCTTGTTCTTTTATAAGAAGGCACCAACTAAGTAGGCGTCACTGCAGAAAATGAATGTGAATGCTGATTGCATAGAGATTCCTTCTCCCATCTCACTACATCTTCTCCATAACTCGTCCAGTAGCCTTTTCACCCTTGTGCTACACAGCAAGCCTCTCATCCATGCTTCCTTCTTGTGTGAACACACCCAAGACTTGAGAGCCTCACACTTTGATACCATGCAACAAAAGAACATGAATGTGAGAGAGAGAGAGAGAGAGAGAGAGAGAGAGAGAGAGAGAGAGAGAGAGAGAGACTAAAGTTGACAATTAAAGTCACCTCATTTAAAAAAATCTTTTTTCAATGCTTTTTATCTTGCAACTGTTGTAGACGTAGTTTGTCTTACATCAGCCATATCTTTTTGATTCATCTCTCTCTCTCTCTCTCTCTCTCTCTCTCTCTCTCTCTCTCTCTCACACACACACACACACACACACACACACACACAAAGGAGGTGTGATGTACTTTCAAGGTGTACCAATCTAGGGCTAATTAAGGTTTGTTTCAGCTAGCATGCAAATGTGGCACCTCTTTCAACACAATTTCCAATCTCATTAAAGTGTAGTGTTTTACACTTAGCAAGAGGACTTCATGTTTTCAATTGGATTCTAAGAGTGATACTCATTGGACATCATCAACACAACTATGATGAAAGAAACCACACCAATTTTAAATTTCTTTTATTCACCATTTTTTTTGGGAGAAGGAACAAGATCTTGCATATCTACTCCTCAAAAGGAGTTCCAGCCTTCATAGAGTTTCTACAATGTGCCCACCAAATAAATTCATGGATATGGGTGGGAGTATTGTTCTTTCAAATGCTCATTTCAATGGATATTTTCCAAATTAAGTGTACATGGATGCCTATAATTCATGAAGGGGGCATAAACTAAGGGAAAGGTCTCAGTAGGTGTGCCCAATTCTCAATGCTTATCTTGTAATGTGTTGTAGACATGGTTTTCCCCATAGATTCTCAATCAAGAAATCTGACTCTCTCTCTCTCTCTCTCTCTCTCTCTCTCTCTCTCACACACACACACACACACACACACACACACAAATGAACATGTGGTCACTATTCCACCCCATGGAATGCCCTCAATGTGCTTGATGTTGTTTGGTGAGTTTCTTTCATCCTAGCTGCAAAATAAAGCTACTTGGGTGACCATCATTTGCTAGATAGAGGTGTCAATTTAGCCATGTGAGGAGGCGAATATGGCAGGGTGAGGTGTATAGAGACCCCCATGGTTCTAGTCTTTCAAGCCTCAATATATTTCTTTTTGTTAAGGGTGGGGGTGTCATGGATATTTTTCATTGGTTGTGCTTCAAAGCTTCTCTCTCTCTCTCTCTCTCTCTCTCTCTCTCTCTCTCTCTCTCTCTCTCTCTCTCTCTCTCTCTCTCTCTCTCTTCTCTCTCTCTTCTCACCTCCACACTCCCCTTGGGGGGGGTAGTGTTTTCAGTCTCGCCCTTGCCCACCCAAGATAGACATTTATGATTGTGAAAGTGATTAGACGTATCTGCAGGTGAGGATAAGTAAAGGGAGTGCTTATAATTGGGCAAGGTTAAGAGACAAAACGATGACCCTATCCCTACCTTGATGAGCTATGTACCATGGTAGCCTTAAAAGTGTTGGCATTATTCCCACAATTGAAACTCTACCCCAAATAAAACCTGTAGCCTCGGCTTCAGAGAACAATTGACTACTACAAAAGCTTTAGCTCTAGCTCTAGCTCTATGCGGGCTATATACCTTGATGAGCTATATACCATGAGATCTCGCCCATAACCTCAATGGTAGCCTTAAAAGTGTTGACCTTATTCCCACAAATGCAACTCTACAGCAAAGAAAACATGTAACCTCGGCTTCAGAGAATAATTGACTACTACAAAAGCTTTAGCTCTAGATCTATGCGGGCTTTACCCACATAACAAAGATTTTGGAATACTTCCTAGAAGAAAAGACCAGGTACACATATATATCATCAGATATATATATTGCAGTTTGCATTGCTACTTCTTATGCTTGCCAGGTTCCAGGGGAGGTGTGGCCATACGACGGCTTGACACCACTGACATGTATTGCAGATTGATGTACTGTGATTGTGGGTCTGCTAGTTGTGTGTCACGCTAGCAGACAGACCACCGCAGCGGTCATCATTAGGAGAAATATAGACTTTGCATGGGCCTTGTAAGGAATCCTAATTTTTAGGGATTAAGGCTAATGTTGTGTAGGGTTAAGGGGACAAGGGCATTCAAGAAGCTAGTTTTGAGTAGACTTTTCTAGCCTTTTTTTTAGACACATGTAGGATGTGGACCTAAGAGGTCACTTTCTCTCTCTAGCTTTTGGAAAGTGAAGGGAGTAAAGGGGTGTGGCCACATCAGCAAAAACGTGGGTCACTAAGAGCCAAAATTTGACTTTTTAAAAAAAAGTTATTTTTACTTATTTTTTACTTAAAACTCCCTCCCAACATATATACACATCAAAAAATCATTTTTTGAGATTTTTTAAAACCTACAAACACTAAAAGTCCACTTTTCATAAAAAAAAAAACCTTTGTTCTCTCCTCCTCCTTCCTCATCTCTCCCTCTCCTCTCCCTCCCTACCCCCTTCTCTCCTCCTCCTCCCCTCTCTCTCCCCCCCTGCCCCCTTCTCTCCTCCCATGTTCCTCTCTCTCCCTCCCCCCTCTTTCTTTTCATTCTTTGCTTCCTCATGCAACAGCTGCCATGGTGCTCACGGACATCACACATCACAAATCGTATGCCTCCACCACCATGTACTCCACACAACAAAAGTGTACATATTGGTTGTCCACGGTGTTTGCACCGAAGGCCGCACGTGAGGGTGAGCAGAGGTCATCCCAAGATCGTCATACTGTCGGTGAGACGAATGTGTATGGTTCTTCAATATCTTGGGAGGGGAGAAGTAGGCTTGTTATGCTATTGCAATTGGTTGTGTATGGGTGCAGGTGCTTCTTTGCATTCGTGGTGGATGCACGAATGTCAAGCTCTTCAGCTCAAAACAGTGGCATTACAAGAAACAGTGGGTGCAGGTTAGAGAGGTCAAGTGTCACCACTTTTTCTCTAAAACAGCCTTCTTTGTTACATCTTACAGGTAGGTGCTTCAAATCCATCCTTATTAGAGGTGGGTAATATCATCCTAATGTATATTTTACGATTTTTTATTCCTAGTTGGATAGAAATACTTGCAAATTTGTACAACATATACTTAACAAGTGTCTTTATTATACAACTTAAAAATGTTGAATTCATACATATTTTTGTTTGAAGAACATGTCTCTAATGCGTCATGATACAAGGTGACCTCTTACTATGCTAGTTAAGTGGCGTTGTTTGCAAGAATGGCTCAAGGAACTGGCATAACATGAAGCTTTTACGGTAGCACAAAGCTCTCCTCAAGAAATGTGGCTCCCACTACACCAAAAATCACTATGGTAACATGGAGAGATCCCTAGTAGGACAATACAACAGCTTTTCATTAGCAGCACACCCTTTCCTAACATGAGGGTACCCCCACCAGAGATATTTTTATATGATAGGTCACCCCATGAGCATACCATGTCATGGAATGGATGTAAGAACTATGACTGCACTACCCCTTGGAAGTTGTTCACGAATGTATGTTTATCAAAGTTAATGAGAAGAAGTTTGGACTTTTTTGTTTGTTGATGTGTAAGAGCACTCTTGGTCTACCATATTTTAGATTGTTTGATAACTTAAATAAGATTTGTAGTCATTTAAAGTGTCAATTTTATTTTATTTTGGTAAGATTGTACATGAGAAGACATGATAAAGTACAAGAGATCTTGACAGAATAAACCTCAATGAGATTCCCACCATGCACTTGTGACACCATACCTCTCCTTGAACCCTTTGACTTCTATCGTTGTGGGGAGTCCAAGGGGGGGCTATTTTCAAATTTTTAGCATAACTTTTTTTTGAAGGAAATTTTGGTTATTTTAAAGTTTATACACAGTCTAGGAGTTCATTCTGATTGTTTTTCTTCAGTTTCAAATTTTGACCGAGTGCACTCCTTGGAAGCCACTTTTGAAGGTGTTAGGGCGAGATTTTGGGAAAGTTTTGTATATAGGAAATACAGTCCTTAACACAATAAAAAACAATGGTTCTTTGAGTATTTTCAGATTCCATGGTTTTAACGCTCGTTGGAGCCCGTAGATTAAGAAAAAAGTAAAAAATGTATGTTTTACATCATTTTTAAATAAATTGTCAACTTGCACGTTGATTTTTGGAGAATGCGAGCAAGATATGATTTTTTCTCATCGCACGATGGTCGAAGAACGCGATGAGATCATGGCCATGCATCAAAAATATGCTCACACAGTGAAGGAGGTGCTTCAAAGCTATGGAAATCAGTATAAAATGCAAGCAATAGCGTTGGAGGCTATTCGAGAAGTTGTAGAGGCTCACATCATTTCAGATGACTTTGCAATGACAAAATGATTAAGAGTTGTGTCTATTGTCTCCATAGTGCTTTGGCTTTTTGGTTTATCCATGTGTTTTAAGTTAAGTGGTTCTGGCCATGAAGAGTTAAATTTAAATCAAATATTAACATTTTTGCCATCCTAAGGGGCAAACAAAGCTAGAAAATGCAAAAAAAAGGGTGGCCACAAGGGCGCGCAGATGGCCCATCTAGCAATTTTGGATGGCTCATCTGCGCGCCCTTGTGGCCACCCTTTTTTTTGCATTTTCTAGCTTTGTTTGCCCCTTAGGATAGCAAAAATGTTAATAGCTTATGAAACCAGATGTTTATGTAGCATGAGACTAGATTTTTATATTGTCCAATGTGATTTGGCCTTTTGGTGCAGGGAACTAGTAAGTTGAGTTGAAGGAAGGCATAATGTGCTTGAAAAGTTAAATTTTACATTCATCTCACCTTTTCCAAGGTCCTGGAGTGCAACAATAGCCTGATTATGCAAAAAAAAGGGTGGCCACAAGGGCGCGCAGATGGCCCATCCAACAGTTTTGGATGGCTCACTTGCGCGCCCTTGTGGCCACCCTTTTTTTGCATTATATGGCCTTGTCTGCCCCTTATAATAGCAAGAATGTAAATATTTGATGAAACTAGATGTTTATGCAGCATGAGACTAGATTTTTATACTGTCCAATGTGATTTTCCCTTTTGGTGCAGGGAACTAGTAAGTTGAGTTGAAGGAAGGCATAATGTGCTTGAAAAGTTCAATTTTAGGTTCATCTCATCTTTTCCAGGGTCCTGGAGTGCAGCAATAGCCTAATTATGCAAAAAAAGGGTGGCCACAAGGGCCCACATATGGCCCATCCAACAGTTTTGGATGGCTCACTACGCGCCCTTGTGGCCACCCCTTTTTTTGAAATATATGGCCTTGTCCGCACCCCAGGCTACCAATTTCTTTTAAAGATTAAGTGAAAGCAAATCTTTATGCAACATGACAGTACAAATTCCACTTCTTTTCACTCAGATGTAATTAGAGCTCTCCCCCCCCCCCCCCCCCCCCCCCCCCCCCCTTTCTTTGTGTTCAAAGGTCCGGATTCACTATGTAAAATTTTCCTATATACATGCGTTCACTAGAATGGATTAAAAGTACCCCTTATAGGCCTTATCTACACATGTTTCTGCAACTTTACAAGAATATAAAATCCCTTCTGTTGAACACATGTGCTATGTTACATATACTTTAGTGAACTCCCCATGTCAACGGCCTCACAAATCCTGTGCACTAAACATTAAACACTAAAATCGACCAAACAAGGAGCCAATTTTTACTTCCTTGTGTCCACCTAGTGTTCTTGGGAATGTTTTGGTTAAGCCATTTCTTTGGTATTTGAAACCACATGTGACCCCTATTGTTATAGTATCCAACCAAAGGTTTCTTGATTGGAAGTTTACATAGGCTCGAGTGGTGCATATCTTCTATGTTAACAATGCATGTATCTATAATTTATGTTTAGACTTTCTCTATCCAAATGAGCTACATGGTAAAAATAAAATCCATAATTTAACAGTTAAGTTCACAAGGTGATAGCTATTGGTATCATCTTTAGCAATACCAAAGAAATAGCTACCAATAGCTAATGAATAGGGATATTTAAGAAGATTTCATACCAAAAACTTGTCAACACTACTCAAAAAGTTGGAAGCTCAAAGGCTTTACAATATATGTATGATGAAACAAGAATCAATAATAAGTCACCCCTATACATAGACACCTCCATCTCAAGTGATCATTTCTCTAATCAAGCTTGGCATATGCATAGTATGGAAGCAATAACATGTTGGAAAGCAAGAGTTTAGCTTTCTTAACTTGTGAAACATTGCTAATGATATATATTCAACATCCCCAAATGAGGACATCTTGACAAAGTTTATGATCCACTTTAATAAGAATAACCATTAATGATTAAACTGAAATCAAAATATTGCTTGAATTTCATCAAGGTGGAGTGATTAAGACTTGCGACTTGAATCATCGTACAGGCAAATCAAAATATCCATAAAAGTAAACAATATTTCTCAGATCTGTATGAAACTTCAGTAATCTAAATTAAATACTCTCACTCAATGCAACACCATTTAACAAAAAAACATATTTATATTGCATTTATAGAGGAATCAAGCCTCATGAAAAATAATTACAAATGGAGAAAATGATGTTGCTGTTAGGCTTCTCTTACAAGTATTTGTCTTCTTCATCTAGAGATTCATATACACTTGAGTATTTGTGTGTCTATGACACTAGGGAAGATAGTAGTACTATATGGATGGCTTCTATGAGAGCTCCTAGAGAGTCCTTATTGGTTCAAGATTTTAAAAAACACCTAATATTCTTATCAAAATATTTTAACATGGTAGTTAAAGGTTCCTCAAGGAACAAAAATAGAGTGATTTCCATCTCTGCACATGGTTGCTTGCTCATGTCCTCTTAAAACAAGTTGAATCTGTAAGTAAACAAAAGATTATGTAAGCACAAAGTTATAAAGTACAAAATGATATCATTCCAATTATCTAATGAAAATTATATGAAGAATAAATTACAAGAAAAATCTTTGACGACTCTCCATAGATAACACAACTTACTTACATTGTGAGACTCAAGTCACATGCTACACAACTATAGATGGCGCACCAAAGCCATCAACAAAATAGCACCACCCAGTGTTATGAGGTGTGAAGCCTAAACACTGAAAGCCATAAAGAGGTTAATTCTCTCCAACATGATAAACGTAAAGATGGAGATGATGTTAAGCTCTGAATATAAGCTACAAGGGTAGTTTTCTTACCATTCTATCTTTATGTTGGAGATGAACCCTTGCAATGCCCACGCGATATTCACACCTCCTATTGTTGTGGTATGCAACTCATGTGAGCTCATACTTTTGCCACCTTCGGGAGTAGAGGTTTCCATGTAGTGTGAGTGAATGAAAGTAGAAGGAGTAGAATCTTGTTTCATGTTGTAATGGAGGTGAGAGAAGGGAGAGGGGCTAGCTTGGTGTGAAACTATGTGGTGGGCAAGGGGAAGAGATGGAGGAGGAGCTTGCTTGGTGCTACAATGGAGGTGGGAGAAAGCTAGCAGAGAGATAATGATGGACTATAGGGGGTGCATGTGGTTGTTGCAGCAATGAAGAGCTTGGAAAAGGGTTTGTAGAGAGAGAAAAACACTTTTTAGCTATAGAATAGGTTTGGAAAGACTTTGGAGGGTGAAAATGATGTTTTGATTTGTTTTCTAAAAAAATCATTTTTTTGGATTTTTTAGTGCACGTTTTTAACTTTTGAAGGTCAAAAATACTTTTTTGACCATGAAATAAGTTTGGGGACCTTTTAAAGAGGGAAAACTTGAAATTTGAATTTTTTTGAAAATTTGAAATTTTTAGTGTATTTTTAAATCCGGACCAAAAAGTGGGGGAAAAGAGGTCAAAGTGGTTCCCCCCCCCCTCCCCCCCACCCCTCTTTCCCCTAGCCACCTTCCTTACCTTCTCACTAGGTAAGAGGCAATTAAGAGGTGTAAGGCTACATTGTCCCCCTACTTTTTTGAGGGTATAGAGTGTGTCCACCACCTTCTTCCTATTGGCTGACCTCTAATTAACCTTAATCCCAAAGGGTCCCTAGAGGGTTCATATTTTTCCTAATGTAGGACAGTGATTGGTTTATTGTAGGATGTATGCTAGTTTTGGGCAGTTTGCTGAGCCATCTGAGAGGGTTCTGTGTGAGGTTTTTTGAAGCCAAGCACTGGGGGGATGGGTTACCCAGTGTGAGGTGGATTAGGTTGCTGGAGTTCCCCTCTACACGCATCCTCTTCGGCAACTTTTATCCCATAGGATGTATGACTTTGTGTAGATACTGGATTGCATCTTATGCGTCAGGCCGTTGAGGCATTGTTCAGGGTTCAGCCTTGAGACAAATACAGGTTCTATGATCGCCCAGATAGGAAACAATGTATGCTTACAGGATAGCATATTACAGAGATTTTTAGATTTGTCACTGGTCAGCTATTTATGGTTGTTTTTTAGCTATCTTTTGGTTTCCAGAGCTGAGTTTACAGGGGAGACTCTGTCAAAATTTTTCAAAATACTGACAGTTCTTGAGGAGAGGTGTTCAGCTTGTTGTTTACAGCTTGTTATTGTGTACAGAGGGCAGTTTATAGGGGAAACTCTGCCGGATTTTTCCCAGGAGTAAACATTTTGGCAGACATGGCATCTTCTCAAAATGAAACTCTTTACAACATAAAGAAGCTGGATGGCACAAACTTTCCATTCTGGAAGAAGCAGATTTGGCAGGTTTTGGTGCAGAAAAACAAGTGAAGCCACTAAAGCTCAAAGGGGAGAGACCAGAAGGTATGGCTGAGGATGAGTGGGAAGAGCTTGACGAGCTAGCTTGTTCCACAATCATGCTGACACTGGCAGAAAATGTTTACTTCAATGTAGCAGAAGAGACTACAGCGTATGGCGTGTGGCAAAAGCTATGTGGTATGTACGAGAAACAAAGTGCTGCTTCTCAGATTTACTGGCTCAAGAAATTGGTGGATTTGAAGATGAAGGAAGGGACAGCCATGTCAAATCATCTTAATAAGTTTCACACAATTTTCAGCCAGTTAATAGCATAGGAAATAGTCTTTCCAGATTCAGTGAAGGCTATGTTTCTCTTAATCACTTTGCCAGACAGTTGGGATACTTTTTGCACAGCGTTAAGTAATTCTGTCGCGCCATAAGGTCTTACAAGTGCCAATGTAGAAGGCAGCTTGCTCAAAGAGGAAGTGAACAGGAAGAACATTGACAAAGGCAAAGGCAAAAACGCTTTGGTTGTTCGAGGGAGACAACAGTGGGAGACAACAGTCTAAAGAGAAGAAGGGTAAAAAGGCACAAAACCGAAGTAAGTCTCGTGACTCGAAGTCAAAGGATGACATAGAATGCTACCATTGTGGCAAGAAGGGTCACATGAAGAGAGACTGTACGAAGTGGAAACAAGAAAAAGGCAAAACAAAGAGTTCTGAGCAAGATAAAAAGAAGAGTTCAGTGAAGATTGAACAGGTGAATGTCACAGGATCTAGTTCATACAGTGATTCTGGTATAGCAGCTGGTGACATCTTCCTCACAAGAAATCTTGATTCTGTTTTCTTGACTGCAGAGGATGGACATGCTATGAGTGATTGGATTATCGACTCAGGGGCATCTTTACATGTTTCTCCGCACAAAGAGTGGTTTACATCATATGTGGCTACTAAAGATTATGTCATACTTGGCAATGAGCAGGTTTGTGACATACATGGAGTGGGAGATGTGCAGATGAAGTTTCAAAATGGCTCTCCTTTATGGCTCAAGAATGTCAGACATATTCCAGCAATTTGAAAGAGCTTGATCAGTACAGGGAAGTTGGATGATGCGGGTTATCTGACAGTTTTTGGGAACAACGCTTGGAAGATCTCCAAAGGTTCGATGACTGTAGCACATGTCAGCAAGTCAGGAACTCTGTACACTTTACATGTTTCAGAGGTTAAAAACCATGTAATTAATGTGATTGAGCAGCCAAGTGTGTCACTGTGGCATCGTAGGCTGGGACATATGTCAAAAAGAGGAATGGAAATACTTTCTCATTATGGTTATTTTCCTGGATTTTCATTTCAAGATTTTGAGTTTTGTGAGCATTGTGTTTATGGTAAGCAAACACAGGAACCGCACAGAGCAAAGAGGAATCGTAGGGACGAACGGTTAGCTCTTGTGCACAGTGATCTATGCAGACCAATGCCTAGTTTGTCACTAGGGGGAGCATCGTACTTTTGTACATTCATAGATGACTATTCTCGCAAAGTATGGGTTTACTTCTTGAAGCACAAGGATGAGGTGCTCAAGGTCTTTAAGACATTCTTGCAGCTTGTGGAGAATCAGAGTGGTCAGAATCTCAAGTGCTTGAGAACTGACAATGGTGGAGAGTACGTTTCCAAATCTTTTCAAGACTTTTGTGAAGCAAAAGGGATTAAGCAGGAACTTATTGCACCATATAATCCTTCACATAGTGGAGTTGCAGAACATATGAATAGGACCATACAAGAGAAGGTCAGAAGCATGTTGTCATATACTAAATTGCCTAATGGATTTTGGGCGGAAGCAGTGGCTATAGCAGTCCATTTGATCAACATATCTCCTAGTAGATTTCTGGAGAGGGAAGCAGTGGCCGAGATGCTATGGACAGGAAAGACTCCTTCATATAAGCATCTCAGAGTCTTTGGTTGTGAATCTTATAGCCATATTCCTAAGGAGTTCAGGAATAAGTTAGAACCAAAGAGCAAGAAGTGTGTATTTCTTGGCTACGGAGAATCGGGCGAGATCCTGAGTCCAGGAAAGTTATTCGTAGCAATGATGTGCATTTCAATGAAGCCAAGTTTCACTTTAAGCTAGAGAAGACAGAGGAGATCAGAAGAGTTGTCTTCAGGGAAGATGGACCTAGTGCTAGCACATCAAGACAACATGGTCAGGCTCAGGAACAGCCTATAGTGGCTAGAGAGGCAGAATCAGTTGTGGTGAGACGTTCTGAGTGTGTCTTCAAACCACCTGATCGTTATGTGCCACCTCTAAATTATGTCATGCTCACAGATTACGGAGAACCATCTTGTTACAAGGAGGCATTACAAGTGGTTGACTCGAAAAAATGGTAGTTGGACATGCAATCAGAGATGACGGCTCTGCATAAGAATCAAACGTGGGATTTGGTTCAATTGCCAAAGGGCAAGAAAGCTCTACCTTGTAAGTGGGTTTATAGGTATAAGCTTACTCCTCATGATGGACATCCAAAATACAAAGCACGGTTGGTTGCTAAGGGTTTTAAGCAAGAACACGGAATAGATTTTGATGAAGTCTTTTCACCAGTTGTCAAGATGACAACATTGAGAAGTGTACTTGCTTTGGTTTCCAAACATGATCTGCATTTACATCAGATGGATGTGAAAACGGCATTTCTTCATGGAGATTTGCATGAGGAGGTTTACATGCAGCATCCAGAAGGGTATGTTGAGAAAGGCAAAGAGAAATTGGTATGTCGTTTGAGAAAGAGTCTCTATGGCTTGAAACAGGCACCAAGAGAATGGTACAATAAGTTTCACCAATTTATGCTTTCTCAAGGATACAAGAGAAGTGAGACAGATCATTGCCTGTATACTCGACAAGCTAAGGATGGTAGCTTGATCATCCTCATCTTGTATGTGTATGACATGTTACTTGCTAGTAGACAAATTGCAGAATTTTCAGCTCTTAAGTCAAAAATGGCAAAGGTTTTTGACATGAAAGACATGGGTGAGGCAAGTCATATATTGGGTATGCGTATCCAACAAGATAGGTCAAAGAAAAGGCTTTACTTATCTCAGGAAGAGTATATTGACAAGGTGTTGCAACGTTTCCATATGGACAGGGGAAAGGCATTGATGACACCATTGCCGTTGTGAGCGGGATGGAAACACACAGAACGCCTCTATAACGACCCGACACACACTCTTGGAATGATACACACACACACACTATGGGGCACCACTCGGCTTAGACAACACACCTGGCCGAGACAGGGAACACACCTCTGGAGTGAGAGGAGAGAGACTATCCACTTGCCCACTCCACACACACACACACACACACACACACACACACCCCCAAAAAACTCAGCTCAAAAGAGGATAATTTCTGATGTTTAGATACAATTGAGCTTGGGCCAACACCAATGGGGCAAATAGCTCACACAATATGGGTAAAATAAGCTAGATACAATCACAAACTAGAGCAGAAACTTCGCTCATAGGAGAAACTTACACAGAAAAACAGCAGGAAAAGAGTGAGGAATTTGGTAAAATGGACAGCGCCATCGCGTCCGGAACAGCCCAAAACCCCACTCTACAATGTCAAAGTGCTCAAATCCGACCTCGGATGAGCAGTTTACGGCCAAAACAGGCTCCAAAAACCCCAAAAACACACCTGCGGCTGTTCCTCCTCTTTTCTCCACGTTTTTTTCTGGTCTTCTCTCAGTTTTTTAAGTTCCCACACTTAGCTTTATTAGTTGGGCACCCTTGGCCTTTTAGATGACCTCAAACGGACCCCGGACATGCCAAAAACTGACCTCGCAGTGCATAGTTGTCACCCTGTTGCATCCATGCGCACACCTGACACTCATTTCTTTTCAATAATGTGTCTCGCAACCACGTGAAGTGGCCCCAAAAAGTGGTCCTAATGATGACCTTTCTGCATAACTCTCACAAGAAAACACCACTTTGTGTCCGTATTCATCCACGTGCAAATATTGACCCCGTTCGCCCTCCTGACGCCACTCGATGCCATCTGACGCACCTGCTTACCTCATGTCGTCAGCCCGCAGATAGCTTCCTCGAGAAGTTTTATGCGCTACCAACTCCTCCTTATTGTAGAAAAAACACACTAGTACTGATAATAGTGAAAATCGTTGCACTATGTACACCCTGTCCTACCTGTACACACGTGGCCCCCACGTAACCACCTTGCTATGGAAATTGGGTAATCCTTTATTCGATGCACCATGCATGTGTATGTACATATGCGCAATCCCTTGCTCAAAAAAACTCCTGACATAATTTGCCCATCCCCTAGCCTGCTAGATCATTCATGATCAGCAGCAGCAAAGAGAGATATGAGACTCGCCGCATCACATATCTCCTCATCCTTCACCAACATTGCTTGCTCCACAGACAGCTCATCTTGCTCCACCATCATCAATCTAGCATGATACAATTTAAGACGCAATCCATTTACCCTTGACTTATGTAGAACACCATCCAGGTTAGCCAGCTGATATGTGCCATTTGGAAAACACTCCACTACCTTGAAAGGGCCTTCCCACTTAATTTGAAACTTCTTTTGGAAGGTGTTGTCCAGCTTACTGTTGTAGCGCAAAACTAAGTCATGCTTCTTGATACCCTTACTTTTGACCTTTTCATTTATCTTTGCTAAATCCCTATCTTGCATCTGCCCATAATGTTCCAATGCACTCATCCTATCCAACTGAACCTCTTGTAGTTGTAAGAGCCTCTCTTCGAATGCATCACTAGGCGGCCCAAGCAACTTCTCTAACATCTTGACCGCAGGCAACTCTACTTCCACAGGCAATAGTGCTTCTTTTCCATACACCAAATGAAATGGAGTAAACCCTGTACCTGTCTTCACCGAAGTACGGTAAGCCCATAATGCACTAGGCAATTCCAAATCCCAATTCTTTCCTTGGTGCTCTGTCACTTTCGAAAGAATCTGTACCAACTCACCATTGAATCTTTCATTTAAGCCATTACACTGTGGTTAATAAGGAGTGGTATGTTGGTGCCTAATCTTCATCTTTGTGCATAAGAAGTCTAGCAGTTTAGCTCTAAATCCTGGCCCCTTATCTGAAAGTAGCTCTAATGGCACCCCAAACTTGCAACATATTTCATCATACACAAATTTTGCCACATCCTTTGCAGTGATCTGTTTTACTACTATAGCCTCTGCCCATCTAGAGAGATAGTCCACTGCCGTCAAGATATAGCTTTTGCCCCTGCTTGTGATAGGTAACGGGCCTATTGCATCAATCCCCCACTTTTCAAACACATCAAACGCCATAATGGTTTTTCGTAGCTCTGGTTTCAAAACTCTCTTCCCAAATGCTTGACACCTATTGCAAGACCTACACCAATGGTGAACATCCTTGTGCAAACTAGGCCATACATACCCCTCTTGCAAAATCTTATGCAAGGTGATCTTTAGAGCAAAATGGCCACCACATGCGCCTTCATGATTCTCTTCCAACACTCTGTAAAGCTCCTCCCGCCAAGGTACACGTCTCAACACGAGATCAGCCCCTTTCATGTATAAGACATCACCAATCAATTTGTACCTGTATGCTCTACGCACAAAGCCATACTTCTTAGACTTCTGAATCTCCTTTGGAATGATTCCTGTTAGCAAAAACTCCTCTTCTTGAGCCAAACTTTCCCGGCCATGATAAAGAGGTAAATTGGTCCTCAACACGAATAGCTCCCCAATCATGCCTTGAGCTGCTTCATGTGCCTCTCCATTTAGAGCACGTTCAATGTGTCTGATGATCCATGCTTCGAACTTTTTTAACAGGCCTTTAATTCTGAAGCACATTTCCTTCAATGAGGTGTTCTTGCTCTTCCACACACCCAGCACTTGCTTCACCACTAACAAGGCATCACCTTTTATGCTCAACCTTCGAACCCCATGCTTCAAACAAATGTGTAATCCGGCTTCCAATGTAGCATATTCAGCCTCATTGTTACTATGCGCATCCAATTTGAACCCTCTCTTGCATACTAGCTTCCCCTCTGGATCATAAAGTGCTATACCCCCTGAGGCTGCATCATGGCTCTTTCTGTATGAACCATCAAAGAACAACACATGTGCATTGCTGATATGTGGCACTTCTTCAACTACCTTTCTCACCACCTCTTCCTTAACAATAAGGGGATTCTCCTTATAGGTCAACAAATCAGCTAGGGTAGCCCTTGTACTATCTTCCACTAGAAAAGAGAACTCAAACTCTTGCAGCTCAATTACCCATTTCTTCACCACATTTGACATGTTAGTACCATTAATTAACTGTGGCAAAAATGCATAACTCGTCAAGAAAACAAAAGGCCGTGGTAGCAAGTAATGACGAAATCTTCGACAAGCAAATATTACAGTGGCCATCACTAGCTCTACTTCCGATAACTTTCTCTCCGCTTCACTCGGCTTGCACAATACACTGGCCTCATATAATGGCTGCCCTTCCCCTTTTGCAATAGCATGGCTCCAATGGCATCGTCCCCTACTAATGGATTTACATAAAAAACTTTCTCCCAATCAGGAGCCTGCATGGATGACAACCCCCCTAACACCTCTTTCACCTCTTGAAACACTTCTTCACACTTGTCATCCCATTGCAATGGATCATGCTTTGCCACTTACTGTAATGGATAAAGAAGCTACGAAGACAATGGAATAAACCGTGCCATGTACTTCACTTTGTGTATAAAGGTTGCCAATTGCTTCGTACTCATAGGTGATGGAAGAAGAATAATAGACTTAACCTTGTCTGGATCAGCCTCAATGCCATTTTCTGACACCATGTGGCCCAATAACTTCACCCTTGGCTGTGCTAGATGACATTTCTTTGGATTTAGTTGTCCTCCACATTCATCATATCGAGCCAATACCATCTGCAGCTTCTCATGGTGATCAGCCCTACTGCTATAGACACAGAAGCCATCCATAAAAGCTTTAACACAACTACCAATGAATGGTTCCAACACCCAATTTGCTCTCTCTTGATAGAAGGAAGGTCCATTTGACAACCCAAATGGAAATACTGTGTAGCAATAGCAGCCCCATGGTGTAATAAAAGTTGTCTTTGTGCGGTCTTTAAGAGCAATCTTCAATTGAAAATAGCCTGAAAAACCATCACACACACTGTACCTCTCATAACCTGCCACTGAATCCAAGATCTGATCAATGAATGGAAGAGGATATGGGTTCTTCTTAGTGGCTGCATTTAAGGGTTTAAAATCTACACAAATCCTCCACTTCCCATCCTTCTTTGGATTGACTACTACTAGACTCACCCATTCTGTGGTCTCCATAGGGACTATGAACCCTGCCTTCAACAACTTGTCCACCTCTTCTCGCAAGGCTTCCATTTGCTCTTGACCCATCCTTCTTAGCCTTTGCTGCACTGGCTTAGCACCTTCTTTCAGTTCTATATGCATCTCTTCACCGTTGAACCCTCTGATCTCTTCATATGAAGTAATGAACAAATCAGGAAAACTAGCCAGCATATGCAAATATATATCCTTCTCCATAGCTGAGAGGTCTCCACTAATCATTTGCGTCCTTAATTCCTTCTTCTTTGACAACTCAACCTTGGTTTGCATTAGCCCTTCAATCACTTCATAAGGCCCTTCACTTTCATCCTCGACTTCATTTGCAAATGCGATTAAACCAGACTCCTGGATTTCTTTATCCATCAAAAGAAATGAAACATCAGCATCCTCATCACTACTAGTAGTGCTATCACTGTCCTCGTCTGTCACCGTGGAAGAGTCTTCATCACTAGACCCATCCTCATCTTCATAAAGCTCCTCTAATCGTTTCCTTGTGTCCATATTATAAAGCTTCTTGGTACTTGTCTTTCCATAGAGGCTAATCGTACCATGTCGCCAATCTTGAACAGCTCCCACTGCACGTAACCATGGTCTGCCTAGTATAATAGGATATGCTCCCAACCCTGCTGGCATCACATGAAAATCAACCACTGCCTTTGCATCATATGCCTCCACTTCTAAGCTCTTTACAACACCTAAGCATTTTACTTTTTGATGGTTTGCCAATCTGATCCAAAAACCTGACACCCCAGCCACTGTGAGACCCATCTTCTCAACGCATGAGTGTGTTATGACGCATATTTGGGCTCCTCCATCCACATAACCTTGTCCCAAATTTTTCCTTTTATGCCACACATCTACTATTGGACAAATGTCTAGTAGCTCATCCATTGCCAACACCTTTACTGAACCTCTCTCTGGCTCTTTCTCCATTGGGTTAACCATCCTCTTCCACTGTCTCTTTAGCTTAGGCACCATCTCTATAAGCTGCCCAAAAGTAACATCTGCCTTCCTGCTCGTCAGATCCTCCTTCAAGTCATAGCTTAATTGCCCATCCCCTAGTGGAAAATCTGAAACATGAAACTTTCGACGAGCTCTCCTTTTCCTCTTGGCCTTGACATCCTCGCCTTCATGGCTCTTTCCTTTCTTCTTACTAGGACCTGGGGCACTTCTTCCTTCCTTATCCTCTGTGGTCCTCTTCCCAATAGGCATCACTAATGTATCCTCTAGCTTTGATGCCTTCTCCAAGGTGACTACACTTAGCACTTTTGTCTTTCCCTTTTCCTCCTGGGTCAGTCCACTGGTTCCTTCGTCTCCCTTAATTTCGATGCCATCATTTGACCTAGTTAGCACCTGTCTTGGCAATGGATACATGTCTCCCCCCATCCTTGGTGGCTTATCACATTGCGGGCTCATGTGACCCAACTCTCCACAATTATAACATGTGGGCGTCTGCCTCCAGTACCTACCATTGCTTTGTCCAACACCATTCCTAGGTCTTTCTTCACCTCCTGGCTGATTTGCATACCTCCCTCGACCTCGATTATTTCCCACTTGACCTAGCATGTTTAGGCTAAGATTCTTCATCAAATCTACCACTTGCCTCATGTCTTGCCTTAGCCCATCATCTTGCACCGATGTAGTGACCACTGCTGGCATAACCTGAGTAGTAACAGGAACCACTGGTTCATGATGAACCCCTGACATGCGACCTTGTAAAGACTCTAGAGGCTGAAATTCAGACCTCATGGGCAAAGACTCCACCCCTAACTGGCTCATTTTCCTTAGCTTCCACTCTTTGTTCCTTGCTACCTCTAGTGCATCCTCATATGTCCTAGGCTTCTTTAGCTCCACTCTCCAACGTATATTCTCCCAAAGACCAGCCAAGAACCTGTCCTTCTTCATCATGTCAGGCGGGGGTACCTGTGGTGCTAAAGCCTTGCACATTCGCTCCCATGCCAATGAAAACTTACGTATGTACGCATCTACTGGCTCACCTTCCTTCTGCACCAAACCTTGTACTTCTTGCCACACTTTGTCAGGATCTTCTATCTTCACAAACTCCACTTCCAATCCATGCCTTAGATTGTCCCAACTCAATCTTATAGCTGGATCTGCTGCACGCAACTCCTCTTCAAATGCCTTGGACCAAACTCGTGCATCACTCTTCAAACAAATTTGGAGAAGGCGTAACATTTGCGTAGGGTCATGAATCTGGTTGCTAATGCAGGCAACCTCCATCTTTTCCAAAAATTCTTCCACATCTTCATCACTTCTTCCATGAAACTCCGTATAAGAGAAAGCCATGGCTACCCAAGTTACAATGCTTTGAGAACCCCTTTGAACACACGTGCAAGAACCCAAAACTTTTGACTACCCAATCCCCAGAAACTTCAATGGAGCTCAACTTTAGATAAGGACAAACACATGCACATCAAATGAGTTTTCATAGTTGATCATCGGAATGACAACAGGCAAAGGACATTCCAGGATCTCTCTCAATCTTCTTGGCCCAAACATAAAGACTATGCGCTGCTGGAAAAAGATCTTCCTGGACACATGAACATTAATCTGAATCCTTTGAGTTAAATGAAAAGAAGTGAAATGAGGGCCATTTTGATCATCCATTAAAGCCAACCATGAAGCTCCCAAAAAGGCACACCTGACTTATCCTCTGATTTTTTGCCCAAATTTCAGCAGCATAACAGCATAAATGGCTCAAAATACCAAAAAACCAGCCATCATAACTTGGAAAAATTTTGGCAGAGTTTCCCCAGAAGTAGAGCAGTGCGAACCCAAAATATAGACTGTCTATGTATGCATAAACTTCCAACAATAGAACCCGAGCATCAATTAGGAATCACTAGTACATAGCCTATGGCGAGGTCACAAAAAGGGTGCTCCAGCTACCTGTATCACCGAAAGGATCTCTACATTTGAGAATCCCCCAGCTCAATAAAAACCTCACGCTATCGACCCTCACACGAAGGCTAATGCAAATTGCGTATAGTCAAGTCTCAGAAATGACTATCTTCCAGACCAAGTCTCAGAAATGGCTGGGACTGCCAAATACAACCAAGTATGGCTCCACAAAGGTGTACAATTGGCAGTTTCCTCCTCTTTTCTCCACGTTTTTTTCTGGTCTTCTCTCAGTTTTTTAAGTTCCCACACTTAGCTTTATTAGTTGGGCACCCTTGGCCTTTTAGATGACCTCAAACGGACCCCAGACAGGCCAAAAACTGACCTCGCAGTGCATAGTTGTCACCCTGTTGCATCCATGCGCACACCTGGCACTCATTTCTTTTCAATAATGCGTCTCGCAACCACGTGAAGTGGCCCCAAAAAGTGGTCCTAATGATGACCTTTCTGCATAACTCTCACAAGAAAACACCACTTTGTGTCCGTATTCATCCACGTGCAAATATTGACCCCGTTCGCCCTCCTGACGCCACTCGATGCCATCTGACGCACCTGCTTACCTCATGTCGTCAGCCCGCGGATAGCTTCCTCGAGAAGTTTTACGCGCTACCAACTCCTCCTTATTGTAGAAAAAACACACTAGTACTGATAATAGTGAAAATCGTTGCACTATGTACACCCTGTCCTACCTGTACACACGTGGGCCCCACGTAACCACCTGGCTATGGAAATTGGGTAATCCTTTATTCGATGCACCATGCATGTGTATGTACATTTGCGCAATCCCTTGCTCAAAGAAACTCCTGACACCGTCATATGTGAAACTAAGCAACCAAGATTTCCCACAGTCTGAGGTGGAAAAGGTTGAAATGGATAAGGTGCCATATGCGTCTACATGTGGGAGTTTGATGTATGCAATGATTGCTACACATCCGGATATTGCATTTGCAGTGGGAGTGGTTAGCATATATATGTCAAATCCCGGCAAGAAACATTGGGAGGCAGTGAAAGGTATCATGAGATACTTAAAACATACAAAGAGTATGCGCATATGCTATGGTAGTCAGGATTTAAGTGTGAGAGGATACACTGACTCAGATTATGCAGGAGACTTGGATAAGAGGAGATCTACATCAGGCTATGTCTTTACATTGGTTGGAGGTGCCATATCATGGCGATCTCAATTACAAGATTGTATTACGCAGTCTACTACAGAAGCTGAGTATGTTGCAGCAAATGAGGCATGCAAAGAAGCTATTTGGCTTGGTAGATTGGTAGCAGACTTGGCAATCAAAGTAGATATGCCAGAGTTATATTGTGATAGTCAAAGTGCTATACAATTGGCAAAGAATCCAGTGTTCCATTCGAAGACTAAGCATATTGATGTGAAATATCACTTCATTAGGGAAGTACTTGAAGACAAGCAGATACAACTGCTGAAGATCCACACCAAGGACAATCATACTGATCTACTCACAAAGGGACTTCCAGGAGAGGACTTTGTGCATTGTTGTGAGTTATTGGGCATTGGATAGATGGAAGCCATGTAAATCTTTGTACATTTATGTTCATAGATTTATAGTTACTTAAAGTGCCACATTGGACTTTAAGTGGGAGGTTGTTGGGATTAAAGCCCAAGTGGCCTCTTATACGGATATGGCTGGCCGGCCGCCTACCTCACTTATCACTAACTCTTTGTATATACTCACTTATAGTTTTGTGAATAATAAGATTTGGGAGATAACCCTTCAATGAATTCTCTGCGTATTGTGTAAGCTCTCTGTGTATCTCTACGTGTGTGTGAGTCGATCTACGCTCCGCTCCGCGACTTCAACTGAAACCATCCGATTTTGCTTAACTAATTTAATTTCTAGTGTAACCTTTCAAAGCTTGTAACTTCTCCAGATTTTATCGGAATTCAGTTCTGAAAAATTCTAGCCCGGGGTTTGCTGTGTTTAAGATTCCAAAAATACTAATGGTTGCCACGGTCGGACAATTCTACATTGCTTTTTCAATAATCATATCAGTTCGATTAAGCTTTATACAATCTTTAAGGTTTTGAAAACTGGAAACCTTACAGTTTCCAAAGTTGAAGACCCCCCACTATAAAAGCCATTTTATTTAATGAAATGGGGGCTTTTTTGTGCCGTTTGAAGCCTACAAAGTGGATCTCTTTGACAGACTAATCCCTTCGTACTTTTTTCTTGAAAATGGTCATGTTGATGGCATTGCAAGCCTTTGTACATGCCTTTTTGAAGTGTAATCAAGCCATTGTTGCCCCGTTTTGCTGTTGTTTCCCCTTCCCCCCTTCTCTTTCTCTTGCTCCTGTGCTTCCCCGTGGTGTAGGCAGTGTGGATGTATATGCCCCCTCGGACCGACGGTATTTGGTGTGAGAGAGTGAGATTGAGCGGCTGTGTGCATGTGTAAGGGTGGAGACCGATTGTGACCGTAGGTGTGCGTTGCGTGGTGGACTTGTGGAGTGTGTAAGCTTTGGGAAAAGAGCGGATAGTGGTCTGCTAGTGTGAAGTGTGTTTTTTGAAGATGTTTTTTGAGAGGATAGGGGTGATGTGGATACCCTGAGCTATAGAGAGGCCCTTGTGTTTGTGCCGGGTGTGTTCCTCCATTCCCCATCTCCATCTTCTGGTGCCCCCATGGAAGAACACAGTGATTGCTCTCAGTTGATAAAAAAGAACTGGTTTTTTGTGTTGGAAGTCATGGCAGCAAGAAGCTATGGACCGATTTTTACAGGCGAGGAGAGCCTTGGCGAGTGGATGTCGGATTTTGAGATGTATATGCTATCGTTGCGTATGCCAAACAAAGATAGCAAGATGCAGATATTTCTTGTGGTGATGCGTGGAAAAGCTAAAGTTTGGTATGAAGCTCTGGAAGACGAGCCGAGACAAGTGTGGCCGGCTCTACAAGTGAAGTTTCTTCATGACTTTTTCAAGGAGGCATCCCCAGTCAAGATGGATGCGAAGCTGAAGGCGCTTAAACAAGATGTAAGTGAAAAGTTCAATCTGTTTTTGGGTCATTCTGAAGAATATTGGGCAGAAGCTATGAAATTGGCTAATGGGGATTACTTCAAGCTGGATATGTTCATGGCTTGTTTGCACCCTAAGGTGAGAGAGAAGTTAGATTTTGAAAGCCCAGAGAATTACAATGGGCGGTAGCAATTGCACGATCAAAGAGTAGAAAGATAAAGAAGAAGATAGAGCAGGATGTGTCGGGCTATGAGACGATGGCCCCCCTTCAACCGCAGAGTCCGAGGGATTCTATGCACAAATCATGGACTGAGGTGTAGCTATCGTGCCACAAAATTGGGTACGCATGCAGGATTTGTCCAAGCAAATGCAGGAGCTGCGGCTAAGCGTGATGGATAGAGGACAGTCGAGAGGAGAAAGGGGCAGGGCAAGGCCGCTGCCAGGTAGGTGCTACAATTGTGGAGAATAGGGGCATTATGCACTTGATTGTCCTCAACCATAGAGAGAGAGAGAGAGAGGAGGCATTTACCCGCTATTTGGTAGAGGTCAAGGCCAAGGGCAGTTCAATGGTCCAAGAGAGAAAGCACTGGAAAATCTTGTGCAACCAGATCCGCTAAATGGAGGTGAAGTCCCAAGGGTGAATATCATCAGGGTGGATAAGCAAGATATCAAAGTTTTGGCCAACAAGAGGGCAAGAGCTGAGAGGGAAGACATAGACAGTGGGAAACCAGAGCTCGCAAAGGCAAAGAGAAGGTGTACAAAGGCAGAGAGTAGTCTGAGCCTATCAAAAGAAGGAGACACCGCAAGATCAAGCAAGTGGATTTCCAATTAGGACATGGCTATCCCGAGTACAACCTGGTAAGTGATGTTATCTTGAAATCCAAAATTAAGGAGGCAGTGGTCTACGAGTGTTAGCACCAGGCTGCCAAGAGCTAAGGAGAATGTGCAAGCGATGCAAAACATGGATTTGAGGGTAGGTAGCCCCACTGATCTCCTTCCACTAGTGGATGCTGTTATAGAGAAGAGGATACAGGTACACGCCTACATAGACGGTGGAGTGCAAGTTTGTGTCATGACGAAAGCAGCCATGAAGGAGATGGGAGTCAAGGTGGTAGTAAAA
The DNA here is from genome assembly GCF_014529385.1 of Adiantum capillus-veneris. NCBI lineage: Eukaryota > Viridiplantae > Streptophyta > Polypodiopsida > Polypodiales > Pteridaceae > Adiantum > Adiantum capillus-veneris. The sequence continues at coordinate 34,039,489 of NC_140952.1, forward strand.
TTGAATGTGCGCATGAGGATGGCCAACCATACTAAAGCCAGGTGCCAGGGTGTGGCTCAGGATGTGAAGGTCAAAGTGATGGGCATAGAATGCCTAATAGGCTTTTTTGTGATGAAGGCAGGATATAATTCTTATCTGATTATTTTGGGTAGGCCATGGCTTCTGGCGATAGGTGCTAAGCAGGATTGGGAGAGCAAAGTGTTCACCTTGCCCGACAAAGAGAAGGGGAGATAGATTGTGCTAGATTTGAAGACCAAGGAGAGCAATTCTTGTCTTATGGTAGTTAAAGATGAGAGCGACACGACGAGCTACGAGTATGAGACAGAGATGGCCTATGATGAAGGCTGAAATAGCATAGAGGAAGAGGAGAGCGAGGACAACATGTTGAAGATAGATGCAGATTTTTGGAGTCACCATAGACAACTCCCCTCCTAAAGGAAAAGGTATGCAACCTCAAGCTCATGGTTTAAGCATAGAGGAGGTTTCAAGCATGTTAAGTAAATATTTGACCAAGGGTGAGAAGGAGAGTTATGTTCAACTGTGCAAGTCCTATCCAAACTTGTTTGCAATGAAACAAGCATTTATGTGGTGGTGCAAAAGTTATAGATCACAAGATTTTTCTCAAGGAGGGACATAGGCCTAAAGCACGAAAGCTGATGAGATTAGGGGAAGTCCAAACGAAGGCCCTTTGGCAGAAGATTAATAAGTTGCTGAATGCAGGCATCATATACCCTGTGAAAGAGTCAGAGTGGGTCTCACCAGTGGTTATCCCCTAAGAATAATGGGAAATGGAGAGTGTGTGTTGACTACAAGCCATTGAATGCAGCGACCAAGCGAAATCACTATCCATTGCCGTTTCAAGATGAAATCCTAAACCAGGTGGCTAGGCACGAGAGATACTCGATTATGGATGGTTTCTCGGGGTACTTTCAAATAGGGATTTCACTCAAAGACGAGTTAAAAACCACATTCATATCTCCATGGGGTTGTTTTGCTTATCGTAGGATGTCGTTCTGATTGATAAATGCATATGCCACCTTCCAAGATTGGATGAACAGGGTATTTGGTCGATACTTGGGCCGCTTTATTAGGGTCTTCATGGATGATATAGGCTGCTACAGTTCAAGATTAGAGCACCTATTGAAGTTGCAATTATGATTTCAAAGGCTTGATGAGGAAGGAGGTCAGCTGAACCCCAAGAAGTGCAAGTTAGCACAGCCTCGAGTGCAGCTGTTGGGTCATGTGGTGTCGCAAAATGGTATAGAGGCTGATCCTGAGAAGGTGAAAGCGTTGGTGTTGATGGAGCCACCATCAGTTGCTCAAGGTTTGGCTTCATTTTTTCATAAGCTAAAACATCTTTCACGCTTCTTTTGGATGTTATCGCAATATGTGCATCCTCTTCAAAAGAGAGCTCAGCAGATGCACGGTTACGAGTGGGATGAGGAAGCTCATGAATCTTTTGATAGGGTCAAGGAAATTTTGTGTCAGTTGCCAGCGATGTTTCCGCCCACAATCAAGAGGATGACTTTTATGTGTCTATGATAGTGAGTACGGTTGCTATTGGAGCGGTTCTAATGCAGAAGGTAGGAAGGAGCTACAAGCCGATATACTTTGAGAGCAGGGTGATTAGACCAAGAGAGGCTACCTATACCAAAGCAGAGCAGTGGGTGATGGCTTTAGTATTTTCTTACAGGAAGTTTAAGGTGCATTTAATTATGTGAAAGTTTTTTATGTTGACAGCTAACAATCTATTGCCACAGGTAGTGCTACATTTGCAGCCGTGGAGGAGGGTTATGAAGTGGGTGTTGGAGATGCAAGAGTTCGAGTTCGAGTTCAAGGTAGATTACACGAATTGGTCTCATGTAGCAGACATTCTTCTTAGCAAGGCCGTCGATTTGCCACCTATCCAAGGGTGGTGCGAGATGAAGCTAAGGAGGAGCTTGATTTGGAGAATTCTTTTACAATGTGGTTCGACATAGCGTATCAAAGGGTAGTCAAAAAGGCAGGTGGACGTGTGGTGATACATGACCCACATGGCAAAGCTATATTTTTGAAGGCGTATGATTTGGAGGATGTCCACACCAATAACGAGGCGGAGTATCTCACTCTACATCTGGGTTTGAAGCAGTGTATAGAGTTCGGCATTTCAAGATTGGTGGTGAAGGGAGATGCGTTGCTAGTCATCAAGAAACTGCTAGGCCAATGGCAGGTAAAGCGGGATTCTTTGAAGCATTGGTTCTTTTCCATCAAGAAAATGCTAAAGTTTTGAAGAGGTTCAATTCAAGCATGTAAGGAGAGAGCAGAACCAAGAAGCGGATCAGTTAAAGACGAGTAGCAAAGTATAGGTGCATGTTGAAGGTCTATATGTGGCCCCAGCCACTTATGCAGGTAGGGAGACTCTCAAAGAGATTGAAGGGTTTTTTAGTGTAGGGCAGTGTCCAGAGGGTTTGTCCAAGTTGCAAAGAAGAAGAGTGGTGTAGAAAGCTTGCAAATTCACACTTGTAGGTGAAGGTCTCATAAACTACGGGTGTGATGGAGTGCTAAGAGGGTGTTTTACAAAGGAGATAAGTATGGTGGTGGAGCAATGCCACAAAGAAAGTGGACATCAGGGTAAAGACCAAGTTCTATTTCGAGTGCTGAGAGCAGGCTTTTGGTGGCCTTCCATAGTGAAGGACATGCATTACTGGTGCAAGACGTGCCACAAGTGTCAAATTATAGGTGAAAGACAACTGGTAGTGGAGTCACAAGGAGCCATCATTGCACAAAGTGCTTTCAAAAAGTGGGGTCTGGATGCCATAGGTCCTCTCCTAAAGTCTACAAGCAGTAAGAAGTATGTGGTGATAGCCATTGACTACCTTACAAGGTGGGTCGAGGCCAAAGCCTTGAAGGAAGTAAATGCTAATGTGGTGGCTCAATTTGTCTTCAATAACGTCTATTGCCATTTTGGTGTTCCATGGGTGCTAGTTTTTTATAGGGGTCGGGGGTTCAGAAGCAAGCTCATGTGTGCATTAGTAGAAAAGCTAAAGATTCGGCATCAATTTTCCTCACCCTATCACCCCCAATGCAATGGTCTAGTTGAGAGTGCTAATGGGCAAATCGTCAAAATGTTAACAAAGTACGTGTATAAGCACAAGACTGAGTGGGAAAGAAATCTAGAGAAGTGTCTATGGGTGTATAGGACGTCCTATAAAGTAGCTATAAATTTCACTCTGTTCGAGCTAGTCTATGGGGTAAGGAGGCTGTATTGCCGGTGCATGCACAGTTGGGTGCTTTAAACGGTATGTGGCGTGCCAATGCCACTCAACAAGGAGTTCTATAGGATTGAATAGCCAGTTTGGAGGCTTTGCAGATGGACAGAGAGGCAGCAGCGGACTATTATGTGAAGCAGAGAGAGAAGCGGGTTGCCAAGTTCAATCAAAACTTGCCAGACAAGAGAATAGAGGAAGGAGACCTGGTAATGAAGTACGAAAGTTACTTGGATTTCACATTCCAAAAGAAGTTCAAGAAGTGCATAGGTCTGTATAAAGTGCAAAAGGCCTTCCCAAATGGGACCTATCAGTTGGTAAGAGAAAATGGCAAGCTTCTTACAAACAGGGTGAACGGTGTGTGGCTCAAGTTGTATTTTGAGAGGGATCTAGTGCATGAAGTGCATCAAATTGTAGTCAAGGGGGGTGGAGAGCCCACCTAAAACATGGAGTGTGCAAAGAAGATGAAGCTTTTGTACATAGCTTGTACATAGGGTTGTGATTTTGCGAGTGCTTTTAGTTATCAGTTTGATGTGCAAGTTGTTGGGGTATAAATCCCAATGTGGTCGCCCAAGTAAGTGGGGGGCCACCAGGTATGTACACATATTCTTTTGTGAAAACCTAATAAGAACTCACTATGCTCTACACATTACAGTAGAGCGAGTCCACCATATCGTCGTGCTCTTCTTCTCGCACTCTCTCTCACGTCGCACTTCCGCTCGTACTCCTTCAACTGGTATCAGAGCTCAGATCGAGGCTCGGGGCAGCATTTGCAGGTAGCCAGAGTCACCTGCTCAGATTGGAGTGAGATTCGACAGGCGAAGACACGGCCCCAAATCCTGTGGGCAAACCCGAAGGGCTTGGTGTTCTCAAAATTTCATTCTCAGGTCATCTCGGCCACCGTTCGGCTTCGACAGAGTTCTGCGCAGGCCATTTTCGACTACGTGGTCTCGGCGGGTGCAGATCCGACTCTGCAAATTTGGGGTTTCGGCCTACGACTGCAGGTGCTGAGGATATCTACACTTCCAGAGTGCTGATTTGTGGCTGTCTACACAACGAAGGACGGCTCACAGTTCTTGGAGGCGTGTCACATACGACACGGACACATCTACACACAGACTGTAGGCGACATCCACTAGTTCATCAGGTAGCTTGTGGTTGCTGCTTGATATTCCAGATTTCATCCTGACATTGCAGGTACTTCCACATGGGATGTATTGTCAGAGATGATGTATGTCTGTTGAGGGTTTTCTGGCTGTGAGTCACGCAGCAAACAACCGCCGCAGCGGTTACAGCATACAGTGGGAAATTTGTGGATGTATGACTTTGTGGGAAGTCTATGTACTTTCAGATTTACTGCAGCCTTTGTTGAGGGTCGAGTGAGGTTTTATTGAGCTGGGGGATTCTCAAATGTTGAGATCCTTTCGGTGATACAGGTCTTGGAGCGATCCCTCGAGCACCCTTAGATAGGAAGCTAGGATGTATTGATTGTGAGTTAGACACTTGGGATTGCATCTTTGCTTTACTGTCGTTGCGGCATTGTCGCAGTCTATGCTTACAGGACAGTGAGAGATAGTACAGGTGCAGGACAGGTTTACCACAGCTTACAATGTTAGAGAGACAGTGGTTTTTTGAGCTATTTTTGGTCTGTTTTTTGAGTACACCAGAGCCATTTTACAAAGGAGACTGCCGAAATTTATGCAGAATCTGAAGCTTTCTTGGTTCATTTGACAGGTTGATATTGGTTCAGAGGTCAATTTACAGGGGAAACTCTGCTGAATTTTTTCTAGGAAAGTAAACTACTGTGAAGCGTAGCTATGGCTGGATCACAGGACACTGCTCTTTACAATATCAAGAAGCTGGATGGAACCAATTTCCCATTGTGGAAGAAGCAGATTTGGCACGTGTTGGTACAAAAGAAGCAGATAAAACCTATAAAGCTCAAGGGGATAAAACCAGAAGATATGGACGAAGATGAATGGAGCGAAATGGATGAATTGGCACTTTCTACCATTATGCTGACTTTGGCAGAAAGCGTTTACTTCAATGTAGCAGACGAGATGTCGTCTTATCAAGCATAGTTAAAGCTGAGTGATCTTTATGAGAAGCAGAGTGCAGCTTCACAGGTATAGTGGCTTAAGAAGCTTGTTGATTTCAAGATGAAAGAAGGGACACCTATGTCCAATCATCTGAATGAATTCAACACCATCTACAGTCAGTTGTCAGCTCAAGGTGTCAAGTTTGATGAACCTGTTAGAGCTATTTTCCTGTTGATCACATTGCCGGAAAGTTGGGACACTTTTCGCACAGCTTTGAGTAATTCTGCACCTCCAGATGGTTTGAACATAGCAGGTGTAGAAGGAAGTCTGCTTACTGAAGAAACCAATAGAAAGACAATGGAAAAAGGCAAAGGAACAGCCTTAGTTGTCAGGGGAAGGACCAAAGAAAAGTACAAAGGTGGAAAGAGGAATCAGTCTCGTAGCAAGTCCCGCAGTGCTAAAGGCAAGAGTGACATAGAATGCTACCATTGTGGCAAGAAGGGTCACATGAAAAGAGACTGCAGAGAATGGAAAGCAGAAAAAGGCAAAGAGAAAGATCAAGACCATGGTGAGAAGAACAAGTCCTCAGTGAAGATTCAAGAAATAAATGTGACAAACAGTGTTGCAGAGGATGACAGTCTAGTGTCAGGAGACATCTACTTCTTGAAGAATACAATGGACTCAGCTCTTCTTACAACATCTGATGGACATGCACTGAGCTGGATCATAGACTCAGGGGCATCACTTCATGTGTCTCCAAACAAGGAGTGGTTTACCTCTTATGTGACCACTAAAGATCATGTTCGGCTAGGCAATGGGTAGACATGTGAGATCTTAGGTGTTGGAGATGTTCAATTGAAGTTTCAGAATGGCTCTTCTTTCACACTGAAGAATGTGAGACATGTTCCCGCAATTACAAAGAGCTTGATCAGCACAGGTTTACTTGATGATGCTAGCTACGTCACCACTTTTGGACAGAACATGTGGAAGATATCCAAGGGTTCTATGATAGTAGCACATGGAGTAAAGTCTGGAGGACTTTACATGATTTATGTATCAAATGTCTCTAAAAATGTAATCAATGTAACCGAGCAGCCGAACGTTTCTTTGTGGCATAGCCGGTTAGGACATATGTCCAAGAAGGGAATGGAAATCTTGTCTCGTTCTGGTTATTTGCCTGGCTTTTCATTTAATGATTTTGAATTCTGTGAACATTGTCTGTATGGTAAGCAAACACAGCAGCCACATAAGCATAGAAGCAGTAGAAGAGATACACAGTTGGCACTTGTTCATAGTGATTTGTGTAGACCCATGCCTAACCTATCTCTAGGGGGAGATTTTTACTTTATGACATTTATAGATGATTACTCGAGGAAAGTATGGGTTTACTTTCTCAAGCACAAGGATGAAGCGTTTAGTGTTTTCAAAATGTTTGTGACACTTGGGGAGAATTAGACTGGCAAGAAGCTTAAATGCTTATGCACTGACAATGGTGGAGAGTATGTTTCAAAGGCCTTTCAGGACTTTTGTGAGTCAAAAGGTATAAAACGTGAACTTACTGCTCCTTACAATCCTCCTCAAAATGGTGTTGCTGAGAGGATGAATAGGACCATACAAGAGAAGGTCAGAAGTATGTTGTCTAATACACAGCTGCCAAATGGGTTTTGGGATGAAGCTGTATCAACAGCTGTTCATCTTATAAATAGATCTCCTAGCAAGGTTTTGCAGAAGGATTCAGTGCTAGAGATGGTATGGTCAGGCAAGGTGCCCTCATACAAGCATCTCAGAGTCTTTGGCTGTGAGGCATATACTCACGTTCCAAAGGAATTTAGGAACAAACTTGAGCCAAAGAGTAGAAAGTGCATCTTTCTAGGCTATGGTAATTCTGGTGAGATGGGGTACAGACTTTGGGATCCCGAACCTAGAAAGGTTATCCGCAGCAATGATGTTCACTTTAATGAATCCAAATATCATTCTAAACCAGAGAGGGCTGAGGAGATTAGAAGAGTTGTCTTCCAAGAAGATGGACCTGCACGTGCAAGACAAAATGTCAGGGCTCAAGATCAAGGACAGGATAGAGTGGAACCACAGGTTGTGGCTGAGCCTGAGCCACCTATTGTGTGTAGATCTGGACGTATCACGCGACCTCCTTATAGGTTTGTTCCATCTATGAACTATGTCATGTTGACTGATTGCAATGAGCCTTCATGTTACAAGGAAGCAATGCAAATGAAGGACTCCGGGAATTGGCAATTGGCCATGCAGTCAGAGATGACAGCTCTGCATAAAAACCAGACATGGAAGCTAGTTAAATTACCACATGGCAAAAAGGCTCTACCTTGTAAATGAGTTTACAGGTATAAGATCACCGCTCATGATAGTCAGCCAAAGTACAAAGCAAGGCTTGTTGTCAAGGGATTTAAGCAAGAACAAGGCATTGACTTTGATGAAGTCTTCTCTCCGGTGGTCAAGATGACTACATTGAGATGCTTTCTTGAATTGGTTGCCATATTAGATTTGGTGTTGCACCAAATGGATGTCAAGACAGCGTTCTTGCATGGTGATTTAGATGTGGAAATTTACATACAGTAGCCAGAAGGGTTTGTTGAGAAAGGCAAGGAAGATTTGGTATGCCAGTTGTTAAAGAGTCTTTATGGCTTAAAACAATCACCGAGGGCATGGTACCATAAGTTCCACAAGTTTATGCTTTCTCAAGGCTACAAACGTAGTGAGTTCGATCACTGTCTATATACAAAGACGGCTAAGGATGGCAGTTGGCTGATCCTTATTTTGTATGTGGATGACATGTTGATTGCTGGCAAGCACTTGGAAGAAATTTCAGCTTTGAAGTCAAAGATGGCAAAATCGTTTGACATGAAAGACATGGGTGAGGCAAGTCATATACTTGGTATGCGCATTGAGAGAGACAGATCAAAGAAGTTGATTTGGTTATCTCAAATAGAGTATATTGACAAGGTTTTGCAACGTTTCAATATGGAGAAGGGAAAGGCATTGAGTGTTCCATTGCCACCATATGTGAAACTTAGCAAACAAGATTGTCCTATGTCTGAGGAAGAACAGGCTGAAATGGATAAGATTCCATATGCGTCTGCAGTGGGTAGTTTGATGTATGCAATGATTGCTACTCGCCCAGACATTGCATTTGCAGTGGGAGTAGTAAGTCGATACATGTCAAACCCAGGCAAGAAACATTGGGAGGCAGTGAAAGGAATATTGAGATACCTGAAAGCTACAAAGAGTATGCGTATATGCTATGGGAGTCAGGAGCTAAGTGTAAAGGGTTTTACAGACTCAGATTATGCAGGTGACTTAGACAACCGAAGGTCTACGTCAGGGTATGTCTTTACATTGGCTGGTGGAGCAGTATCATGGCGTTCTAGATTACAAGATTGTGTTACTCAGTCTACTACAGAGGCTGAATATGTTGCAGCATCAGAGGCATGCAAAGAATCAATTTGGCTTAATCGACTAGTAACAGATTTGGGAATCAAAGAAGAGATGCCTGTGTTATATTGTGATAGTCAAAGTGCTATACAATTGGCTCGCAATCTAGTTTATCACTCAAAGACAAAGCATGTGGATGTGAAGTATCATTTCATCAGGGAAATGCTCGAGGATAAGCAACTTCAGCTTGTCAAAGTTCAAACCACAGAAAATCCTGCTGATCTACTTACAAAAGGACTTCCCTCAGAGAGCTTTGCGCATTTTCGCAAGCAATTAGGTGTAGGGTAGTACATCACTTCTCTACATCTCTTGTATATTAGCTTGTATAGTAGCTTCTCTCACACTTAAAGTACCACATTGGACTTTAAGTGGGAGGTTGTTGGGGTATAAAGCCCAATGTGGTCGCCCAGGTAAGTGGGCGGGCCGCCAGGTATGTACACATATTCTTTTGTGAAAACCTAATAAGAACTCACTATGCTCTACACATTACAGTAGAGCGAGTTCACCATATCGTCGTGCTCTTCTTCTTGCACTCTCTCTCGCGTCGCACTTCCGCTCGTACTCCTTCACAAGTTTCCAAAGTTCTGTAAATATGCTTTTGGTCGAACATAAATGTTCGACGAAGGGGCTGGGCAATGATGGTGCAACCAAAGTTGGTCCAAACTGCGAAGTGATCTATGTCAGGCAAAGGCTGCAGGCAGGTGCAGTGATGTTAGAAGCTGGACACACCCCATGGAAATTGACTGCTTGGCAGATTATCATTTTTTGTAATTATTCATTTATTGAGAAAACCCGACATTTCACCTTGTAAATATTGGGGCTTACAGAAGTTTCCAGATTGTATCCCAATTTTGACATTTAGATTCAGTAGATGGCTAATTTGGAACTTTAGAGTTTGAGAATTGTAAGGTATTTATGCCACGTTTTGACCTTAATGAAGGACCTTTGTCATTTTTAAAAAGTTTTGAAGTCTGTGAGTGAGTGTACTGTGTACGAGAGAGAGTGTGAGCTTCATCTTGATGCTACGTGTGCACCAGTGGTCGGAATCGAGTGAGGAGAAGTGCAGCGTGTTGCCCGCGACGAGAGCTACGCGCTGATACCTACATTGTGCATGTACGGTCCGGTTTTGCGAGCTCCATCTACAAGATTCATCTGGTGATTCGGTGAGCATACATTGTCCGATTTTGCATTGCAGCATATCCACGCGTTCACATTGAGTAGAGCTAGACATTAGACACTTTAGATTTCGGAAACGAAGACCTGCAAGACATCCTACGTGATTTTGCACCAGGTGTTTTGGGTTGGGGTTTTGGTTCATAGACCTTACAGAGAGCGACCTATTGGTGTTAGTAGGGTCTCCTTCAAGTTCTGTGGTGTTTCGAGATTGTTTGATGGGTGTTCGGCTCTAGAAAGCGTTGTAGGAAGTTTCCTCTTATGCACTCCTGAAGGCTGTGACTTAGACATCGGGTAGAGACCTTTGTAGGAATTAGTTTGGAGTCGGTCGAGTGTAGGTTGACACCCTATGCTTGCTTCCACGCGCCTGAGGGTCAAGATTCGTCCTTAGCTGAAAAATCTTGTTAGGTGAGTTCTCGCTGTGCTAACGTCCGTCATGGCGTATCCATCCAACATTGGCGCCGCTGCCGGGGACGAAAACCTTAGGTAGGTGACCGAGACTAGTCCTTGAGGATAGGGATTCTTTGGCTTGCCAAGAGTTTTGTTTTACATTTAGATAGGATCATAGGGTGGACTCTCGAGGTCTTAGAGGGAGTCTAGGAAGCGTGTGTCTGGCCTAGATCCTTCGACTTAGGTAGATTTAGGTAGACGGAGATAGTTTTAGATACTAGTTAAGTTCTTGAGTAGGAGTTGGAGTGGTAGAAGCGGTGAGAGGAGAGCTTGAGAGTCTGGAGAGGTCAGAGAGCAACCAAAACACCATTTCACATGATGAGTAGGAGTAGAGTAAGTAGGACATCATGATTCAAGATCTAGTGCACTTCATGCATGTATACTTGCTTGGTAGATTCATCACAAGGTTGTAAAAGACGCAAAAGGATGCAAACGTGTGTTTGAAAGCTGAAGTGAAGTCCAAAAGTTACTGTGAGTGTTTCTGATAGAGTATCAAGAGCATTTCTATCAAGAAAAAATTTAATTTTAAGCCAGGAGACATCCTACGCGTAGGATGTCTATAGGCTAATCTGGTGGGAATTTTGGAATTTTGAGTAGACCAGTGTGTTCAGAAGGTGGGGTTTACCTTAGTTTCACCTGGAAAGTGGAAATTTGACCATATCTTGACACGATAAGGTCAGATAGACTGAAATTGCCAGACATCCTACCCAAATTGTGCCAAAGCATTATTTTAAGACCAAAACCATAGGATGGCATGAGCATGATCTACATGATATATTGAGTGACTGAGAGAGGTTTCATCTCATTTGGGTGAGAAAATTGGGTTCTAAGCAGACTTTAGCACTTTTGACTGAAAAAGGCAAGAACAGCTAAAATTGGGGACTTTTGAAATCCAAACCAAAATCTAAGCATACTACTGGGTTGTTGACATCAAAGGGAAGCTGTGGGTCAAGTCTGGGGTCAAACAGGCCAAAAAGACATCCTACGCGTAGGATATCTTCTGTGTGATTTTGCACTCTATACCTAATTTTGAGCATACCTAAGTGATCAGCACCTCAAGGGGAGCTTGTGCTTTGAATTTGAAGCCATTCTGATGAAAAAGACATCCTACGCGTAGGATGTCTAAAGCAAGAAATTGAAGCCAGATACTGACTGTGGGCATAGCAAGGTGTTTTATAGCCTGGGGCAAGCCTCCTAGTCAATTTTGGTCCAAATTGGAGTTGATTAGACTGATCAAGAACAACAGCAGGTTGTCGAAACATATTTTTGATCCATTGACCAGCTTATAAGTGTCCACATCAAAAAGTGAAAACACTTGTGGACTCAGCACATCAAGGGAAATTCATAGTGTAAGAATCCAGCCAAAACAGACCAGGAGACATCCTATGCGTAGGATGTCTACTGGGGCCTACTGAAGAGAAAATTTGATTGGGCTTAGACAGTGAGGTTCCATTTGGCTTAAGGCTTCCAGAACTTCTTTCAGAAGTGAATTTGGACCTTGTTTGGTCATTTGACGGAGCAAAGACTGAATTCAGACTTTTTCACGTAAATTGATCAACATTCGAGGGAAGTACAGTTCCAGATTAGCAGACCTAATCCAGAACATCAGCAGTGTATAAAATACAGTAGTGGTTGAAGTTAACTCTCCAGTTATACCAATCATTACTAAAATCACCTCTAGCAGTTAAATGCTTTGATTCGATTGCCGAAATTAAATGCTTGTGTACAGGTATATTCAGCAGCAAAGCAAGAAGTTGTGCGGAGACTGATCCTTTGCCAGGTGAGTGGTTGGATTTTTGATAAATTGCATTGATAAGTTTGATGAACTTAAGGTCAAGAAGATACATTTTTAGAGACCAAAAGGTGGCAGGTGACCAAGGTAGCTTAGTGTCCACCGAGGAGAGTGTAACTCAGGCAAGGCTAGATCCACTAGCACCAATTATTGAGGAAGGTAGTGATACTGACACTTCATCAGACAAATACTTCTTCATGATGGGTAGTCAACTGCCCCAGGAGGTTTTACCTATGATGGACCAATGCCAGGAGGAATCACCTCCCTAAATCCACTGAATGATTCCAAGTTCACTGTGATCTTTTTAGAAGGAACAAACTCGAGGGGAGCCCTAGTCTATTCTGATTATCGAGGATGCAAGTGCATTTGTATTGAAGAAAGACCGGCTCAGAGACTGGAGATAATTCGAGTCTATGATGATGGAGATAGATTCCGAGACGAAAAGGGGAACCACTATCTGATACTTAGTAACCCTGAGGATTACAACAAATATGGAGATAACGTGGCGAAGGGGAAAATGGTTTCAGGAACTCAAGAACCGCCACCAAACATTGATCGACCTGGAGTAATTTTTATGTATGATAAGAAAACAACTAGGGTTTCAACTTATAATGAGAACGTGGGAATCTACAAGCATGAGAGCGAGGGAATAGTCTCTTACTTTCGCTGCAAGGAACCATACCCAACCGAGTTAAGCAAAGACAAGTTTCTTTACTTATTCTCTTATGAAACTACTATAGGGAAGGATATAGTTTTTGTTGATAGGTATGGGCGGGAATACCACTGTATTCTCCCAGAGGAGGTAGAAAAGGCAACAGTTCCAGGAGCATCAACATATGCCCCCGATGAAGTGCCAAGATCCACCTACACCCCTAGCAAGTCAAAAAATACCTTTTCAGAGGAGTATGACACGACCTCACATTCTACCCAACCGCAGACATTCAACAATCAAAACCAACCAACAACTCACCGATCATTGCAGGCATGGCTTCGATAGAGTGCAACCTTAGAGAAAGACCGAAATCGAGATGGTTATCAAGCCGCACGAGGGCCAAGGGATTTGCAAGAACCACCACTCTATTCACGGTATCAAGGAGAGAGTAAGCCAAGAACTCAAGGGTCAACAGATCCTGGAAGACCACCCATAGAACGAGTTCGAAGAGATGAACCATCTCTGGAAAGAACTGTTAGAAATTATGGCTAAGGAGCACCATTGGGAGAGGAAACAGCCTACTATATAAGACCAGAGGAGGTATATCGATTAGGACGTGGAGATCCAATGATGAGATTTGTAGACCATCGTCGAATTAGACCTTCTCAAGTGCAAAAATGGGTAAACAAGAAATACATATGAAACAGAGATCCAAGAGATCATGTAGCAGCCTTTGTGCGTGTAATTAGAGCTAAAGAGGTGTTAGACTTCCCTACCCAATTTACAGGATTTGGACTAACCCTAGAGGATGACGCTGCTACTTGATTTGACTCTGTGGAGCCAAGAGACTTTGAGTCTATGGAGGAGGTGTTTGATGAGTTTATCGAGGAATTCTCACAAAGGGGGATAGCTCATAATACCGTCTCACAAATCCATAAATTCAAACAGAAAAGACGGAGAATCTGTGCGAAAGGCACTCCTAAGACTAAAAAGATATGTTAAGTTCTGCCCTGTGGAAGAACTACCAACTCAATCCAGTCTTATGCTTATATTTATCCAAGGACTAAGGAATGCAGATCTCCAGAAGGACTTACATATGAAGAGGAGCACGACGTTGAATGAGTTAACCAAGGAGGCTCTTTACCTTGTGGACAATTGTACGGTCTACAAAGAGGGTGAGTTCAAGGTCCTTGACGACAATTCATCCTCACAACAAAGTGGAAGCAATTCTTCTAAGACAGCACCGAAAGGAGAAGTAGCTGTAAACCAGGAGCAGAGGAAGTGCTAAAAAAGATTAACTTGTACGCCAAACCCCAGGCTAAACAGCCCAAGTCGTGTGCTATTGAACAAAAATAGACAAACCATGGGATGGAGGAATGTTATTATAACAAGGGATATATGAGAGAGAGACCTTACGCTCCCCAAGCTCAGGTAACTTCTCCTCAAGTTCCACCGATGCCTAGGTATCAAGTAGGCAGCCTACCAGGACCTGTAGGTGTAGAAAGACCACAACCAGTGTTGGGGCCACCCCTACCAGGATTACGACCAGTCGATGGTATAAGATACACACCAACAGTAACCAAATCAGAAGAGAAGTATTTGGTGCTTATACATGCATATTATGAAGATCCCAATGGATATGCGGCAAACCCTGTCTATTATCCACCGGAAGAACCCTCGACACCAGAACCATGGAGCATGATAGGAAATACAGGATCACCGACAGCTGCACAGGCAGCAGGAGAAGGAAGATATAGCTTAGATGAACGAACATTTTTGTTCATAGCCAACGGAGGCATGGGCGGATAGAGACATGCATACCAACAAAGAGTAGATCAAGGAGCACCTCAACAACCCAAGGGACCCTGCTACAAGTGTGGTGGAGCCCATTGGCTAAGAGATTGTCCTCATGATGAAATCATTAGAGTCAACGTATATTGCACCGAGTGTGGAGTTACTCATTTGATTCCTGATTGCCCTAAGAACCCTAACAAAGGCGCAAAAACTACCTTGAACATGCTGGAATAAGTGCCTTCCAGTGGAGGGTCATAAAATGAAACAATCATACCTATTCAGGCGGTGACACAAGCCCAAGCTCAAAGAATGACGAAAGAACCCATAATTGAAGAGCCAAAAACCGATGTCCCAAGTTCAGAAACGAAGAATCAGAGAAGCACTTGAAAAGCTAGAAAGGCGCGTATGAAAGCCAAGAAAGAACGAGAGCAAATGGCTCTATCCGAGGAGTTAAAACACACAAAGGATAGATTAGAGCGGTTAGAGGATCTTGCTAGCCTACACTCACACACCACGGCAACCATAGCACTTCAAAGAAATAGCAGAACCCAAAAGTGCAAGATCAAGAGGATCAGTAATCACAGACAAGGTAAATGAGCAGCTGGATGCACTTCTAAAAGCTTACGAAGCTAAACTCAAAAAACACCAAACCCAAGAGCAAAGATGGATGACTTATCCATATGCTGAAATAGAAAAATAGAGGTTGGAAATGTGTAGAAAGATGATTGAAACAGCTCAATCTTTGATGGAAAACCCACTTGGTAAACTTGCAAATTGGCATGAAGTACCAGCTCCAACCCCTATCCAACCAACCTTAGAGGAACAAGTAGAAACGAAGGAAAAACTCGCGAATGCCTATGAGTCTAGGGGAGAGCCTATCATTGTGCCAAATCAACAGATGAGGCAAGTGACGGAGTCCAGCCTAAAACAGTGGCAGAAATGGGTAAGGATTGTAATGGTCTAGATGACCTGTGGAAACAAATCCGTGAGGCCAACGAAGCTAATAGGGTGAGTAACCACATGAACAGCACGAGAAAAGAGAAAAATGAGATCTTACCTCCTATTGAAGAATTTGAGGCAAGATCACAAGTGAACTTTGACAGGCATTCACAAGGGGGAGACCAGGTTCGGGGCACAGCCAACCAGACTCGCTGAAAACTCTAGCCTCTTACCTAGGAGAGTATGAAGCCAAGTCTTAGGTGAGAGCAATCCCATCTCAAAGACTTTCTTCTAACAAAGTGATGGATTCACAAGGGTTGATTGAGTTATTGTCCACCCCAGTGGCATGCACAATCACATTAGCCGAACTCCTACGGTTACGACCAAACATGTGGACCACAGTAGGTAAAGCCTAGAAAAATTTGGAGTGAAAGACCCCACGTCGAAGCTTCAGGAAGGGATCAGAGAATTGGACAGGCCTCAACTAAACACTAGGCCAATACCATTAAATAAGGTTGGAGAGTATTGCAAGGGAGAAGATGGAAACACCACGCTACCAGTAGAATTTCAAGGAGTGGTGTCCAAAGATATTCTTGACAGTGGTGCAGGAGTTGCAAATCTGAAAAAAATGGGGAAAACCAGCTTTAAGAGCTACCAGAATGAAATTACAATTGGCAGATGGGTTCATGGAGAAGCCTCTAGGACTCTTAGAAAAGTGATTGTCACTTCGTGCGGAATCGAGTATGAGCATACATTGGCAATAGTCGATTTCGACAAAAAGAACAATTATGAGATCATCTTGGGAAGACCATTCATGAGACAATTGAAGATGGTCCAGGATTGGGGTTACGACCACATATACCTCAGACATGGCGAGACAACAACCAAAATACACCTGAAAGACCATAGTACAAGGTTTTGGATAGGCACCAGTGGAAGAGTTTAATTTAGCTACACTCGTAGGATTGGAACTCCCAGCATGGTTAGGGTAACAAAAAGCTATGGATGTGCGGAGCTTCACATTGTGGAATCCTAAAAAGAGAGGAATGCGTCTTAGAAAGAGCGATTGAGGACAAGGAGTATATTCCGGAACCTTTTCCTGAAGATGCCTTGGAACCTCTGGAATGGGAACACATACTAGCAACATTGGATGTCTGTACCATTACAGATAGTCCAACAACAAAATTTTGTGATAAGGATGGCTATGATGTGCTACCCTATTACATGGTAAGCATTATACCAGGAGGAGATGTGATGGTAGAACCACCAGAACAAGAAGAGTTTTATAACTCCTCTGAGCATCTGGAAGTAAATAATGATGCCGATAATGAGTGTTCAGACAACTCAAGTGAGCGTGAGGGGAAAACAGAGAATATCAAGTTTTATGATTTTTCTAATCATCACCCTAGACGCCAGGAACGCTATAGGAGGAAACGAGCAGGAAACAAAGCGAGAGAGAACCTGATGCCCAGGATGAAAGATAAAACTCACTATCTAATACTTGTAAAAGCAGAGGATTGTGTAAAAGATCAAATATCAGAAAGATTCCCAAAAGTTCAAAGGGAAAGAATGCAAGAGGAAAAAAGACAAGTACAAAAAGCTAAAACAGAAACAAAATCTCAAAAATAAAAAAAAGAAACAACGAAAGGCCAAGAGTGGACCAAACTAGAGCGTAAACAGAAATACCAAGAACTGAAACGGTCTTTACGATAGGCATGGACTACTGAGGGAGATAGTGATGGTAAAAGGGAATCAGAAAAGGGAAACATGAATGTACCATCACACTATCGGAAATTCACCATCCAGGACAGAAAAATCATAATGACGCCACCAGTCAAGGAAAGAAAAAACCAAGAATCTTACGATGGGCCAGAAAATGCAAAAAGGATAGACCTCGCGGAACCAGGTGAGAAGCCTCAGCCGGTCTATATAGCAACCGATTTAGAGCCTGAAGAAGAAGAACGGCTAACACAACTTTCAAAAAGTATAAAGATGTTTTTGCATGGTCCTACAAAGACCTCAAAGGAGTTGATCCATCGATATGCCAACATACAATTCCTTTGAAATCGGATGCAAAACCTAGCAAACAACGTCCTTATACATATAATGACACATTTGCTAAACGAATCAAAGAGGAGATTGACAAGCTGATGGAAGTTGAATTCATTTTTGAAATCGAACATACAGATTGGGTGTCACCCATTGTGGTAGTCCCCAAAAAGAACAAAAAATTACGAGTGTGTGTAAGCCTCAAGAAGGTAAATGCAGCCACCATAAGGGATAATTATCCCTTGCCAATCAAAGAACATGTACTTGAGAGGGTGGCCGGGAAACGGGCTTATTCCTTCTTGGACGGGTTTTCAGGATACAACCACCTGGCAATTGCAATGGAGGATCAGCACAAAACATCGTTTGCCACAGAATGGGAAATATATGCGTATCGAGTTATGCCATTTCGCTTAACTAATGCCCCCGCTACCTTTCAAAGGTTAATGACGCACACGTTCAAAGAATACCTGAGAATATTCTTAGAAATATACATGGATGATCTTTGTGTACACTCTCTTCTACGAGAGGAACATATTGACCATTTGCAAAAGGTATTCGAAAAATGCAGGACATATCGAATCTGTCTTAACCCGGGAAAGTGTATTTTTATGGTTAGGCAAGGCCGAATCTTAGGACACATTGTCTCAAGAAATGGCATAACCACTGACCTAGACAAAGTCAAAGTCATAGTGGACCTACCCAGGCCTACTAATGCGAAACAAGTGCAATCATTCATGGGACACTGTGGGTATTATCGAAGATTCATATATATGTATGCAGTCATCGCACAACCTCTGTATCATTTGCTAGTCAATTTCGATTGGACCGAGGAGTGTGAAACTTCATTCCAAAAGCTGAAGGAAAACCTTGTATCAGCACCTGTACTTAAAGCACTGGATTGGGAAAAGATATTCCATGTTCACATTGATGCTTCTGCATATGCAATCGGGAGTATTCTGGCTCAACCTGGAGACGGAACAATGGATTTTCCAGTTTGTTACGCCAGCAGAAAATTAAACAGTGCGGAAAAGAACTACACAACCACCGAAAGAGAGGGGTTAGAAATGATTTATGCTGTAAAGAAATTTCGGCATTATTTGCTTGCAAACAAATTTGTGTTCTTCACAGATCATCAAGCTCTTTTGTATCTGGTGAATAAACCATGCAATACAGGGAGAATTGTACGCTGGTTTATTATATTGCTAGAGTTTGATTGCACAGTGGTGGTAAAAAAAAGGGTAAAACCCATCTACGGGCGGATCATTCTTCAAGGCTACAAAATGGGGAAGCTCCTGAAGGAGTGGATGATGACATACCAGATGCTTATCTTTTCAATATAGAAATGATACCCAAATGGTCTCAGGAAATTGTTAGCATTCTTTCCTTTGGAGGTAGGTTTGATAACACGGAAGAAAGATCCAAACAACAAACAATTCGACAAACAAAAAACTTCCAGTTGATTGCAGGACGGCTGTATCATCTAGGATCGAACCAAATTCTACGATTATGTATAAATCCGGAGGAATTCGAGTGTTATCTTGAAGAAGCACATGTCCTGGATTGTGCATTTCATTCTTCAATAGTGAAAACACACCAGAGACTGAAACAGTTAGGGGTTTATTGGCCAACTATGTATGCGGACACACATGCTTATGTTACCAATTGTACTATATGTAGTGCCAAAAGACCAGTGGATCGCGCGACATTGTTTCAAGTAAACATTGCACCTACATGGAGTCAATATATCATTGATTTTTTAACCACAAGGATGTTTCCTAAAAACATAACAAGAGCACGGAAAAGGGCTATAGAGCTGGAGGCTCGTGACTTTCAGTTAATTGGGAACCAACTCTATAAGCGAGGAAAGGACAATCAACTTAGAATCTGTGCAAGTGAAAGTGAATACCTGCTCATTCTAGAACACGCACATGGAGGTATAAGTGGAGGACATTTTTCAGGCGATAAGACGACAAAAATTGTCTTAACCGCAGGAATATGGTGGCCTACATTGCATATGGATGATGAAGAGTTTGTAAAGCGTTGTGACACATGTCAGCGCACCAAGATGCTGATAAAGAGAGATGAGATGCCAAAATGGCCCATGATGGGGGCAAGGGCATTTGCAAAATGGGGCATTGATTTTGTGGGACCTATTTCACCCCCTGCATATCGCACTCATACCCAATATATCATTGTGGCTACGGACTATATCACAAAATGGGCAGAAGCCAAGGCTTGCTACATTAGCAGGTGAAGAAATGTAGCACCATTGCGAATCAATGCCATTCGACTTATGAAGTCTGATGACGACACAGTGGAGCCAATAATTGCAATCAAAGTGGGTAGCAATCAAGTTGAATCGACGGCATTGCTTGATTCTGGAGCTCAAGCAAATTTGATCTCTTACAGATTATACAAACAGCTCAAGACCACAAGTCAACTTCATCCTCCTCCACAAGTGCTGGAAAGTAGTACATCACACTCGTTGAAAACATTGGGCTGGACTATATTGCATGTACAAGTACATCAATATATTTATCCACACAAATTTTATGTAGTTGAGGATGAAAGCACACAACACCCAATGTTGTTGGGACAACCTTGGCAAAAAGCGTACAATGTGCAGATAGATTGGAATGCGAATGCAGTCACAATCACTGGATAAAAAGCGGAAAGGAAGGGTGCCACTAGAGGACAACATGATACCCAAGGCTAACAAACAGGAAAATGCCAACCATGCTCACTACATACATACGAAGTCAACAACCGCAGTAAAAAGATCGAGGTTACCAAAACAAGAGAAACAAGTATGGATGCGGAAGGATAGAAATGACATGACAAACAAAAAACAATACAACGGAAGAATTCAACCAAAGCAGATAATTCAACCAAATAATCCAGGGAATAAAACAGATCTAGATCCCAAAGAAAATGCTCAGCAATAACTCAAATGCGACTCGCATTTGGATTCCAAAATCGAAGCAAAAGGAACTCCCTTCAGTACAAGCAACATCGAAAGGCAGACAACTGCATTTGCAACCGGCAAACCGACTTATGTGGATGCCAATAAGCAACAAAACAGTGGCAACCAAGGAAGTAGCAAGAAACCTACAAAAACCGGCAAAGACAAGCTACCAATGGAAAGCAAAAGAGATACGGTCTACGGCCATTCCGGCCAAGACAATTCTCTCCAAGGAGACAACTACGGCCATATCAACAGTAGCGGCAAAGCGACTGCCTTTTGCAAGAAAGACAATCAAACAGAGAGCAGTAGAGTTACAGCTTTTGCTTGCAAAGAAAACAGGAAACCTCGACGGCGAAGGCCAATAAGCAACTTGCTTATACCCTTCTCTTGCACATCATTAATTTTTCCATGCATTGACCGAGTATGCATAAAATAGGGCCACATTAATTGGCTAAGCATTAGCACAAATTTTTCAACCTATGCATGGCACATACTCCGAGGCGATACCTTGTCGTCCAGGAGGACTCCATCTAGGAGGGGGGGAGGCATTCTCAAATGCGGACCCAATAGCAGAAAGAGCAAAAAAGGGCATGTTTTTCAACTATTTTTAAGGGTTGTTGTTTGATTGTGAAATTTTCTGGACTAGCCCAAGTACATATGGCCTTATACAACATGAATCTATAAGTATATGGGGCCAAATGCCAAATCAAGCCCCTAGGTGTGTGTATATAAGTAGAAATAGCCATTTTTTAGGCAAAATATTGGTAAAACGGAGAAATACGGCCATAAAAATTGCATGTGAGTGTATATAATGTTTTGCGGTGATGTTTTTGATTTATTATGATTTTTGGGGATTTTCTGGGTTTGATTTGCTATTTTCCTTTTTGCTAATTTTCGGCAGAAAAACTTCAAAAATACAAAAAGCAGGTGAAAAACGGTCGTAATGAAAAACAAAAAATATGGGGATGATCAGTGACTATAGGAAAACCTAGGGTAGAGCAGGGGTGCAATTATGAGACTGGAGTGGAAAGCGTGTTTTGGCCAGATTTTGACCGAAATACCAAATTTCTGGTAAACAGGGCAAATGGAGTCCAAATCAAGAAATTTTTGAGCCTAAACTGCATCTCCCAAGAAGTTGGAAGCACATGTCAAATTTCATGAAAAGTGGTTCGGGGACCTCCATTATAAGAAATTTTCACTTCATTTTTAGCTCATTTCCACTATTGACCTTTGAGAGAGAGCTTCTGCCACCTAGAGCGAGCGGAACTTCCAGCAGCTTCTACGACGCGTACGACTATCTGACGGGCTTCAGACATGAGAGGTAGGCTCACCACCTTGAGCTTTTCGCGCATGTTTGTCGTTTTGTCGCGAAAACTAACATAGGGTTCACACAGAAAGCGGGCAGTAGAGACCTACAACTAGAAGTGGCCACCTAACGGCTAACCCAAAAGCAACGAGAATTCATCGGCAGCTTACCCTAGCATAGGAGACCAGTCTTGGATGTCCAAAGGCAGTAGAAAACCATCGGAAAAAACCCTAATTCCTAAACTCCCGCAAGAGGCCACCAAATGGGAAATCGGCGGAAAGGCGCCCAAATGCTACCAAAATTCATGGGGAGGAGCATCTCGACATGCTCGACAAGTCTATGTAGCTCACATGACCAAAAGGTGACCCGAAACGGCACTAAACTTCGGAAACGGCATCAGACACACAAAGCGTCAAATAGCTCTCGCGGCCAAACCGCATGTCCGTTTGCCACCAAACTTCAGGAGCGGCTTTCCTAGACCATCAACAACCAAGTCCTATGGTAGTAGACCACCACAAATCATCGAAGACATGTAAACGCAACCATGGGTGCTTCTAGAGTGACAAATTGCCAAATGGAGCTCCAGTGAAGCCAAAGTTGACAAAAACCATACGGCAAGGATACCCAAGGGATCGAGAAGCTATGGAGACCAACATCAAAAAATTTCATCGCCGAAAAGCACCTTCGTATCTTCTTCATTTTCCCTTTAAACGATCCAAAAGTCAGAAAATGGCTCGGAGGCTCTAAAATCCACACAGGGAGTTACTTTCTATCCATTTGACTTTTTTGTTGAAATTAGGCTTAAAAGGGACTCAGGGGGACTAAGGGCAGACACTTGTGACAGTTTCCATGAAAAAATCATCAGGAGACATTCTACGCGTAGGATGTCTCAAGGCCATTTCTGGACACAAAACCCAACATTTTTCATCACACACATTTTCTGAATAGCCTTTACATGCTAGCCACCAAGTTTCATCACATTTGGACCAACATTGACCTCATATGCATGAAAAAACGCAAAGTTAGGGCATAGAAGCAATAATGGGTCATAGACCTACCAAAACTTGTCCAAATCACTTGAAACTTGCACAACACATTCATGAGCACATAGCCAACCAACCTGTGTGGTTACTTGCAAAAATTGATGAAGTAGACATCCTACGCGTAGGATGTCTATTTGACACTTTTGGCCTACAAGGGGTATTTTTACATTCCAGATCTTTTCTTATCATCTTCAAGAGCTCATATATCAAGTTTGAAGCCATTCTAATCAATTTTGACCCCCAACACCTTCAAGATACACTTTTTGAGCCCAAAAACACTACATAGGGTCTCACCAACATCAAAACTTGTCCAAATCAAAATCCAAGAGCATAGCCATGTTCCACATGCTAAGGACTACCCACAAAACAAATCTCAATCCATTTTGATGAAATAGACATCCTATGCGTAGGATGTATCCAGCATGTTTTTGAACTTCTGTGCAAAGAATGACATCATGGGAGCCATTACCATGGTGCAAGGAGCCCATATATCAATTTTCAACCCATTTGGACATCAATTGCTACATGTTGGGGACTTTCTACCCAATTTGTGACCTAAAGCCTGAATCGGCCCAAAAATCCACTTTTTGATGCCCAAATCCAAATCCAATCACATAGCCATGTTGTACAGGCCAAGGACCACCACCATGTCAAGTATCACCAAAATCTGATGAAAAAGACATCCTACGCGTAGGATGTCTACATGATAAAATTTTGCCAGAATTGCACTATGAGCACATGCACAGTTGCCCAAGTTGCTTTTAAGTTTTATTTTCAATTTTCAAGTCATTTGGATAGTTAAAACTCAATTTCTCAACTGATATGGAAAAAACGCTAACTTCGGATGACTGAGTGCAACAGGATCTATGGCAGCCGCAAAGTCACCGGCAAAGAAGAAAAGGATGACCATAAAAGATTACCTAGAAGAGGTAGAGCCCTTCGTCATACCAGAAGGAACTCTAAAGCCAACCAGCACATGGATCCAAGAAGATCTGCTAGAGTCAAATGATCTAAAGATCTACCAAGGCGTGTTCAAAGACACCGAAGGAAATGTGATAGAGCTACCAATGCTACCACGGGAACTCAATGAGTTCGTCAGAAGCAAGATGGCAGAGTATCTGGAGAAAATAGATCTCCTCAATTATTTTAAATCTGTGCCGGCAGGAATTGACATAAAAAGAGTATGGGAATTCGTGACGACAATCAAAGAAGATGGAGTGGCCCGAGTTACAGATCTGCAAGGCAAGCTAGGCACGGAGATTCTAATCACAGAGAGAGTGGTGGAAGCTGCACTAGACCTCTCCAACAAAAGGGATAGTGTAACCAAAAGGAGAGACTAAGTAAAGGTGTACATAGAAAAGAAAGCCAACTACACCTTTGAAGACATTGCCAACCCTAAAGTGGCAATCATGAGTCAGCTGTACAATCAATATTTCCATATGTGTACAAAGCGGCCACAAAAGTACAGAATGCCACATGCAGCAATTGCCACAACATTCACCTGGGCAATGCAGAAAAGCAAGCCGAAGGTAATCAATTATGCAGCTTATGTACATGATAATCTGGTGAAGATGGGCAACAAGAACCCCACATACATCGTGCCGGGTGAGTTAATCACGAAGGTGATTTATGGAGCATTGCACGCCAAGGGAAGATGGCCCGACCCTCCATCACAGAACGACTGGCTGAGGCTCAAGGAAGATAAGGAAGACGAACAGCCCAAAGCACCAAGGGTGGCAACCCGTTTAAAACGTCAGTTAGAAACCGTGCAAGAAGAGCAGCCAGAGCTGAAGAAGGGAAAGAAGAAATCTGTCCAAGTGCCAGCCAAAGAGACAAAATCACAGAAAGTGGCACGGCTAGAGCGGTTGATGGAAAGTTTCAGGGCCGAAAGAGCCCTCAAAGGAGATTTGAATGAACTATGGAATCCGTCTCTAGAAGCAATGTCGGGATCATCCCGAAGGGTGCACAGAGACAGATTCGACGACTACATTAAGAATTTTGAGATTCTGGATGCCACAACAGAAAATATCCCACATGTACCATTTACAGAAGAGGAAGTGGAGCAAGTCCGACGGAAACTGCTAGAAGAGCAGGAAGGCCAAGAGAGAGAAAGGAAGACAAAGGCGGACGGAGATTTCAAGAAAAAATTGACAACTCCACCGTCCAGCCCTAAGTCAAGCCCACCGCCCTCACCACCTCCTCGTAGCCCTCCACAGACTCAAGAGAAAGAGGAGCAAGGTAAACCTGAAGATCAAGAAGAGTCAAACAAAGAACAAAGCAAAGAGCAAGGACCAAAAGAAGAGGCTAAGCCTAAAAGTGAGGAGCCAGAGCCAAATGAAGCAAGGTATAACACATTTCTAGACCTACTGGCTGCCGGATATACAAAAGAAGAGGTTGCCATAGTCGCATTCAACTTGGCAAGCACGGGGCCCAAAGATCAAATGCAAAGCCTACGGTTAGTAGAGCTGAAGGAGATGGCCACTGATACAGTGGACCTGCACCCACCCACCAATGATTGGGATGTTGTGATGACCAAGCTAACCGAGCTAAGGGCACAGTCAATGGCCTCAGAAAGTGAAATGGAAACTCTCCAAGCCACTGAAGTGTAGATAAATCTTGAAGCCGACACATTACAAAAACAAAGCCAAAGGCAGATAGAGAGAGAGAGACAGAGCTGCAAGCCAGTCTAGCAAAGGCATTGCAAAGATGCCAGGAAATGGAAAGAGAAAATCAGGAAGCAGCTCAAAAATTGCAAGGAGCCAAAGAGGAATATAGACTCAGCAATTCATTGACAAATGCAAAGAGGGAAAGGGATAACCTAACCCTACAACTTGCTGAGGAGTCCAAGGAAGTAGAGGCCATGCGAAATGCCAAAGAGAAGGCAGAAATAGAGCAGGAGGCCAGCCAGGATGAGGTCCTTGAGCTCAAGGACCAGCTTAAAGTTAAAGATCAAACCATCCAGCGGCTACGGGCATCTCCTACCAGAGTCAAAGCTACTAGCTCGACTCACACCACTACAGAGAGCCAGATCTATGAAGAACAGATGAAAGAGCTCCAGAAAGAGTTGAGCTTAGATAAGAAGCAAAGGCTGATGATGGCAGAAGGGTCGGTGGTTATGCAAACACGCATGGAAGAAGAGCAGAAAGCAATGCAAGATGAGCTAGAAAATATCAAGAGAAAGCTCGAGGAGGTGGAGAAGATAAACGCCGAGTTGAACGACCTCCTCGTGAACATGGGAGAAGAAGCTGAAGTAGAGAAATAGACACTCCAAAAGCAGATATAAGAGCTGAGAGGACAGCAGGTAGAAGAGCAGGCAGGCACAGGGCCAGCAGCCATGGAAGGCATAGACCTAGAAAATGTGGCAGATCCTGTGGACACACCCATGCAAGAGGAAATCCTAGTAGGACCCTCTCAAGAGCCACAAGATCTGACACAAGAGGCCATAGAGGCAGAAATCAGAGAAACGGCCAAGGAAGCCTTGGAATGGGAGCAGAGGGTTTTTAAATCCATGACCATTCAGAAGATAGACACCAGCAACCTTCAGCGTGAATGGCTCCACCCCTCTCTCCCATATCCTTTGCTAAAGTATGAAGCCGCCACCACAACAAAAGAATCAGAGAAGAGCCAACAGTGCCACTCTACACAGCAGATATGTCCCATTCTGAAGGGGCAAAGTTGATAGTCGACTCCCAGCCTAGGTGGAGAAAGGCATGGCTGACGAAGTATCCACAATACCTAATCCATTTGGTAGAGGCACCCAAAATCATCAGAGATAAACTAAGCTTTTGCCCTCTACCAAGGATGCGGACGTGGAAGGCATAGGGGATACTACAAAGAAGCCAACCCACTTGGCTAAACTATCCGAAGCTGCCAGGCTTGAAGGCAAGTGAGAGAATAAGTGTTCAATACATGGTGAAAACCCCAACGGGCGCCATCAAATTGTTCACTGGCTCGCCTGACCTTTCTTGCATTATGATGTGGAAGATTTGCAAAACCCTTTTGGCAGTCTTGGAGACGTTCAAACCGGGCCAGGTGACAGACAGTATCTTCTTCTTTCAAGATACTTACAGATGTGCATATGATCTATCTGGTCAGCCTTCCAAGGAGGTGATACATGCATTGTATCAAAGGATCATGTTTTTGCCATCCTATCACCTCCAGGCCTTTGAAGAAGCTTTCTACACCGGCTTCTTCACCATCAACACTGATATATTCGGCCCAACACTACTGGATTTACATGCAAGCTACGAGTCAAGATGCGAGAAACCATAAGATGAAGAAGCAGCTCAACAGCCATGTCGGGGACAACATGAGCAAGGAGGGGGGGAGTGTTAGAAGCTGGACACACCTCACGGAAATTGACTGCTCGGCAGATTATCATTTTTTGTAATTATTCATTTACTAAGAAAACCCGACATTTCACCTTGTAAATATTGGGGCTTATAGAAGTTTCCAGATTGTATCCCAGTTTTGACATTTAGATTAAGTAGATGGTTAATTTGGAACTTTAGGGTTTGAGAATTGTAAGGTACTTATACCACTTTTTGACCTTAATGAAGGACCTTTGTCATTTTTAAAAAGTTTTGAAGTCTGTGAGTGAGCGTACTGTGTACGAGAGAGAGTGTGAGCTTCATCTTGACGCTACGTGTGGACCGATTGTCGGAATCGAGTGCGGAGAAGTGCAGCGTGTTGCCCCTGAACGAGAGCTACGCGCCGATACCTACATTGTGCGCGTACGGTCCGGTTTTGCGAGCTCCATCTACAAGCTTCATCTGGTGATTCGGTAAGCATACGTTGTCCGATTTTGCATTGCATCATATCCACGCATTCACATTGAGTGGAGCTACACATTAGGCACTTTAGATTTTGGAAACGAAGACCTACAAATTTTGGCCAGACATCCTACGTGATTTTGCACCATGTGTTTTGGGTTGGGGTTTTTGTTCATAGACCTTAGGGAGAGCAACCTATTGGTGTTAGTAGGGTCTCCTTCAAGTTCTGTGGTGTTTCAAGATTTTTTTATGGGTATTCGGCTCTAGAAAGCGTTGTAGGAAGTTTCCTCTTATGCACTCCTGAAGGCTGTGACTTAGACATTGGGTAGAGACCTTTGTAGAAATTCGTTAGGAGTCGGTCAAGTGTAGGTTGACACCCTATCCACGCGCCTGCGGGTCGAGCTTCGTCCTTAGCTGACAAATCTTGTTAGGTGAGTTCTCGCTATGCTGACGTCCATCGCGGCGTATCCGTCCAACAAGTGAAGAAGGGTAGAGCAGGTATGAAGGCCCTGAGCAGGCTGGAGGTAGCAGGTATGTATGCTTAATGAGGCTTTTTAGGCCAAAAAATCTCAAAGGTGGCTCAATTGGGATGACAAATCAAGGTGCCCAAAGTGCCAAGTTAGTGCTCTAGAATGTAGTGTTCAATGTACTCTAGAAGCTGGTCGAGACGGCTCGTCAAACGAAGCCCTGGTGTGCAAGATATCGCAATTTGAAGTTAGAAGGTTTAGCAGATCTGGGACAGAAAGGAAAGCTGGGGATGGATGGCCTAGGCAAATGTCAGCAGATAAATGTATGGAGCTCGAACTATGGAGCATGCATGTCTTCACGGATTTCCAATCGGAGCTCTGGATAGCAAGTTATTGCCATCAGAGGTTTTTCTGGGGGACCAATTATGCTCCAAGTCGACTACATGGGATGGGCCCTATGGTGTTTTCTAGCCCTCGACAAGGTTCAAGCAGCTAAATCATGCCATGCGGAGTCAACAAGAAGTCACGTTTCACCGATCAAATTCCCGAGCACTGAGTTACGGCCTAGTAAAGATGGGAGCATTTAGCGGTGGAGTGCATGCAGATAATTTTCTGAATTTTTGGCAGCCTCGGATAGCGAGATCAGAGGGATTAGAAGGCGGTGAGATTTGCACGGCCTGGGACCGATGCAATTAGGATCCCAGCGCGGCTTTGCGGCTCGGACATCCGGTATGTGAGCAGTGAATGGCAACTGTGGGGAGCAAGCGGAAAAAAATGTGATCTTTTGAGGGTTTTTCCAACCCATCTCAAGAGGGAGTGGCCATCTACTTCCACGTGGAAGCGGAAGTAATCCCACATGGGGGGCTAAATGATGAACGTGGAGTGTATATAGCCAGGAATGTGCACCTATCATAAGCATCAAATGGAGAGTAAGGATCTTGGAGCTCCAGCGGGTATGGAGTCGATGATGGTGGCACTGCGGGGCGGGGCGAGGGTGCTGGCTTGGCGCTGTACTGGCGGCATTCATAGCGGTCCTGGTGGCGCAGGGCGGAAATGCCAGTTGCTTTTGAAGGTTGGAGGCAACACCAGTGGTGCGTGCTCGTGTGGTTGGGGTGATAACATGGCCGCCCATACGGGGGCCCATTCACACGCGGCCCTTGAAGGCCCATAGGGGACAGTCCCGTGAGAGAGAGAGAGAGAGAGAGAGAGAGAGAGAGAGAGAGAGAGAGAGAGAGAGAGAGAGAGAGAGAGAGAGAGAGAGAGAGAGAGAGAGAGAGAGAGATAGTTCTATTATCGTCCTCGGAGGTCAAATATGACCTATGGGACCAAATGAGCATGTCACATTGTGTGAGTGGAGGTCATAAGTGACTCTCGATGCTCAAAAATGGCTGAAATGAGTGTCACGATAGAGAGTCCACATCGTGGTTGGGAGAGGAAGGTATGTAGGGAGAGCTCATGGCTGAATATATGTGGAAAATAGGACCTAATGTGGTCAAAAGTTGAGCACTCAAGTAGTGTGTGGTACTCACTCTCTCGTACTTGAAGAGGGCATAAGGTGAAAAGTCGATGAGACTCCTCGCCAGTGTCCCAACGTCGTGTCTCGCAACGTAGAGAATGGGAGCTAAGACAAATGGAGGCAATGGTGCGGATCGCACTCAATGGGATGGGCTCAAGGATGTAGGGATGGGTTCGGTTACCGCGCTCGGAGAAGAAGAGAGATTTGTAGTTTGGGGCAATGTGTGTGGTGTAATGGCTGAAGCGAGAACCTCCGGATTTCTCCCAAGCCGTGATACATTGGCGTTGTAAGAAGGCCTCATTAACTTGGGAGTCGATCGATGCATCCTTGACCAAGTGACATGCATCCCATCTTCCAAACCATTTCTTGATGTCAAGCATCCACCCCGAACTTAGTATTTTGCTCTTGCATGTCTTTTGGACCTTTTGACTTGCTTCATATGTGATTCTAGGAAGTCGATACAAAGGGCTACGTTTTGTCTTAAGCATGTACTCCACAACCCTTTGCATGCCCAATACCTCAATGGGAAGCGATCCGGACTCAAGAAGTAAGAGCATGTAGGGTGTTTTTGTCTTGACTTGGAGAAAGTTGGTGAGAAAATGCTTCTGAACATTCTCAAACTCTTTCCAAGTAGACTTCCCGATGCTACCACCCCACACCTCCATTCGATAAAGAAGCAACAATGTCACCAATGTGTCAAAGAGGTACTTTTTGAGAGCCCAACACTTGATCTCTCTAGCATTGCACATGTTCTCAAATGCATTATTATCCCTCTTTCTGGCTTCCAAGCGACGCATTGTGCAATCCTTCCATCTATGATTGGATGGAACCTCAAGGCCAAGGTATTTGAAGCTATCTACCACTTCAAGTTGCTCAGTGTTGTATACAATGCATGGATTTTCGTCATTGAGGGTCTTTATAAGCCTTGGTTTTGGATCCATTCACGATCAGCCTGCTATATAGGCAAAAGCATTCCAAGACACTCATAATCTTTGCATTGCAATTCCGATTGAATTTTACTCTAAAAGTAGGGCATTCACTGGTACTATGCGGTCCATAGCATACTGAGCACCATTGTTTCTCCCTTCTTGGATACATATGATTGTTCTACGGAGCACGATTGTCTCTAAGACTCTCTTGAATAGCCTTGGTGAGATCTGCTAAAGTCATATCAGATATCTTTGGCTCCTTAGCAATAGGCTTTAGGGTCATTGGTTGATGCCCTGATGCTTGCGAGCTAATAGATTTAGGCTCAACAGACACTCTTTCTCCTTGAATCATTAAATTATCCTGCAATTGGATCGCATTGGTGGTGACTTCTTCCCAAGTGGTGATACCTCTAATGACTAGGCCATTGTAGATATCCTCATGTCGTAATCCCCTAATGAATCTATCAAGCAATTGATTATTATTGAAGCGCTCATTTGGATTACAACGAGAATTCAAATGCTTCAGTCGACTAATAAAGTCTCTCACCGACTCTCCTTCCTCTCGTTGGGCTTTCTAGAGCTCAGAGACTACATCCCAAAGCATTCCCTCTCGTATGTATTCTTTTAAGAACAGTCTCCTAAGAGTAGGGTAAATCGTTTTTTCTTCCACCCTTAGGGTTCTATACCAATCCCCAGCCTTTCCACTTAAGGTTAGGCTTAAAGCATTGCTCTTATGTAGGTCATTGTGTTCTCCTAGAGAATCGCATATTTGTTCAAACACTTCGATATGCTTTCTCATATCCCCGTCTCCACTAAATTTTTGTGTGAGCTTGGATATTTGTAATGCCTTACTTATAGGCTCTCTATCAGGGACGTTACACATATTCTCAGCAATAGCTTGAGGGTGAAAGCATGAAATGGTGGTCAGTTTTAAGGGTTTTTCTAGGTGGTTTTTGAAGTACTTCTCAAGTTTTATTTGTTCCCTTCAAATAATTTATCGAGGACGTGGAAAATTGCAAAAAATGGAAAATGCCACCACTTCAAGAATGCCATCATTTTTTAAACATTGTTTACGGGTAGAAGGTGACTGTGACTTCTCTTGCATGCCATTCTACATAGCAGGAAGCTACCCACGCGGTACTGCATCTTCATGCAGCCTGTGTGAACAGAGCGAGGAAGAAGCGCAGACGCCTACCCTCTCTGTGCGACCTCAATCTTCACCGGGTACTGTAATCCCCCCTCCCCCCCCTCCTCTCTCTCTCTCTCTCTCTCTCTCTTGTTGTAGTTGAGCAATTTGTTTGTTTGAGGACATTGTGAATCATGGATTGTGTTTTTTTGTTTGTACAGTAATATGAAGACTCCACCACGAAAGTGCACCATGGCAGCAGCTGATGGTGGTTCAACTAGCATGCTTTCATCCAGTAGCAAGCCTAGGAGCTCCACAACATTGGTCATGAAGTCTGAAACTATCGGTGAAAAAAGCATTGGTACATATCAACTCTGTCTCTTCAATTGTAGAAATGTTCTTTTCAATGTTTGTTTACTATGTCAAATGTGGTTTCTAGCAAGATCTTCCTGGAGGATTCAATACCCCAAGCAAACTCGGTTTTGCTACACACGAGAGGAGTTGCATGAGGAGTATGGCTTAAGCTTGGAGGGCAAGCTCTACCAGCACCTCAGTGAGGTTGATGTCACAGATCAGGATTGGTTGTTGGTCTTCATGAAGAAAAGGGAGAAGGGCTCTAAAATCTTTCTGCATATGATGCGACCTGAGTTTGTAGACGAATGTAGGTTATTGTTTCACAAAGTCTACCACAACATGCCAGCCAACAAAGAGATCACACACAAGTTTGCAACGTTGTTTGTGTACGAGCGATGCCCAGCTGCTCGGCAAGATCCTGCAGGTCAAAAGGTTGCATGGGCTGCTTTTGGTGAACAGGTTTTGGACCATTGCAAGAAGCTTCCGGGTGGCATTGACAAGAAAGTAAAGATTTGGCTGGAGAATAATGAGGGGACATCACTTCAGCCCCTTCTTCTTGACAATGTCGGGGCAAGTCATAAAAGTGGGCAAAATGCTCTCTTATCTGGCAGCACTTCTCTAGTTAGTGCCTCCTTTATAAGCCAACAAGTAAATGCACAGGTGGAGCAGATTCTGGATGCAAAAAGGGATGCATTAAAGGTTTTGAACACAACATTGGATAATGTGAGAGTAGAGTTACAAGACAGGAACCAAAATATGTGGAAGATACAAGGGACATCTTCAGTCGTGGCAGTGCTTCAGGGGAAATTGCAAGAGCTCCAGATATTGCGGTCCAACATGAAGGGAGTTGTCGATACTGACCCTGATTTTTTGGCGATTGAAGGCAAGATGGCTGCTCTAACTAGTGCACTCACAGCTCTTGGGGCCGATGCAAGCAGCTCGAACATAAGAGATGAGGTGGAGGTATGTGTCGACCAAGTCAAGGCAGGATTTTTGTTTATGTGGTAATGCCCTGGGTACTTGACATGGTACTCTCTTCTATTTAGGTGGTTTTGTTTGCCATGCCAGTTATTTCTATTTATGTGGTAATGCCCTAGGTACTTGACATGGTACTCTTTTCTATTTAGATGGTTGTTTTTGTCATGCCAGTTATTTCTGCTATGTTGCTAAGTGCCCAACATACCTGACATGGTAGTTTTTTCTATTGTGGGATTCTTTCATGGTAATAGTGCCCAAGGCACTTGGCATGAGAGGTATTGTCATCAAGTTAAGGATTGCATAGTATTTAAGCGCGCGATGGCCAATAGACCAACCTTAGCATGGACAGACACACCTCGAGTGCATGCATTGATGCCGGCCCCACCTCTTGAACAAACATCACAACACATGGTCCGTAGGGCCCAAAATGTTGTTCAAACAACACCTTTACCACCTCCAGTGCTAGGACCGCAACCACCACATCCGAGAATCACTTCTGTGAATCAAGTGGGTTGTGAGTCATCTATTGCTTGTTTGGAAGGTTGTGAGGAAGATATAGATCCTAATATTGCCTATGGGATGGATGTGCTTGAAGAAAGTCCACAATACTACATGGAGGACTATTGGGGACAAGTCAAACCTCTATATCAAGTAGCTGCTCTTGCAGCAAGAGGCCAAAATATCAATTACACTGCTAAGAGACCACCTCTTCAATGCTATGAGTGTGGAGGTCCACATCGTGTAGCCGAGTGTCCTATTAGGCTACAAAAGAACGCTACACTAATGCAAACCAATCAAGTGAGCACGTCTACAATGCCGATACTCATGTGTAATCGATGTGGCATAGATCATTTGATTTCCCAATGTCCAAATAATCCAAATGCACCGAAGATCACGCCATTAAACTTGATTGAAGTTACCGAGAAGCCATCACAAAGTACACCTGTGGTACCAGTAAACGTACTCACACGATCGATGCTCCAAAAACAAAATTATATTCTTGAGGAAAGAGACACGGCATCAATTGCCCAATCTCAAAAAAATAAGAAAACACGAAGAAAGAGATCGCAAAAGGCAGCGAAGTCAGACCCCAGTTCAAAGACCAACATAGGGAC
Organism: Adiantum capillus-veneris; assembly: GCF_014529385.1. NCBI lineage: Eukaryota > Viridiplantae > Streptophyta > Polypodiopsida > Polypodiales > Pteridaceae > Adiantum > Adiantum capillus-veneris. The sequence continues at coordinate 34,073,658 of NC_140952.1, forward strand.
TGGTGACGACCCCGTATATATGAATGACGCTGAAGAGGATTCTGATTCAGGAGAAACCATGGAGACCAAAAAGATCACTATGATAGAAACCAACAAGGAAGATCTTCATGAGCCACCATGGCCAGGATCCAAGAAGAAGATATGAACTTATCCAAACCCTACAGAGGAGATTGAACGAGTCAAGCAATTAAGGAGTTTGGTAGAAGATACCCAAAGGGATCTAGAACCAGCAGCTAGGAAGATCCAGATTATGGACACCGTGTTCCCTACGCAACAACAACCTCACGAAGACCATAGACCCTTAGCCATACCTAGTGTCATCCAAGAAGAAAGTGACTTAAAGTCATGGGAAAGTGGGCATACTCACTTCTTGATGGAAATAATGTTTACAGAGGGACTACTTGATCCTATCGAAGAAATGGAGATCCCATCTTGCCCACGTCAAGGGACTGAAGTCCAAAAGGTGCCGTTAAACATTGCCAAATTGATGGATTTCATGTCTTCAGAAGTTAGAACCACCATTATGTCCAAACTATATAAAGATCCTGAACTAGTCTCAGCTCTTCGAGCCTTCCTCAATGGAGAACTAAAGTTTGGGCTACCACAATTTGCACAGATGGATGGATCTGGGGAGATGCCAATAGAGGAGGAACACTTAGATCCACAACCCAACCTAGATGAGAACCTTGTTATAGAAATACCTGTTAACAAGTTGGGACAATACTTTGAGGGTAATGAATCCAATGCGACCATACCAATCACTACTAAGGGATTAACTGTGAAGGGAATCCTTGATGGTGGCACTGGGATTAGCATTGTGAATAAAAATTGATGGGAAACTATGGGAAGACCTCACCTTGCGACCACAACCATAGTAGTGAAGATGGCCAATGGGTCTATTGTTAAACCTATTGGGATGCTAGAAGATCTCAAGATCAAGGTCTTCAGACATAAAATAAGGATTACCTTCATTGTTATGGATTTCTCCAAACACACTATGGCATCGGAAATGATCTTAGGACGTCCTTTCATGAGGGAAGCAAAAATGGTGCATGACTGGTCTAAAAACCATGTCTACTTGCACTTCCAAGATTCTGTCATTCAAGTGGATCTTGTGATGGGTCGAGCACATCCTCTAGGAAACAGGTTTATAATTGATCATAGATCTGACACCACAGTTCACTCGGCCCCATTGCAGTATTGTTACACGTGTAAAGCGGACACTGATGTTGGGGAAGATTCTCCTTATATGGATGTACTACCTGGAATGACTGAGTCGGACAATGTGGATTGGGTCCACCTAGCAGCAACCATAGACACTTGGGGAAATAGGGGGACGACCTGGGTAACACCTGAGGGGGATGAAATGCCCGTACCCTTAAATATGCTACAAGCAATGCATATAGATTCTGACAAGACTCATCCTCATATAACAAAGAAAACATACAAGTGGGTCCCTAAGTCTTCTTTATCAACCATAGCTAGTGCTAAAAAATAGAAGCCTTGTAAGACACGTCCCACTCGCCCCAAGAAATTTAAGAAAACGTGGCATTGGATTCCTAAACGACTATTGGAAGCCCAAGGCTACTATCAAGGAAATGATCAAATCTGGGTGCCAAAATGTAGATTGTGTTCTTACCTGTCACCTGACCCATGTGCACCCAATCCTATAGCTCCAAAACAAATTGATGATCATGGAAAGAAAAAAATCACAGAATGCTATACACCTGCTCCAGAGCTAGTTTGGGTACTGAAGAAAGAACGATTTGTTCCACCTAGCTCAGGAAGGGTGGAGTCCCATGAAGCTTTTAGCTCCTCATGTAATGCATCCATAGAGGTAAAAGCTTCTCCAGAGCCTCCACCTACAATAGTGGACCTCCATAAAGCTACAAAGGAATCCACACCTCCCAGTTTTCAAGAATCACCCACTGAACCACTTCAAGTTCGATCCTGGGAGATTACCTTACCACCCTTGCAACTCGATGAGGCACCTAAGGTAATAGAAAACTACTGGCAAAAATCATCACCTATTACCAACTGGAACAATTGGTTTCGGGTGACGAGCACATTTCAAATAGTATGATCTACCCAAGGAAGGGGGGAGTGTTTGCTGACAGTCATCATTCACTCACTCCTCTCTCAACCTTCTTTCCTGACATCTCAATCTCCCAATCTTAGGGAATGTATATATAAAGCCTTATACTCACAAAAAACAAAAATAATAAAGAGCAAGAGCAATTAGCAAACGAGTATGCACAATAAAAGTCAAAACATTGACCCAGACCTACACATTCACATTCGGTACACTGAAACAAAGACCTATGTCATTAGACACCTTTGATCCTCATCACTCGAGTGATGGAGGGTAGGTAAGATTAGTACGATAGAAATGTTTATGTTTTAGAGTTTAGTGATTACCAAAGTTCTTTTTTCCCACTGATGTGCCTCCTAGAGGTGTTCCTTGTGTTTCCTAATGGGTACAGGAGCGTGTTGCTGTTGTTAGGATTTGGACCTTCATGGAACTTTATCTCAACTCACTCTTCAAATCAAGCACGACCATCAACACAAACAGGTGTTTCTTGTCCATTAGCATTGCCCCTTATCCTTTTTGCATCTATGTTTGTCTGCTTTGATTGTGATTGGTAGCATAATATTTAGTGCCTTTGTTTAGTACCAAACATTAATTTCAATGTAATTTTTTGTCATAATTACTTGTCTAGGTTTAAAAATCAAGCAGTCCGACTAAGCTAGTTTGACCAAGCTAGGTGTTAGAGATCTTCTCTTAATACCATGGGGAATGCCTTCCTAATTATCAATGGTTACTTAGGTTCTTAATCCGATTTAGGCAGCATTGTGTGAAATGTACTAGGGCTTTCTAGTGGGCTTAGTCCCTATTGACCTTTAGCTTAAATATTATAAAGGGAGTTTACTAGTGTGATGAGCTTGGGGAGGTGTAACAGTGTTATATGACCCCCCAAAAGTTACAAAATTAAAATGCTGGAAACGAACAAACAAAAAAATCAAATTGCCATAATGTAAAATCTTAAGCTGGAAGAGAAATCTCAGCTTGATTTGGTACTCCACTCACATGTATTGCCTATGGTACTAGAACCCTAGAGGTTCCCAGTGTGGGCGCTTTTCCTTGAAAAGCAAAAAACCCAAGGCATACAAAATAAGCACACACATCAAAATTGAATCACTGTGAAAAGACTTTGGGGGGGTCAAAGAAAAGGTAATCAGTCAGGCGATGATTTCATGAGAAATTCCTTTTATCGTAGCTTAACTACAAGGTCTTCTAGGTATAACCTCTAGTCAGCCCTCGAACATGAAATACTTGGCTCTCGCGATTAAACAACTTAATTGACCAGAGAAAATTAAGAAGCTTACCCATGGTATTAATAGTCGATCTTTAGTGCCTTTTCGACCGTTAAATTAGCGACCCCGGACTTGTTTAATTTTTCATCTTTACAACTGTTTATGTGTTTGATTATATTGCAATTTAATTTTTATTGCTGACAAATGGTTTAAAATTCTGTTACCAATCAAATTGTCTGCCTAGAGCTGCATATGCTTTTTAATTGCTTATGAGAATGCAATTATTGTGCCAATGTTGTTTGATTTTGCAGTGACTGAAGAAGGCTAAGGACATTCATCTCAAATGCTCTTCCACCTCGACGAATGAGCTTCAACTCAATAGCTTCCGAGGACGGAATCTACATCATGAAGGGGGGCATGTTAACCCTCACGGCTCACAGACACCATATCACCTACGACGGACGTTGTATTATTTACTTGGTAGAGTCAGGTACCGGGCTTGTCAGTCCAATAAGAAAAGGGTAAGAGTGATCGTCGATGAGAGGCGCACTCTAACTGGATCATTCAAGGGATTAGTTGGGTAAGAATGGGCGCTCAATTGTGAATGGGGCGAGCTCATATAAAAGTCAACTAAACCTAAAATTCACTCATTCTCTCATTTGTGCAATTGAAGAGTGCTCTTGATCCATCTCCATCTTCTTCTTCATCATCTCCTTGTGAGTGTGTGTGTGTGTGTGTGTGTGTGTGTGTGTGTGTGTATGCGTGAGAGAGACAGAGAGAGTGTGAGAGTGTGTGTGATCGAGCATTGCGGCGGCATGACGGCTTGCTTGTTGACGGTTTCTTGTAATGAGATCAAGTAAGCCATGATCATTGCTTCCGTTGTGGTAGATGATGTGGTTGGATTAGCATCCAAATTCCTTGGAGATTTTGTATCATTGTCCATGGCGAGTGTGGATTTTCCGCCCTTGCGAGTTTTGTCCGACATTAGTCGGCAACAAAAACGCAAAGTTTTGACAGTTTTTTCAGTTCTGAGATGTTGTTACAACAAAGCCTTCCATTGCTTAGAAAAATATGTCTTTACATCAATGCATAGAGGGCTTCATGCTCTTCAATTGAGGCTATAGATCACCTAAATCAGAGTTCAAATGAAGAAGTTATGATTAAAAGAGTGAACTGCTATCTACTAGGTCAAAAAATGGTTGTGAGAGAGAAACGGAGAGAGAGAGAGAGAGAGAGAGAGAGAGAGAGAGAGAGAGAGCTCGGGGGGTTCACTATGTGTAAAACTACTATATCACGTGCGTTCAATACATGTTTGTAAAACCCCTTATCTGTGAATTTGTTAAGAATATAATGTAGCCTTTTCTTTTAAAATCTCTAAGTTTTTTTCAATTTTGAATAAATAATGCCCTTCTGTATATATACTTCTGTAAGTTTCAAGGACTTTAAATACCCTTCTATTGAACTCACGTGATAGGTTACATTTTTATTAGGTGACCTTCCCGAGAGAGAGAGAGAGAGAGAGAGAATACCAATAGAGGAGGAACACTTAAATCCACAACCCAGCCTAGATTAGAACCTTGTTGTAGAAATACATGTTAACAAGTTGGGACAATACTTTGAGGGTAATGAATCCAATGCAACCATACCAATCACTACCAAGGGATTAACTGTGAAGGGAATCCTTGATGGTGGCACTGGGGTTAACATTGTAACTAAAAATTGATGGGAAACTATGGAAAGACCTCACCTTGGGACCAAAATGATAGTAGTAAAGATGGCCAATGGGTCTATTGTTAAACCTATTGGGATGCTAGAAGATCTCAAGATCAAGGTCTTTGGACATAAAATAAGAAATACCTTCATTGTTATGGATTTCTCCAAGCACACTATGGCATCTGAGATTATCTTAGGACGTCCTTTCATGAGGGATGCAAAAATGGTGCATGACTTGTGTAAAAACCATGTCTACTTGTAGTTCCAAGACTCTGTTATTCGAGTAGATCTTGTAACTGGTCGAGCACATCCTGTAGGAAACAGGTTTATAATTGATCATAGATCTGACACCATAGCTCACTCAGCCCCATTGTAGTATTCTTACACATGTAAAGTGGACACTGATCTTGGGGAAGATTCTCCTTATATGGATGTACTACTTGGGATGACTGAGTTGGACAATGTGGATGAGGTCCACTTAGTACCGACCATAGACACTTGGGGAAACAGGGGGACGACCTGGGTAACACCTGAGGGGGATGAAATGCCACCACTTGTACCCTTAAATATGCTAGAAGCATTGCATATAGCTTTTGATTTGACCTACAAGATGAAGGTTTGATTAGCTTGGAACCAGTAGCGTCTCACAAGACTATACCCTACACGATTTGGGGTCAAAATCATAAATGGAAGTTGACTCTGAGGATGAAGAATCTAAGTTAAATCTTAGTGCAAATGTGGGGACAAAGCATTCAGGGCCCAGTGTTACCCTAGATGACAATCTATCCAAGGGAACAGAAGACACAAGTAGCAATTCATCTAGTGACTCTTCACTAGAGATCGGGCGTAATAAAAAATTAGACAAGAAGAGTAAGATATATAAGAGGCGACAATATCGAGCAAATTTTTGTGCTATAATAAATGAAAAGAAATCTACCACAGAGGCCAACCTTGGAGTTATACATGCATTCCACATTGAAACAGAGGATAATTGGTTGGACTCTGGCACACCTCTATAATACCCTATTGAGCTAAATAGAGTCTATGCAAAAGTGTTATATAACACCTTATTGAACACGGGTGCTAAGTATAATATCCTATCATATGGGGTGTGATGTCAATTAGGGAAGCCACCTCTATCTGAGAGTATTATCCAAGTCAAGGGTGTCAACAAGAAAAAAACTACGGTTTTTGAAATCTGGCACACTTATGTTAGTTATGACAATAGGGTTGTAGCTCAAGACTTTTTGGTCATGCCTGCTGGAACTATGGATGGTAATATAAACCTAGGATGCACGTGGATGATAGCCACCAAATGCACTATTGATTGGGGGATTGGGGGTGTCACAATGCAGAAACCAATTCTTAGCCCTGTCACTCAAGCCATATTCCCTGAGATATTGCCTCTAAAGGAAATAAAACCCAAAACATTGCATGTCCAAGAGCTTGAACCATATGTCCCCATAGCCCAACTCTCTAGAGCTTCAACTACTGTAGTTGAAATAAAGCTTGAGACACACAAGACCCATCCTAATATAACAAACAAAACATACAAGTCCATAAAGCTTCTTTAGCGACCATAGCTAGTGCTAAAAGACAGGATCCTGGTAAGAGATGTCCCACTTGCCCCAAGAAATGTAAAGAAACGTTGCGTTGGATTCCTAAGAAACTAGTGGAAGCCCAAGGCTACTATGAAGGAAATGATCAAATCTGGCTGCCACAATGTAAATTGTGCTCTTACTTGTCATCTGATCCATGTGATCCCAATCCCGTAGCTCCAAAATGAATTGAAGATCGTGGAAAAGAAAAAATCATAGAATGCTACACACCCACTCCACAGCTAGTTTGAGTACCGAAGAAAGAACAATTTGTTCCACTTAGCTCAGGAATAGGGAAATCAAATGAAGCTTCTTGCTCTTCATGTAGTTCCTATATGAAAATAGAAGCTTCGACACAACCTCCACCTACCATTGTACATATCCATACAAACAAGGAAGAATTTGCACCTCCTGTTGTAAGTTCACCACCTACAACGACGTTCCGAATAAAATCTTGGGAGAGTACCTTGCCACCCTTTGCAACTAGATGATACGTATAGGGCGGTCAAAAACTATTGGTCAAAGCCTTCACCCATAAGAACTTGGAACAATTGGTTTCAAAAGCTGATGACATCATTCCAAAAGGTATGATCTACCCAAGGAAGGGGGGAGTGTTTGCTGACATCCATAATTGACTTGCTTCCATCTCAACCTTCCTCCATGACCTCTCAATCTCCCAATCTTAGGAAATGTATATTTAAAGCCTTATACTCACAAAAACAAGATAAAAAAGTAAAAGAGCAAGAACCACCAAACAATAATCTGGAAACGTACGAGTTCTATACATAACACAATATCATAAAAACACATTATGCACAAGAACACGACCTTTTGACACGACCCATATAATATTTGCACTCTAACCATCATCTGTCTGTGTGTATAGATATGGCTAGTACGCTAGAGTCATCCACTCCTACCTTGGGTGAGAGGTACGCTCGTTACTTTTCACAAGTGTTTCACATGGTCTTTCCGATGCTTGCCTGTGAATGGGATTTGGTAGATATGCTAGCACGTGAGAGGAATTTTGAGGAGTTAGAATGGTTGATACGTCTCTTGACCACGACTGATCCATACTTAGTAGAGAGCATCTCTCCCATTGCACAAGCCTACCCTTTTGACCAAGATGACTATAAATTTCTAGTGATCTTCTTAATAAACATTGGTGCCCCTAATGATGAAGACAATCTACATGATTACACGGATGGCACATATGGTCTCACAGATGATGATTTTTTTTTTCTCAATGATGAGGATAGGCGTTTAGCCTTAGGGTTTCCCCCAAATCTTTACAACATCCTATTCCCTTGACTCTCTAGGAGGAGTGCGAATAATTAGGTTAGGGTTACTTATGTTATTTAATTGTGATCAATAAGGGTTGGTGCCTCTTCCCACTGATGTGCCTCCTAGAGGTATTCTTGTGTTTCATAGTGTGTACAGAAAAGTGTTGTAATTGTTGTTAGGATTTGGACCTTCATGGAATCTTTTATTCACTCTTCAAAATCAAGCATGATCATCAACACAAACAGGTGTTTCTTATCCATTAGCACTACCCCTTATCTTTTTTGCATCCATGATTGTCGGCTTTAATTGTGATTGGTAGCATAATATTCAGCGCATTTTCTTAGTATCAAACATTAAATTCAATGTAATTTTTTGTTATAATCACTTATCTAGGTTTAAAAATCAAGCAGTCCAACTAAGCTAGTTTGACCAAGCTAGGCGTTAAAGATCTTCTCTTAATACCATGGGGACTACCTTCTTAATAATCAATGGTTACTTTAGGTTCTTAATCCAATTTAGGCAGCATTGTGTGCAATATACTAAGGTTTTCTAGTGGCTTCTATTGACCTTTATCTTAAGTATAATAAAGGGAGTTTACTAGTGTGATGAGCCTGGGGAGAAAAATAGTGTTTATGACCTCCCAAAGTTACAAATTTAAAATGCTGCAAACAGACAAGTAAAAAGATCAAAGTACCACAATGTAAAACCTTAAGCGGGAAGAGAAATCTCAGCTTGATTTGGTACTTCATTCACATGTATCACCTATGGTACTAGAGCCCTAGAGGTTCCCAATGTGGCCGCTTTTCCTTGAAAAGCAAAAAGCCCAAGGCGTACAAAAAGCACACACATCAAAATTGAATCAATGTGAAAGACTTTGGGAGGTCAAAGAAAAGGGAATCAATCAGGTGATGATTTCATGAACAATTTCTTTTATCATAGTTTAACTACAAGGTCTTCTAGGTATAGCATGTAGTCAGCCCTCGGACATGAGATACTTGGCTCTTGCGATTAAACAGCGTATTGACCAGAGAAATTTGAGAAGCTTTCCCATGGTATTAATAGTTGACCTCTAGTGCCTTTCGATCGTTAAATTAGCAACCCCAGACTTGTTTAGTTTTTACCTTTGCAACTGTTTATGCGTTTTATTATATTATAATTTAATGTTTATTGATGACAAATTGTTTACTATTTTGTTACCAATCAATTTGGCTGCCTACAACTGCATATGCTTTTTAATTGTATATAAAAATGCAATTACTGTGCCAATTTTGTTTGATTTTGCAGTGACTGAAGAAGGCTAAGGACATTCATCTCAAATGCTCTTCCACCTTGATGAATGAGCTTCAACACAATAGATTCCGAGGACGGAATCTACATCAGGAAGGGGGACATGTTAATCAACAAGTTAGACAGTGGATTCAAGGTGGATAGGAAGCTTGGGGATTGCCCAAATCTCCCTATCGCTTGGTGTTCACCTTGGTGTTATAGTCATTACAAGAGGCAGTTGAGTCAATACTAGGAAAATAGGAGGCTTGGGGATTGCCCAAAGCTCCCTATTTCTTGGTGCTAACCTTGGTGTCAAAGACATTACATGCGACAAAGAAGTCAGCATTGGGTGAATAGGAGGCTTGGTGACTGCCCAACCGCCCCCTATCGCTTTGTGCTGACCTTGGCAAAATAGGCGTCGGCTCAGTAAACATCCACGAACATTACATTATTTTAATTCAAGGATCGGGTTTGTCGGTCCAATAGGAAAAGGGTAAGAGTGATCGCCGATGAGAGGTGCACTCTAACTGGAACATTCAAGGGTTAGTTGGCTAAGCATGGGCGCCTAAGTGTCAATGGGAAAGCTCTTATAAAAGTCACCTAAACCTAAAAATCGGACATTCTCTCATTTGTGCAATTGGAGAGTGCTCTTGCTCCATCTCCATCTCCTTCTTCATCGCCTTGTGTGTGTATGCGTGAGACACACACACACACACACACACATACACACACAAAGAGAGAGAGAGAGAGAGTGTGTGTGATCGTGCATTACGATGGCACGATGGCGGCGAGTCAGTTGAGTGCGGCACGGTGGTAGATCCTTCTTCTTCGTGGTGAGGAATCCTCCACGAAGGCGAGTGTAGGGTGGTGAGTGACAAGCCTTACTCTCTTGAGCTTGTTAGATTAGTCTGTTTGTGTGCTTGCAGCCATTTGTGGCTTGCACATAGTGTATGGCAAGTCCCTTGCTTTGACACGTGCGATAGACGTGCACAATCTACTCAAACAACCAAGAGCAAACGGAATAGTTGGAAGGCTAGAAATGCTAGGATGAAAGCATGTAGGGAATGAGAACCAGAAAAAAAATAAAAAAATGCGTATGATGTCCTAGAGGCTAGATCTAAGATTAAAAGACACATTTCAGTGCACCCTTGTGATCTAGAGCATTTACGAAGCATACATATTAAATTCCATTGAATTTGAAGCATTTTTGGGATTATAAAGGCCATAGGACAGATCTAGGAAAAGTGAATGCTTGAATTGATCATAACTTGCACAAAAAAGTGTTGGATTTCAATTTTGAAAGTTGTTGTGAATTGCCAGTGTAGTGAGGAACCCGTGGAGTGAGTTTCACCTCATTCTGACCAGTTAGACATCATACAAGTATGATGTCTAAAGGGAAATTTTAGGGAGAAAAATTGACATCAGAGAATACCAGGGTGTTTAGCACCACAAGACAAGCTTATAGACCAAGTTTCATTCAATTCTGAGTACATAGACATCATACGTGTATGATGTCTCAGGTCAAGATGTGAAGGTCCAATTGCACTTCTGACCACATAGGAGGTTTGTAGATGATCTGTAAAGCAAAATTTCATCTTATTTGGACACATATCTTTAAATTTAAGGATATTTTTTTCAGATCCAAGAAGGTAAAGGTGAAAAGGTAGTGATTTTGAGCAATTTTGACATTCAAAATTTGATGTCATCACATATTCTTGTTGTATGCATCAAGAAGTATTGTAAATAGAAGCAGGAGTGCAATCTTGACCAAAGACATCATACACATATGATGTCTTGGAGGCCAACAGATATGGGTCGAATCAGACATTTGAGTATGTTGTAGTGTTCTAGAGCATAAAAGAAGTGCCTAGCCAAAATTTCATTGCATTTGGAGCACAGTTGGGTTAAAAGGTGCCAAACGACAAAAATTGGGCAAGGTTCATGCTTGTATTTATCATAACTCGCACAAAAAGTGTTCAAATTGAATTCTGGAAGTTGCTTAGAGTTGCTTGAGTGATAACGAGCATGTGGAATAAAAGTCACTTTATTTTGCCACAAAAGACATCGTACACGTATGATGTCTCAAGACATCGTACACGTATCCTTTTGACAATAGAGTCCCAAATATCATTCCAAAACAAAATATTGACACTTGTAATTAGACCAAAGCAAGCATCTAGTGTTTACACTTTGAAATTGCCAGAATTGATCCATTAGGGCCAAAAACGTCTAGAAAAGAGTTGTTTGTTAATCTAAGGATTAAGGATTAGTCCAATAGTTATTTGACACGTATACAAAATTATGGCACTCTTGTCTCCTCTATGTTGGATTTTGGTGGTCCTATTTTGACGGAGAGCGGCTAAATGTCTTGATCATAAGGTTGAAATTGCTATAAGGTGCTTTCGGCGAGTAACCTCATTAAATTTGCGGCCCAAAGTAATGAAGTCTCATCTTTTATTCTTTTTTATATTTCACAAAATTGTTGTCAAAAGATACAACATCTATGTGACAAGGCTCTAAAAACAAGGCTATTAAAATGACAAATCACCTACTTTTTTCAAACGTATACCTTTTTCACTTTCCCTATATTTTGGGAGAGGTTTAGATCTTTCCGTCTCTGTATTTTCTTTCTTCTTCTCTGATCTTTGAGTTTCCATGGCGTCTTCTGCACATCGCCCTTCACATAGCATAACTTCTTGTGACTTTCATAACGTTAGAGAGGATTGTCTTTGAAAATCCATGTCTTTTTGTGTGAATGACTGAGTAACAATGGTTCCTTCATGCAAAGGTGTACACAGAGTGAAGAGAACCAAACGCGATAAAGTAAGAAACCATTCAAAAGGTCGTGTTCTTTCTTTTAATGTGATCGAGAATCACTGGCTAGCTAAGGTTCAGCATGTGTAGATGGCAAAGGATATGGTGTTAGACTTGGACGAACATCCCACACTGCATTCTTATTGTAAGTTTTAAAAAAACTTATCTAGTTGATACAATGAATTTTTCATTCTCCCATTTTTTTTTCTCATTGTTTGATTCCATTCCATATGTATTTCCTTCAACAGCTATGAAATGGCAGCCTGTGGAGGGTCTAAGTGGGACGTTCAAAGCAATGCATAAAGGGATTGCAGATGCTATGCATGCTAACAAGCCACCTTCTTTTTACAAAACAATGGATTTGTTTGTCTATTTTGCAGAATACAAGGTTCCATCACGAGAAGGTGCATATGGAGAACTACATCAGTTACTCGTTCCCACCATAAGTTCACTTGACTGGGAAGCTCCTAATGCATGTACTATATCAAGCTTCAAATCCAAGATCAGAGAAGACATGCTTCAAGCTATGTCTCCACGCAGTACATCAAGAAGGATTAAAGTTCAATGGTTCTTGCCTATAATATGTCTTTGTGGCATGTTTGAAAACAATGGACTTGCAAAGAACAAAGATGATGTGGATTAATAGAAGACTTTCTATGATTGAACTAGATAATGTACCTGGAGATGGATGGAATACCAAACAAAATTTCCATATTGGTGATAATATTAGTTGTAGATTAAGCCCAAATTCTATGTCTATCTCATATCAACTATGTCATCAATCATTACTTTTGGGCTATGACTAGAGGAGATGGAGAAGCAAATTAGGAGTTGGGTTCCTCTCGACTCTGAGGAAAATTGTCCAGAGTTTGAACTAAAGGTCATAGTCCATCCACACACTGAGCATAGAAGCCTTATAGTAACAACAAATTGGAGACTACAGGATGTAAGATAATCTCTTGAGTTTCTTGATGAAACATCTCCCGAGTATAGACTCAAAGTGGATGGAATTGTGGTGAGGACAAGGACGGAGAATTCAAACTCTTGCATCACATGCCTTCCCCCAAAAGGAGTTGTATTTGAGCCACTTTCAAAGGACTTGAAAAAACAAGTTCAATGTTGTAATCATTGCATTTTGCAAATATATTTGTCTTTTATACCTTGTTGTGATCATTATTTATGTTTTTTAAAACTAACATGACACCATGATACGCATTCAAGAGTCGAATAGTTGGTATTAAGTATTTGAAGTACAAAATTATGAACCACCAAAGGGTATATGTTCATATGGAAAAAATGAACAAAAGGATACATAATTTTTGTGGAGTAATCAATCATGAAACTCCACTTTTCTTTTTGCCTGAGAGGATTCTGCATCCTTAGAGACCCTTTTTCTTTTGTGTTCAGGAGGGGGTGAAGTCAGCTCAGGAGGGGTGGTGGTGACTTGGGCTCCTTAGGGCTTGGCACGGGGGACTTGGCAGGGGTTGGTGCTTTTGGCTCCTGAGAAGTGGTTGGCTTGGGTGACTTGGCAACCTTCTTTGGTCACATAAATGGTAGTTTGAAAGGTGAGCTAGGTGCCTTACTGTTCTTAGTTGAACGATGCTTTTGATGTTAGGAAATATAACATAGCTAAATAGATATTTGAGTAGATTACTTAATGAAGAGAGATAGATTTCACACACATGAGATTATAGAGTAGAGACAGAGAGAGAGTACACACAATATACGTGGTTCACCCAATGTGGGCTACGTCCACGAGAAAGCAGCCACTCAATGGATTTAGTACTTCAAAACAAGAAGTAGTTTACAAAGGGAGTATACCCTTAATAGAGCTCCCGCCTTGCTTCACTGTCACCACCTCACACTCACCTTGTTGCATCAACTTCACACTATGAAATGTGTGTAGAAATGGCCTCCTTTTATAGGCCAAAAGGGCTATCCTCTCTCATGAGAGGCAACCATGTGTAGCCGCCCTTGTGTAGATAAGTCCAAATCGGACCCTCCAATCCGCCAATGTGTGGCCGCCCTTGAGAAGGAAGTCCACTTTTGAATTCGGCCACCGGCCACCGGCTATTGACTTCCAACCACCGGCCACTGGCCATTGACTACCCGCCAACCAACCGGTCGTTTTCCGACCACTTTTCGACCGCCGTCCGATCATAATATTCCGGTGAAAAGGAATATTGCCCCTGAAATTTTAGCCGAGAAAATTTTGGTTTTCGGCAAGTGATTTTCCTTCACGCACGATGGCTTCTCCTCATAATGGGGACCTTACAAATATGCGTTTTTACCACAAAAAATTACAAGGGGTAAATCAGGCTCCATACTTAACAATCTCCCACTTGGAGATTGATCTCCAAACCAAACCTGTGACTGCTTTCCATCCTGGCTTCTTATCCTTGAATGCCGATTGAAGATGAGCAAAAGCTCAACTTCTCCTTGTTGACCACCTTTGTAAACATGTATGCAGGATTTTCACTTGTATGCACCTTTCCTAGCTTTAGCTGTCCCTCTTCCAAAAGAGTGTGTATGAAGTGATATCTCACCTCAATGTGCTTTGTCCTTGAATGAAAGGCTGAGTTCTTTGCAAGATGGATAGCGCTTTGGCTATCACTGTACAAGACACAATTGTCTTGTTTGAATCCAAGCTCTTCAAAGAATCTGTGAAGCCACAGAATTTCTTTGCTTGCCTCCGTCATTGCTACATACTCTGCTTCTGTGGTAGAAAGTGAGACCACTTTCTGCAGCTTTGAAGCCCACCTTACTGTTGTGCCTCCAACCCTGAACACATAGCTAGTAGTGCTCCTTCGAGTATCTTTGTCACCTTCCATATCTGCATCAGCATACCCTTCTAGAAAAATATGAGTTCCTCCAAAATACAAAGCATTTGTTGTTGTCCCTTTTAGATACCTAAGTATCCACTTCACATCTTGCCAATTCTCTTTACCTGGGTTGTCCATGAACCTACTCACAACTCCCACTGCATGTGCAATGTTTGGCCTTGTCCAGAACATAGCATACATTAGAGAACCTACCGCTGCAGCATATGGAACTTTAGACATATAGGCTATCTCTTCTTGTGTCTTTGGACACATATCCTTCGTTAGTTTAAAGTGACCAGCCAAAGGTGTAGAAACTGGTTTTGCATTTTGCATTGTAAACCTTTCTAGTACCTTCTTGATGTAATCCTCTTGAGATAGCTTTATTGTCTTCTTCGTCCTGTCCCTTGATATTCATGCCAAGTATCCTCTTTGCAGCACCTAAATCTTTCATTGGAAAAGATTTAGACAGCTCCTCTTTTAGGTCTTTGATGTCCTGCATGTTAGCACTTGCAATCAAAATGTCATCAACATACAACATTAGGATGATGAATTTTCCATCTCCCAAATTCTTTGTGTAGACGCAGTGATCCGAGTTGCATCTTGTGAATCCATGATCCAACATCCATCGATCAAAATTCAAGTACCATTGTCTTGATGCTTGTTTTAAACCATACAAGCTCTTCTTGAATCTGGAAACCATTTTCTCCTTACCTTTTACTTCATACCCCTTTGGTTGAAGCATGTAGATTTCCTCCTCTAAGTCACCATGAGGGAATGTCGTAATTACATCCATTTGCTCGAGATTTAGATCATGAGCAGCCACAAGGCTTAAGACAAGCCTGATTGAATTCATTTTTACAATAGGATAAAATATTTCATTGAAGTCAATACCTTTCTCTTGAGAAAACCCTTTTACCACAATCCTAGACTTGTACCTTTTATTCCCACCTTCTTCTTCATTCACCTTGTACACCAATTTGTTTTGAAGTACCCGCTTACCTTTAGGCAACTCAACCAACTCCCATGTTTGGTTGCGATGTAGTGAGTCCATCTCCACTTGCATGCTCTTCATCCATTCTTCTTTGGATTCATGTTGCATAGCTTCTTCGTATGATTCCGGCTCTCCAGAATCTGAGATCGAGAGATGGTTGCAGGAAGGAATAAACCTTTGTGGAGGTCTATTTTCTCTTGTAGATCTTCGGGGAAAATAGGTTGAGGCTCCTCAATTGGTTGACGTTGTTGCACATTGTCCCCGTTTGCAGTCCTTGAGTCTTCACCGTCCTCAAGCTCCATGTACTCATCACCTGTTTCTTTTGTTTGTTTTCTTTCCAAGTAATCTTTGTATATATTTTGTTCGTTAAAAATTACATTCCTACTCCTTAATATTTTACCATCTTCAGGATTCCATAGGCGATACCCAAAGTCACCTTCTCCATAGCCAATGAAGAAACACTTTTTGGACTTTGCATCTAGCTTTGATCTTAGGCTTCTATCTATGTGCATGAAAGCCTCACACCCAAAAACTTTAAGGAATGCATAATTCACCGGCTTACCTGTCCATGCCTCTTTTGGAACTCCCCCATCCAATTCCGTTGAGGGTGACAGATTGATTAAGTACACAGACGTACTTACAGCTTCCGCCCAAAGCTCAAGCGGTAGGCTTGCATGTAGCCGCATGCTTCATGCTCGCTCCATGATTGTCCTATTCATCCTTTCCGAAATCCCATTTTGTTGAGGTGTCCTTGGGATTTTCCTTTGCCTCCGAATGCCATTGCTAGCACAAAAGCTTTCAAAAGCTTGGCTGCAATATTCGCCTCCATTGTCGGATCTGAGGCATTTAACCTTGGTACATATTTCATTCTCCACAAAGGCTTTCCACCTTTGAAATATGGAAAATACATCGGACTTATTCTTAATGATATAAACCTATGTTTTTCTAGTCGCATCGTCTATGAATGTTACATAGTACAATGAGCCACCAAGTGATGGTGTACTTGCAGAACCCCAAAAATCAGAATGAACCAACTCAAGTTTTTTATTTTCTCTTTCATTTCTTGATTTTTGAAATCTTACCCTCTTTTATTTACCATAAACACAATCTTTACAGAACTCTTAGTCCACTTCTTTCAAACCTGGCAGAAGCTTCTTTGTTTGAAGGATTTGCATTCCTTTGGCACTCATATGCCCAAGTCGGTAGTGCCACACTGCACTGTCAATTTCTGTAGTTGCTGCACAAGCTGAAGGTTGCATGTTCATAGTACACAAGTAAAGTGTACCAACCTTTTCTCCCTTGGCAACCACCAAAGATCCCTTTGAGATCTTCCACCGTTTGTTTCCGAATGCAATGTTGTGACCTTCATCGTCCAATTGTCCTGTAGAGATCAAATTTTTCCAAGGAGAAGGAACATGCCTAACATCTTTAAGCTTCCATTCATTTCCGATAGCAGTTTTGACAGAAACTGTACCTTTGCCGATAATCTCACAAGCTTCATCATCTCCCAAGTATACATACCAAAATTACCTTTGGTGTAATCTTGGAAATTTTGCTTGTGTGATGTTGCATGGAATGAAGCCCCGGAATCTACTATCCAACAATTAGACACATTGTCTAATGAGAGAATTAGAGCATCTTGCTCTACTTTACCTGCCATATTGGCCTCCGATGTTGCCATATTGGTGTAATCTTGGAAATGTTGCTTGTGTGATGTTGCATGGAATGAAGCCCCAGAATCTACTATCCAAGAATTAGACACATTGTCTAATGAGAGAATTAGAGCATCTTGCTCTACTTTACCTACCATATTGGCCTCCGATGTTGGCTTGTTCTCTTGAGACTCAGTCTCCTTCTTCTTCTTGGACCAGCAATCCTTCTTGACGTGGCCCTTCTTGCTGCAATTCCAACATTCAAGAACTGACTTTGTGTGTGACTTGCTCCGTCTTGAGCGATCACGACCCTTTTGGTTTTTGAACCTCTCCTTAGGCCTTCCTCTTGTTTCCACTGATAGTGCAGCACTTGATGATTCTCCTGTGCTTCTCCTTCACATTTCCTCGCTTAGAAGAACACCCACAACATCATCAAACTTAAGAGTACTTGTGCCAGAGATAGAATTACTTATAGCCATCACAAGGCTGTCCCAACTATCCGGTAGAGATGATAGTATAAGGAGAGCTCGCACTTTTTCAATCGAAATTGATTTTCATCGATTGAAGTTGACTTATGTTTGTGTTAAAGTCATTTAGGTGTTCTGCAACTGAACCATTCTCTATCATCTTTAGATTGACTTCATAAGAAATACCTTATTGGATGCCGATGGTTTCTCATAGAAGTCATCAAGTGACTTCATCAAGTCCTCCGTGGTCTTCATCTCCGAAACATTGAAGGCCACCGTTGACACCCAGCTTAACCGGATTGTTCCCAGTGCCTTTCGATCAAGACAATCCATGCTTCATCTGCCATTGTTGCGGGCTTCTCTGCAAGACCGCCTAGTGGCAAATAGAGGTCCTTCTGGTAGAGATAGTCTTCAATCTGCATCTTCCAATGTTGGTAGTTTTTTCCGTTGAACTTCTCAATCTTGAGCTTCCCTTCCTCCGCCATAATGCCCACTCAATTCAAGGATTCCTTTCCTTGAGATAATTTATCTACAATCAAACCTTGCTCTGATACCAGTTGTTAGGAAATATAACATAGCTAAATAGATATTTGAGTAGATTACTTAATGAAGAGAGATAGATTTCACACACACAAGATTATAGAGTAGAGAGAGAGAGAGAGTACACACGATATACGTGGTTCACCCAATGTGGGCTACATCCACAGGAAAGCAGCCACTCAATGGCTTTAGTACTTCAAAACAAGAAGTAGTTTACAAAGGGATTATACCGTTAATAGAGCTCCCGCCTTGCTTCACACTCACCTTGTTGCATCAACTTCACACTATGAAATGTGTGTAGAAATGGCCTCCTTTTATAGGCCAAAAGGGTTGTCCTCTCTCATGAGAGGCAGCCATGTGTAGCGGCCCTTGTGTAGATAAGTCCAAATCGGACCCTCCAATCCGCCCATGTGTGGCCGGCCGCCCTTGAGAAGACAAGTCTACTTTTGAATTCAGCCACCGGCTATTGACTTCCGATCACGGGCCACTGGCCATTGACTACCGTCCAACCGGCCGGTCATTCTCCGAGTCATTTTCCGACCACTTTCCGGCCGCCATCCAGCCATAATATTCCGACGAAAAATAATATTGCCCCTGAATTTTGGCCGAGAAAATTTTGGTTTCCAGCGAGTGATTTTCCTTCACGCACGATGGCTTCTCCTCATAATGGGGGCCTTACAAATGTGCATTTTTACCACAAAAAATTACAAGGGGTAAATCAAGCTCCATACTTAACATTTGAACCTTGAATTTCAATGGTGAGTGAAATGGTAGGCCCTTTGTATGTGCTTTTCTTTTGGTAGGTCTCTTCTTCTTGGTGGGGCTCTTCCTTTTGGCAGGGCTCTTCTTCTTTGTAGACTTCTTTGAAAGTCTCTTCTTTGAAGGGATCTTCTTTTCAAGGCTCTTCTTCTTGTGATCCCTTTTCTTTGCATCCAAACTCTTGGTGGCTCTATCTTTCTTTGGTGGCAAAGGAGACTCTATTTCACCTGTAGTTGGTGCCATAGGAGAGTCTGAATATTTTGTGTTTATTGATCTTTCTAGAACCATAGAAACAGCCTTCTCTCTCACCCGCATGACCCGAGACTCTAGATATTCATGCAATTGTAGCAAATATAAAAACATGAGTATATACATAAGTTAAGAAGTCAAAACAAATCAATGGAACATGAGATGCACACTTACAGTGAGTGTAGTCATCCTGCACCTTGACTCAAGATATCTCCATGCATTGGCAAGCACTCTCCATCCACAAGATGTTGAGTCTGTTTGTAAAGGCACTTTTTGATTGTAGTACTTGAAACCTTCTATATTGTAATCCTTAATTGTGGTACTCAGGTGACCAATGATAAGTTTGGCAGCACTGCAAGAAGACATCAATCAAAACGTTCATAAAGTCTAATAGGAAATCCTCCGCTGACAGCAGCCTCCTAAAGACACATCAAGGCTTGAGATTGCCACCTGACTGAAACAAAAGTCTTGATTTTCATCATGCTCACGAGTCTATCTGATATTTCTTTGACAACTCTCATGAAGGGTAGCCTTGGAATAAGAAGACAAGTAGACTTCTCTGCTTTCCTTATCTCCCTTCAAGATTTGACTTGATAATTCATTCTCTTCCTAGTATGTAGGTCTCTGGCGAGGTTGTGTAGGTGGTTTCCCTTCCTCTGGATTGACTAATTCTTCTTAGTTGTCATCATCATCTTTCTTTGAATCCTTCAAAGCTTGGTAAACTTTTCTTGCAGTTTGCTTTGTCCTTGCCATTTGATAGTTGAAAAGTGATATAGGAGGCACACGAGACTCTCCAAGAAACATGCTATTGCCTCATAATGAAAAGATAACATGCTTCAACAATATCCCAAACAACGTGATAAAAGCTATTACCAAAGTCTGGAACAACTCGCTATTGTGTTGTGCGAGAAGGTGAAAAAAATACCACATGACACGATAAGAGGTGCTCCCAAAGTCTAGAACTGCTCTCTCTCACGTCATGCGGGTAGCTGAGAATAAAGTAGTCAATTTGAGAGAAAATCCCACAGAATGTGATAGTAGGTATTTCCAAAGGTTGAAACTACTTTTTATCGCGTTGCTCAGGCAGATGACATGAGATAATGCAAAGAACGTGAAAGGTGTTGTTCTCAAAGATTCTAACTCTTCAATATCACGTCGTACGGGTAGATGAGAAAAATGTAATAGGAGGAAGATGAAAGAAGCGATGACGGAGGATGATGGAGGGACGAAACAACTTAAACTCAATGTTTGGGAGAGGTGAAAAATGAACGCGTGAACATGGGCCTTTTATACATCCGACCATCCGTACAGTAGCAGTTAGAAATATGCCACATGGCATGTGTGCATGAGTGACACGTGTCAATAACGGTCACTTTTTGGCCTCCTTATATAAGTTTGACCCTACCTTTTTTGTTGCTTTATTACTCGTTTGGCCCGCAGAACACGAAAAACCTTAAGCTCAACTCTCCTTTATCCATGCCTTAACGTTACCTTTATACATCATCCTCTAACCTTCTCAAAGCACTCTAACTCTCTCACCTCAACTCCATTTCACTGCCCTCCCTCCTTATCCATCTGCCATTCACGTTGGTCCTACACGACACGATATTGGGTGCTTGCAAAGTTTGTGTCATACTACTATCGCTCTGTTGGGGTTTTATTGCCACACCCTTAACCACCTACACGACACGATAAATGTAGCTAACAGAGTCTGCCTCATGCCTCTATCACTCCATTCGGGTTTTTCTGCCATGCCCTAAACCCTTTGCACAATGCAAAAGGATCTTTCTCGTGCCTCTATCGCTCCGTCGGGTCTTGCTTCCTTTCCCTAAACTTTTTTGCAACCAAATCATGATTGAAGGTCGTGAAGAGATTTTAGAGGAGATCCCAAGTGAGAAGCTCTTGGTTGCTGTCATGGACAGTGGTGACATAGAAGTGTACACCAAAGCATATGAAATATTAAATTCTTTGTTTGATCTTGCAATTATGCTAGACAAATTGAAGGACTTTTTGTCATAGGAATTTAAAGAGTTTGAAGAGGCGGTTGAGGGTAAGTGTTTGGTGTTGGATGGCAAGCCTTATTGTCATCTAACTGAAGTTACTACCAACTCAATTGAGAAAGACAAAGTAACAAGGAGATTAGGAAGATTTTCTAAGAAGACTTCATTTATTCGTCCACCGACCATTTCTTGTCCTGTACATTCCAAGCCTTGCAACCTTGTTCCAAAAGAAATTGCCTTTCTTTTCTTTTTGTTACTTAAAATTGATATGCAAGTCAAAGGTGATGAAGTGAAAGATACAGACAAAGAGGGAACAAATACAAATGTTTCCATAGTCTTACAGCTTAAGAAAAGTGAAAATCTAGAGGAGGAGGAAATTGATGCTACAGCTGAGGAGCAGGAGAGTTCAAATTTTGATGTGGCTAATTTAGAGCTAGTACTATCATTGATGAGCCCATAGAGGAGGTAGAGGTGTCTGAGGTCTTGCTTACTATTCCAAACCTTCCCTACTTCTATATCAATGAAAAAGATTATATCCCTCTCCATCATATTCAATGTCTACTTAATATCAGGGAGGACTACTGTATTGCAACCATTTTTTAAGCTTCTAAGGTGTCCAAAGATTTCATTGACACAGAAGAAGAGTCAAAAGAGGAGTTTTTGGCACTTGATCTTTAGACATCCGATAAATTATTTCTTCCTGCTCCTAATGCACTTGTTGTATGCATGAAAAGAGTGGAAGAGGAGAAACCTACTCTCAAAGATGAGGATTTTGAGAAGAGACTTGTTGAGCTTGGCATCCAATCTTTTGGAAGAGACTTTAAGCTAAAGGAAGTTGAAAAGGACGTTGAAATTAGAGAGATGATTGGATCATGCAATCTCCTTCAAGAAAAAGTCATTGCCGAGGATGAGTTGCAAAAGATAGATTTAGTTTCACCTTAATCTCCCTTCCTAAAAACTTCCTTCTTTTTCAAGTTTGTTTTAATTACTCATTATTTCTTGTTGTGCAGATTGAACTCCTTGACAAAGATAATTTTCTTGGGAGAGATAAAGGCTCGAGAGGGAAAAGCAATAGAGGGCACTTCAAGAAGGGATGCCTACTCTCTCATGCACGACATTCCTACATTGGATAGTGCCACCTTCTGTGCTTTTCACATGCAGTATTCTGAAAATCCCGAGTTGTCAATATTTTCCCTGAAGATATTGTCATGGTTTTTGGGGTACACTCCCCTTCAAAGCAATGCAAACAAGATCATGCTACTTTAGAGATTTGTAGAACTTAGAATATTTGGGTATGCTATAGGATTCAATGCCTCAAGAGCTGGATAATTTCTTTGCTCCTCTAGCTATGTAGCAGCAGCTGAGGAGACAAATGTCAACCTTCTTGGGGGCTATAAAAGGATATAGGGGTGACATGCCTAGTGATACCAAAAAAATCAAAAACTAATGTAAAATTGACAATATTTTGCGTAAAAATATCTTTTTTGAATTTGGCTCTCTTTAGAAAGACTTGGTACAAAGTTTCAAAGTGAAGCATTAATCTCCATTTGTGGTTGAGCAGCATGGTTGTTTGATCTCATCCGTTGTAATTGTCTCCTATAGAACCAATTAAAAAAATTCATTTAGTACATTAAGTCTTCTTTCTCCCCCTCCCTTTCTCGTACATCAAAAAATGAATTCCTCACTTGATAGTGAGATTTTTCCATTCCTTGAGTATTCCATGTTGCAAGAGCCCTTGTTTTGCAAAATATGGTCCATGCAGGTACAAAACATGCTAAAAAAATAAAAAAAAGGTCAGTTGAACTCATAGGATGCAATGTAAAATAGTATCCAGACTTTAAAAAAAGTAATTGAATACTCACCAAGTAATATGTGATGTCTTTTGCTCCCCAAGCATCTATGATAGCAGTTATTAAAAGCTTTATTGTCTTCTTATAGTCATCAACATAAGTAGTAGATCTAACTTGTTGTCTCAAAACTTTCAAAAAGTTGTTGAGCTTCTTCCACACTTCCATGCGTTTGTTGGCTACATCTGGTCTACGTTTGACATTGGTTGTTATTACACAAAGATCCTTCCAAAAGTTCCACATAGCGTCAACTTGTTTGTTGTCATGGTTGCTCAAAAATTTTATGAATTTTGCTCCACGCATTGAAATATCTTGCAGTACATCTCCCGTTCGTTTTGAAAGAGTAGGATCTTTTTTTATATGAACTTGACCACCATGAAAACCCATTCGAGAGAGCAAAGCCTCGCATTTTTCTATGCACTTTTCTACAAGTTTACTTGGCTTAATAAAATATGCATAATCAAGATGGAGTCATAGCAATTTGTCCAAGCTTCTAATCTCTGCATGCATTGTACATATATGTACATTTTTTAAATCTCTTGTTAGAATTGGATCCCAAATCATAGAGACGATGGGTAGTCGATGACATTCACACTATTTCTTGATGGTGGTTTTCCAACCTCATGTTCTGCAAGCCATCATTTTGTTCCAGTGCTTGCCATGCAATAGAGACATGGATACTTGGTATTGGCACCTCCACATACACCAAACATGCACTTCAGGGCTTTTATGTCGGCACTCAAGTGCCATTCTACAATAAAGTCACCCATGCCCTCTACACGAAGTTGTTCACCTGCATTTTGGTCCTGTATAATAGAAGGGATATCGATCTACAAAAGGAGCCATTTCAATGTATCGTGATTTTCTACTGGTATTTGAGCTGCCTAAATCCACCAAAGCTCCATTTCTGATTGAGTTTTGTGGTATGAGGAATCAAGCTTACCCTGGCTATAATCCAATGCTCTATTTGTTAGGGATCATTGGATACTCTTTCCATTTTTTGACATTTCTAGATATGAGCTTCATCCAATTTCAGAACAAATATAATTTTTTCTTCATAATCTACTTCTCGCATGTTATATTATATCACCATAGTAGATTGAACTCTTTTATTACTCATCCAAATGTTATTAAAAACATTATACTCAAAAGAAGATTTTTTTTCTGTTTTTTGTATGGCATCGTTCCTTCTATATGATAGGACTCTCCAAAATGTTCGGGTATTTCTTCATTTAACAGAGTCCTTACTTTTCCAACATTGTGAGGCCTATGCAACCCAAAAGCTTTAATCTTGTAATACTTTAGGACGTGAAACCACGTTTTAGAAATGGCTCTATAACCCCTTCTACTCACCCCCATTGTGTCACAAACTTCTTGCATTTGAGAAGGTTGGACCAATAAACCCATATCTTTCAGTAAATTTTGAAATACCAATTTCTTCTAAGTTCGATTTTTGGGAAGTTTCAAAAGTTTCAAAATGTCACTTTTGTTCATTACCTCATTCAAATATTTTACCCTTTCTTGAGCATTGGACATATCAAATCCTAAAAGGTTGGTCACATGTTCTCTACTAATCTTTAACCTTTTTTTCTTTGTCCAAAAACTTATGTTAAGTTTACTACATCTCTCATTCGTTTTACTCGTGCTCTTAATCCTATTGGAGTTTCTTTTAAAGTCTGATGTTGATGATTTTCTTGTTTTAGAGGCCCTATTTGTTTTGCAGGCTCTAAAATTCTTGTTGCATTCAAAGACAAAGCAGTTTTGAGATATTGAATGTAATGTGTATGATCAATGTGTAAATGAGATAACCTAGAACTATATCCTAGTAAGCCATCAACCCTATCTCCAACAAATCTCATCAAATCATGAGGTGTGTGAAAAGATGGATACCTTCCATTGCTACGATTTGGTGGATACAAGCTCCCATCTGTCCATAGATCAATCTATTTCTTTCCCTCGTTGCAAAGGTGTTGTGCTGCATTTGCAGTTGTAAGTGGTCTTTGATAGACACTCCACGTAGTAGCATATTCTTGGCTTAGCTTAATGTTCAAGTGAAACTTGCGGTTATCACTAATGGAAGATGTATTACTCATTGTAAGTAATGAACACACACAGAGTATAATGGAGATAACATAGTGGCAGAACAAGGTGCATCAGAAAACAAGAGAGAAAGCTTGTGAAAGGTCAGAGAGAAAAAAAGAGAAATTGAGTGATTCAAAAGTGGAAACAACTATTTTCCGCCAAGTGAAGTAAATGAGAACAAATTTCGAGGGAGCCGCAAGGTGAGCCGCAAAGGAATGTGAAGAAAACGATGTATTTTTAATATTTAGAGATATGTACCTAGATATGCTTTAGATTGCATAGATATGCTTTAAATAACCAAAATGGACAAATTTAGAGCCGTTTTGACCATAAACGGCTCTGCTAAGTTAACCAATTCCTTACATAAGCCCTTTTTGAGTCGTTTTTAACCCTAATGTATAGGAAGATTGAATACGATAGAATATTGTTTTGGCCATAAGTTGAGCTCCCGATATCGGATTCAATTTTTTTTTAATCAAAATGAAGCTCCAGAGTAGCTCTACAACATTCAATGTGACCTCCTGAACAATAATAAAAGACCCTCGAGTCATTCATTGTTGACCAACGTCCGAAAAAACATCATTTAAGGCCTTAAAATTCATCCAAAAGTTGGGGATGTCTAAAAATGACAATTTGAGACCATTATGAGGAAATGATCACGATTTTGGACATAGTTTCGACTCTTTCCTAACCCACGCACTTGAAAACATTGGAATAATTCTTCTTACATCAAGCTAGAGTTGTTCAGCACAGGGATCATATATTCTTTAGATTCAAGCTCAGCTTGCATAGCTCCAGGATCCCATCGATAGAGGAGCATCCGTCCATAATGGATCTTCCAAACTTTCAGTACATAGAGAACCATGTTTTTGAGAGAGTTTGGATGATAGATCACGAGAGTGAAGGACTGTATAGATACGTTGATGAAAATGAGGTCAACCTTTATAGGTGCTCAGAGCCATACCCAAGAGAGATAACGGATTACAAGCTCTTATATGTCTATGTATACGGAGTCAAATGTCAATGGAAATTTAGTTGTTGACAAGTATGGACAAGAATACAGAGCTGTACAAAGCACAAATCCACAAAATGCATCAAAAATAGGTGGAAATTTAATCAATGAAGGACCACAGAAACCTCAACCAAACAAGCAATTTCCTATGAGAATTCCAAAAAGGGAGCCACCTGGATTCCTTTCTAGAGCGATAACGAGAGATGAAATGATCACAGAGATGGTAGACATGCCTCCTAATGGATCAATCTTTAATAGAACGGCCAATCCCTTTGAAGAAGAACCTAGCCATAGTAGAAGGCTTGAAGCAAGAGAAGGATTGGGAGAGTCTATGGTTAAACTTGTACACAATTGGCGAGTTAGACTATCCCAAGTCCAAAAATGGATAAACAAGAAATACTCCGGAGATAAAGAGACGAGAGATCACATAGCAGCTTTTAGAAGAGTAATTAGAGCAGAAGTAGTTCTGGATTTTGCGACACAATCTGCGGGATTCGGATTGACTCTGGTGTTGGGGTATATGTGCATGTGCCTTGCCCGGCCGCCCAAATTCTGGGCACCCACTTTGTATACCTTATAAATAGCATAAGTGTATAGGGGGCTGCTCACTCATTGAGTCTCCCCACCGATATCTGTGTGTCGTGTGTCTCCTTCTCTCTCTCACTCTCCATTTGTGGTGCTCTCCGATCCCCTTCAATTGGTATCAGAGCGACAGGTGTGAGAGCGTAGATGGACGGCTTCGCGATGAACTCGTCGGCTATGGCGGAGAGGTCACAGATCTGAGCAAAGAAATAGAGGAGGCTTGTGGACAGCCATACAAAGGCTTGCAGGAGAGCTCTCAGGAGCTTCCTAGTGCTCATAGATCAGTCCACAGTTCCTCTACAGATCAGCCCACTGTGTACAGCATCTTCCCTCTTTTCGGCAAGCTTTGCAACGGCTACATCGACGACAAGTTGGAGCTTGGAGCTTCCATAGACATGGAAGCATTGTGACATTGATGCATTCAGCTCACGCATCGAGGTGGGAAGTGAGTTTGAGCCTTTCTATGAGCTCAAAGAAGCACAGAAGAAAGTCGTTCAGTTTTTGGCAGTTTGACAGCATTCTATTGTTTTTCTCATAACTTGAGCTACAAAGCTCCAATTCCAAAACGTTTTGGTTCAAAACAGAGCTGACTTCAAGCTCTACGACTTTGTAGAAGGAATTTTTTTCTGATTCAGAGTGCAGGTGGGTCTGAAATTAAAAACACAGAGACTGTTCTTCAGGACAGTTTTAGGCTCTGTTGTTTTCTTTGCTGAAGACAGCTTACTCATGCACACTACGGATAGCAGGCACATATGAGGTGTTACAAGATCGGGTTTGACTCCTAGGTACAGGTTGAGTCTAGTACTCCCACAGGTGTTGCCAGTTGCAGTTGAGTGGTTCTTCTGCAGTGTTGTGGCTTGCATACATGGTCTTTGAGCGGGTAATGCTCTATGTATACTTATGTGGTGAGCAGTAGATCTTGTGAGCAAGTGCAGAGGTTGGTTGTGGATGACATGTATGGTCACCTATGGTACTCTTTGTGAGCATTTGTTGGACACAGGTTTGCAGAGCTTATGCATGTATGTTGAGTGTACTTTGATGCACATTGATTGCTCATTGTATTGAGCTTGCAGGACAATGGTTATTTTGTGTTGATAGCCATTGTGCATCGAAACTCTGGCGAAATTTTCCTAGGAGTTTTATGCGTATCATTTATGCAATCTAGGTAGAGATTGAGGGTTGCACTCAGCATTTGCGTACGATGTTCTCTACAGGTGGGAGATTTGTGCGTGTGTATGCATCGATACCGCACAGTGTGGGCTTGGTGATTAGCTCACGGTTTGACAGGAGTACAGTTATCTTGGCACACTCACAGGAGTGAATGTTGTGATGTATGCTTGTGTGGCTACGAGCTAGGTAGCTGGATTCGAGCACTAATGGCTTGAGGTTTTTCAGCAGGTTTCCGCTACACGTTTACAAGTTTACAGGCAGGTTTGAGGGCTTATTTGGGCGCTGAATTTTCAGCCATTGTTTCCTCTTTGCAGGTGTCCATGTATAGCTCAGTTGTAGGCTAATCTGGGACACGTTTGTGACTTGTTTATGCAGTTGTTTAAGAGCTGAATTTTGGGGCTGTTTTGGGGCTGATTTGCAGCCATATTTTACAGCATATAGGAGCTTGGTTTACTCTACATGAGCCTCGTACACTTGGCATTTAGGATTTGCATCATTGCCATTTGTGGAGCACAGTGTGGTTACACTACTGCGAGAGATTTTATGTGTGGATTCGCATGAGCATTGTAGGTGCTGGTGAGCTCTTTTTTGAGAGAATTTTCTCATTGCAGGTTGCTTCTTTTGGATCAGTTGAGTGCATTTCATTGCTACCGTACCTAGAGTAGAGTTATAGCTCTTGGTTATAGTAGTCAATATGTGTGAGACTTTCGAGTCTAGGACAATGACTCATGAGAGACTGCGTTCTCGTTCGTGTCGACACTTGAGATGTTGGCATTGTGGTCACACAAGGCACATTAGGCGGCGATGCTTTCGTTGTATGAGACAACACAGGAGATAGGCTAGTCTCAAGGATGCAGTAGATGCTATAGGCTCCGTTGACTTGGCAGTTTTGCAGGATCAGATACAGAGTCTGAGTACCCTAGTGACAGTGAGGTCACATTTGCTTCCTGTATTACTCCTGATTTTTTGACGTCTGAGGATAGTGCACTTCTTTTGCAGTGGGTGCTAGACAGGGACGCTACTTTTCATGTCAGTCCGTATCGTGACTGGTTCAGTAGCTATTCTAGCATAGTGCATGGTAGTGTGTGATTGGCATATGGGTCACTGCATGAGATTGCTGGTTCAGGAGATGTGAGACTGCCATTACCGAGCGGTGCATCGTACTTGCTCAGAGATGTGTGTCATGTGATAGATTTGACGATGAGTTTGATCTCCGTTGGTCAGCTCAGGGATAGTGGATGTCGAATATCGCTACTTGAGCGATCTTTTGCGTTGCATTTGGGTTCGCTAGTGATTGCGAGAGGTGCTAGAGTTGGCACATGGTACCCATTGCACGTAGTACTGGTGCAAGATGGTCAAGTCTCAATCTTGTTACATCCATGCAGAGAGCAAGAGACCCGGACAGTCTCTTTTGCTCATGGGTTGCAGGGTGCTTTGCATGGAGTGCAGAGTAGTGAGCTCGTTGTGCACACAGTTGGGGCACGACTTGAGCAGTCACACAGAGAGGTGACAGAGTCAGACATGCATGCTTTGCTAGTGACTAAGCAAAGCAGAGAGTCAGTTGTGCCAGATACACCTATGCAGGATAGACAGGTAGAGCGGTCTTGCTCTAGTGAGTCAGGACAGAAGGACGTTGTGCAAGAGTCTATGCATAAGGAGTTAGAGCATGAGAGCTCTTATGAGTCACAATAGATTGAGTGGTCATGTTTGCAGTGGATGATTGTAGAGGAGGCTGAGACGTCAACGATTATGCAATCATTCCTTTCTATGATCGACACTGAGCATGGGGATATAGTTGTGCAGGATATGTCTTCCAGCAGACACCTAGAGCAGTTGGTTTGCTCTGAGGTTGCACGACAGGTTGATGCGTCTTTTGCGGACAGTCAGGAGATGCATGTGGCTGACACGCCTTGTCAGTCAGAGATGCCTATTGCCAGGGATATATATGTTGATGCATGCTCCGTAGAGCTAGCAGGGCCCGCTAGCATTGCATCGGCATTCGGCGGTCTCATGTATGAGATGCTGATCTTGAGAGCGGATATCGCACTGCATGGGAGAATTGCAGTTGGGGTTGTCAGTCGGTTGTTGACTGATGATGGCATAGTGCATGAGGGAGATATGCAGGTATTGCATACATACTTGCAGTACGTGTGCGGTACGTCCGGTGGTGTATGGACTTACACGGGAGCAGGACAGCCGGATGCACACGATCACAGCCAGCCAGTGGGCATCGGTTGAGAGTGATTTTCTCTCGCCTTTTGTAGTCTTTAGACTAGGTTCCCTTGCTTAAAGGCATAGTCGCCTTTAAGTGGGAGGTTGTTGGGGTATAGGCTCCTGTGCCTTGCCCGGCCGCCCAGAGTCTGGACGCCCACTGACTTGTATACCTTATACATAGCATAAGTGTATAGGGGGCTTCTCACTCATTGAGTCTCCCCACCCATATCTATGTGTCGTGTGTCTCCTTCTCTCTCTCACTC
Organism: Adiantum capillus-veneris; assembly: GCF_014529385.1. Taxonomy (NCBI): domain Eukaryota; kingdom Viridiplantae; phylum Streptophyta; class Polypodiopsida; order Polypodiales; family Pteridaceae; genus Adiantum; species Adiantum capillus-veneris. The sequence goes on from NC_140952.1 coordinate 34,104,298, forward strand.
TCTGTCTGTGATGCTCTCCGATCCCCTTCATCTGGAAGATGACACGGTTACATGGTTCGAGTCAGTGAAAAGACGCAATTTTGAGACTCTAGACGAGTTGTTTGAAGAATTCATCAAAGAATTCTCCCAAAAAGGCATAGCTCACAAAACAGTCTCACAAATACACAGATTCAATAAAAAAGAGGATGAATCAATGTGCAAGGTGGCATTACGGGTCAAAAGATATGTCGAATTGTGTCCCAGAACAAAAATACCAGTGTAGGTACAATTAATGATGATCTTTATCTAGGGAATGAGACATATGGATATTCAGAGAAGGGTCTACATAAATTAAGGAGCTTGATGCTAAACAAATTCATCAAAGAAGCTCTTTATGGGATGGATAACTGTGAGGAATATAAAGAAAAGTATTGTAAGAGTAGAGATGATAACACGTCCTCTCAGCAAAGTGATTCACAAATGACTGAGTCCATTGCAAAACCAACATCACCTTTCAATCAAGAAAAGTTGATCGACAAAATGGTAAAGAGGTTAACTCCTCTTGTAAAGTCTAATCCGGGGAGCCTAAATCATATGCAAAATTGAGAGAAAATGGACAAACCATACAAGAGAAGAGTGTTACTATAGCATGGAATATGTTGGGGATAGGTATGTACAACCTATTCCAATAGCACCTCCTCCACCTAGATACATTACGGGGAATGTGTCAGGTCCAGTAGGAGTCTCAAGGTCACAAACTGTCTTAGGACAATAACCTCCGCTATTAGGTGCTAGAATTCCTATAGACATGAGATAGATGCCGATGATGGAATCATCTAATAAACAAGTGCTAGAACCAACTACAATGCATTATTACCACCAAAGCGGGTAGTATTTCCCTTTGAAACGACAGAAGATGAGAGACACATGGAGTGGTGAGGCCGGTACAACCTCTAACTCATGTGTTTTAACCTGAAGAAAGAAGGTATGAGATGGATGAGAGGACATTGCAGTTCATTGTGAATAGAGGACTAGCTAAGTTAGAACCTGTTTATAGCCAAGAGGAAATGCAAGAAGAATCTCCTCAATGAGAGATAGATTGTCACAAAAGGTGTGACAATCACTTGGTCAAGCAGTGTCCCAAGACGAAGATTACACAAGTAAATGCATAATGTCTTGACTGTGGTTTCATTCACTTGATCCTTGATTGTCCAAAAAACCCAAACCGAGTCATAAAGATCACAACAAATGTCTTAGGAATCGTTCAGCTACCCAGTAGTTTGGAAAACAAAAATGTCATACCATTCAAGTAGCTACGGGAGCGCAAACTCAAAAGGAAGTTGATAAGAATCCAGAGATGAGAAAATGGAAGTGGACACGAGTCCAGAGACTAGTGAACCAAAGACCGATGCATCTACTCAAAAAACCAACAGCAAACGGGATAGCTAGAGGGCTAGAAAGGCTAGGATGAAATCATATAGGGAACGAGAGAAAAATCCATAGCTGAGGAGCTTACCCAAGCTAAAGAGAAGATAAGACAACATGAGAAAAAGGTTGCACCGTCTCTTATGCAAACATCTCAACCTCCAAAAGGACCATCCACGGAAGCTAAACTGAGAAGTACTAGTTCAGGAGGATCAGTATTGATCGAGAAGGTTAATGAGCCATCAGAGGCCCTCCTAAGATGTGTGCACTATTCAAGATTGTCCAACAACAAAGTTTTGTGATGAAAATGTCTTTGATGTCGTTCCTTACTTTGCAGTGAGTGTGATCCATGAAAACAAAGGAGAAGAAGAAGAAGAAGACAAGTTCTATGACTCTGTAGAACACTTGGAGCTTCAAGAAGATACTGACAATGGAAATCTGCACAACCCAGCAGGTGGCATAAACAACACTTCAACTAATGCACGGTTTTATGATTGTCCAAATCAAAGACACACGAACCAAGGTCACCGCCCGCTACAAGACTAAAGTGCATCAAAAGTGGATTCGAAAATCCCAATGGTAACACAACCGCAACAAGCATCCTCATATGTGGCTCCTATACAGGAAGAAAAGACTCAACCAAGAAAAACACAACCATGTCAACGAGCTAAAAACACTCTAATCAACTGGCTAGAAAATTTCTCCAAGAACCAGTAATCCAAGTGCAAACAGAAAGTAACTTTCCATAATGAGCCAAACCACAAAGAGAAATTGCTAAAATTCAATTCTGATGAGGATAGTAGTGAGAGTAACGATTCTTATGAAATCCCCTACCAAGAACTCAGGTCACCACTATCACTAGCAGCTTCTGTAAGAACCAAGGAAGGCCAAAAGCAAAGAACAACCACGGAGAGCCAAAAAGTTCGACAAATCTAGATACGAAAGAACCAGGTTGGCCAAAAACAGATATGGATCAAGAAGATGAGGATCTTTGATGAAAAACCACAAGATCCAACACCAAAAGAAAAACAATCAAAGCATGCAAGAACGGCTAAGAAAATCACAAAGTTGTAAGCTTTCGCAAATCAGATTTGGGTTCCAAAGACGTTGACTCAAGCACAAAGAGGTCAAGAGTTTATTTGGATTCCAAAATGGTTAGAATATCAACTCCCAAAGTCTAAATATTGTCCCCAACCAAGCGTAGAAGGGATGGAGCAAAGGCTGCTTCTGACTCACACAACAACAAGGTGAATCCCAAAGAAGTCTCTTCAAACACAAACGAAACAGGGACAAATATGGGTTCCCAAACGAGCTGCATCAACAAAATAGCCAATAATCACAAAGAAGTGGGTCCCAAAGGAAACCAATAAGACTACTGTCACTGCACCGCCGCATGAATTCTTTCAATTCCTCCTACGCAGTACAGGTAAAAGAGAGCAAGTCGCTCACTTCACCATTGCATGCTACCAAGTCTTACGGATCAAGAGATGAAGTGAATGCACGTAAAAAGCTCGGAATAAAAATAATCAGTGGCAATCAAAGAGGAAGTCCAAATCTCTCTACAACCTTCAATTCAAAGATCATCACATTGCTTAGAATAGGAAGCCTCTCTAGCAAATGCCAATAAGGAAATTTCTTATGTCCACATCTTGCACATCATAAATTTTTTCCATGCATTGGCTATATATGCATAATAGGGCTCCATTACAAGGCCTACATTGGCACAATTTTCAAATGCAAGAGGCATTCTAAATGTGGACCTAATATTGAGGGCAATGTTTTGTGAGCAGCATTGAATTTTTGCGTTTAATTGTGATGATTTTTTGACAAAATTGAGAGTATATGCCCTCATAATAGCGTTACAAGATGAGTATGCGGACAAAAGCCATACATAAGCATCTAGGAACATGTGTACAATGTACATAGCATTTAGAATTCTATGTGAATGATTGTGCTTTTCGTTGAGGTGATTTTTGGTTTTATTTAGTGGGCTTTTGAAATTTTCTTGAGAAAAGTACACAACAGAGAGTGTTTTACTTAGTGTACAATGGAAGGATGAGTTAGCCCTAGAGTGATGGGCGTATATACAATGCACGGAGGGAAAAACATCCTAGAGAGGGAAAAAATGCCTCGACGGTCCTAAGTGTGTTCACACACATCACTACCACATGTATATGGTAAGAAATCCCCCCTGGAATGATGCGGTGAATGAGAGCTGGCACATAGAGTAAAGGGAAGTGCCATGCCCTAAGGACATGATCAGTCCACAAAGGGGAGTAAGCCCAAAGCTTTGCAGAAAGCTTCAAACTTCTCACGAGACAATGCCTTTGTGAAAAGGTCTGCAAGGTTGTCCTGTGTTGGCACATAAGCCAACCTGATCTCTCCTGTTGAGAGCCTCTCCCTGACATAGTGGTAATGCACCTCAATGTGCTTTGTGCGAGCATGAAAAATTGGGTTCCTCCCGACAGCCAATGCGCTCTCAGTGTCAGTGTAGATAGTGCAGGAAGTGTCCTGTCGAACACCCAAATTAGTCGGTAAGGTGTCTAAGACATACACACTCAACTAGAGCTGTGAATACTACCTTGTACTCATCCTCACAACTGGAAGTGGCCACAGTAGGTTGCTTCTTGCTTAACCATGATATGGATGAGCTGCCAAGCATGAAACAAAAACCAATTGTGGACACTCTGTGTCAAACAACCAACCCAATCTGAGTCCGAAAAGGCATATGATCCCTCCTTGGGATAAAACAAGCCAAGATGTAAAGTGCCACTCAAGTATCGGAAAATTCTCTTGAGAGCCTGTCAATGCTTAGACCCTGAGCTATGCAAATATCTGTTGGCCTGTGGGACTGCAAATCGAATATCTAGCCTCATGTTGCATACATAAATGAGGCATCCAACCGCATTTTGGTAAAGAGTGACATTTGCAAGATGGCCAGCATCATGAAGACTCAATTTTACACTTTTTTCCATGAGAGTGGCAATAGGTTTGCAATACTCAAGTCCAAACTTAAATAGCAATGTCTCTATGCAACTTTTATGACACAAGGCAATATCACCATCACACTGCTTAATTGTACACCCAAGTAATGATGCAATAGCCCCAAATCTTTTATCTTGAAAGTAGCATTCAAATCAGCCTTAAATTCATCAATATGTCTCTCATTTGGTCTAGTGATGAACAGATCATCTAAAAGAACCACAATGAGAAGTACATCACCCTCACGCTTTACATACAATGTGCTTTTTGTTGGATTATTACAGAAGCCTCGTTTGACCAAATGAGTCTCAACATTCTCATACCAAGCACGAGAGATTGCTTCAACCCATACAAAGCTTTGTTACATTTGCACACCTATCCTCTTGTCCTTTCTTGACAAAATCGCAAGGCTGTGTTACATAAACTTCCCCAAATATGTCACCATTCAAGAAAGCAGTAACAATGTATGACTGATGTACATCCCAACCAAAATAAGCTGTCAATGCACATAGAAAACTCACAATAGTCATACGACAAGTGGGAGCAAAAACCTCTTCATAATCTATGTATTTTTGTTGTTCATAACCCTTTGTAACAAGTCGAGCCTTATAGCGATCAATCGCACCATCCAACTTGCGTTCAACTTGTAAACCCACTTCGTACCAATGGCCTTTTTTCTAGGAGGTAAATCTCATAAAGTCCATGTGTCATTTTTTATGAGTGCATCGTATTCTGATTGCATGGCAGCCATCCAATTTTTTGAATTTTGTGCTTCATCAAAAGATAGAGGTTCCTCAACATCATGTAAGCTAGACATAGCCAAAGCATAACAAGATGATGCATAAGATGCATGGTGAGAGCCTGTTGAATGAGTGTGACTAGACAAAGGTGCATTCAATTTACTGTCACGCAATGTATGCACCATCCATTTTGGCATACCTCTAGCCTGCTCATTTTCAGCCTTTACCTCATCAAGTACATCAAGTACATTTGCATCGGTAATAGGCTGATCTGTAACATTTTCAAAAACTCCCATAGGCTATGCATTTGCCTCATTGGAATTTACATTTGAACTTTCACCACTGAAAAGAGGCAACAAAGTGTCATAAATGTCATGTGAGCTTACATTACTGTCTCTAGTACATGATAGCAAGGGCTGAACATAATCTTCCTCTCGTGAGACCAAGATACATTGTGTTTGCGGAGGCCGGCCTCAAATGATGCCCATCCACAGCTCCCCAAGTGGTGCGAGCTCCTTGCCTCTACTAGCGCTCTGGCTGCATCCTTTTGTTGCTTCCACTTGTCGGGATTCTCGCGCGCTGCTTTCTTCGCATTCTTCCAATCTTCTTTGGCCAACCAATCTGGCCTGTTCCACCCATGCTTGATTGCTTTTTGCACTTCGGAACGCTTGTGTTTGCAGTATTCGCGCATTCGAATCTTCATCAGGTCTTCATTGAAGCGCTGATCCCGTGTTGGAATGGGAAACTCATCATGAAGTATGTTGATGACTCGGTTTTTTAAATCACTTGGTACTTCACTCCATTTGTTTAGTATGTAGTGTCTAAACAGCTGAGAGCAAAGACCACGCATGCGCGAGATCACCTTCTTGCCGTCATGATCCATGATGATGCCACCGTTGTAGTCGACGGAGTAAGGCAAGCCCTCTGGCCGGTGACGCGTGAATCTGGGTGTCCCGGCAGGGGTCTCTAGCAGCGTGTCGATGGGGGTACGGACGTCAGGTGTCTCCACCGGCGTCTGGGCCCCGAAGCGAGGAGTGTCGAGTGGGGTGGCTCCTGGCGGAGTAGGTAGAGGTGTGTAGCTGCTAGGAACAGTCAGCCGTGCAAAACCTGGCGTAGATGGCGATGATGTGGCTGGTGTGGGGGCGGGCAAAGAAGGGGAGGGTAAAGAGCCTCGTCGAACACGAGGCGGTGTGGAGGCATCGGTGGCGGAATCCCCACAACAACCGCCACCGCCACCACTAGAGCGCCGGTGTCTAGACGAGTGTGAAGCTCGTCTCGTCGACGCCGAAGCTTCGAAGCGCGCCGAATGCTCCGAAATAGAGGGAGATGCGGATGGAGTAGGAACGCGCGATGATGCGCCAGAGCGATGACGCTCCACGTACCACTGTCTCTGCTGCGGTGACAAAGAAGAAAGAAACTCCTCATCATCCATACCTGCATTAAACACACAAATATTTAACACTAGGTTGGTAACCTAAGAGGACATAAAAGTGTCCTTTCAGGGTTTTGAAAAAAACCTCCAAAACCATAGTAGATCCGTTCATTTTGTAAAATCCTTTCATGAGGATATAGTTCAAGGCCTACTAAAGATGGAAAAAATAAGAAACTTGTAAAATTTCTCATCTTTTGGTCACACCAAGCCTCCAAAGTTGATGGACCATTGAATTTTCATCAAAACAGTCATTTCTTACGTTTTGTTGCATAAAAATAAGATTAGGGATTTTTGTAGGACTTGAGATAAATTCCCTACTTAACTTCAATGGGTTGGTGATCAGAACATATGATTGCTTCTCACTCACTATTTTTTGTTTTGCCAAAATAAATAGGTACAAAAAAGTTGAATTTTTACCATTCTGCAAACCTATCATCAAAGTTTCTATAGCCACGCTCAATACAAATAATATATGCATGTTTTATTAGTTCCCTATTGTCCTTTATGTTCATAAGGATCCATGGAGCATGTCAAAAGAATAATACATCTCTTACCAAGGGGAATCTTGGGAACAAAGATGAAGTGTTAAATACAGCAAACATGAAAAAACTAGGTTGAACATTATGAGTTGTAGAATCCCATAGAAACTATTCAATATCTAGCCAAATTTGATCCTTATGACTAGATATGGTTACTACCTACAAAATTCATGTAGTTGTCACAAGAAACTAACAATATTGAAAAAGCTATACTTGATATACTAAAATGTTTCGTTTTCTTCCATAATTGAAAAAATCAACCATCGTTGTGTACTATACAAAATAGGGTATTAGGTGCCCCAAAACTCAAGGAATGTTAGCTTTATGTTACAATATGCGACATAGAAAATCAAAAATGAATTTGGATATCATGAAATCCACCAAAAAAATCATAGAAGAGCTAAAATTGGCTAAAAAATAGGATTTGACAATTTTTGTAATTTGGTTATAACTTACAACTTTAATATTTATTTCTCCCTAGAAGCATCAGGACATGTTGAGGACTACTAAAGATAGTTCTCTAGCATTATAGACCTCACAAACATGAATTCTAGAGTGGTATAGTTGCAAAAAGTTGAAAAAAGCCAAAAACATGACCCGTTTTTTCACACAGTTTAGGTTGTGAAATGTTGTGCAAGGACAATGTTAAAGATGGAATTGATATTCCAAAAAAATGTCGAGTTTTTTTCAGCTCATGAGACAACTTTCTAGATAGATAGCACCTCAAAATCCATTTTGAAACTCTTGACATAATTCAAGGAAAATGGTCACTTCACAGGACATAAAAGTGTCCCATTACCAACCTAGTGTTAAACTTAATATTGAATGAATAGAGTAGACAATGACGCAAAGACCATTAAATACAATGACGTAATGACGCATATAAATACAATGACGCAATGAATTGAGTGATAGAAGAGGCAAGTCGAAAACTCAGAATTTTCAATCAAAAGATGTGAGCGCGAGTAGAAAAGAGCGTTATACACCATGGAAGGTACTTATAGAGCCAGAGCTTTTACAACACGGAGCAAAATTATTCAAATACAATATTTGTGGCTTTAAGAGATCTCTCTCTCATCCTTGCATAACTCAGCATAACTTCCTATATCTATATAGAGCTCTCCGTTTAAACACATATCCTCTGTTTCATTTTGTAGCTCCTCTGCATGCACCCCATATAGAGTAGTAGCATCTTGATGCTCGTCTGGCACCACCGCAGCGGCTTCTGATTGAGCATCTTCTCTGATCTCCTCCATTGATGCCGTTGTGATTGGCACATGGTAGCCTTCATACGTCCTTGCACTACCATGATATTAAAGTCCACATTTTATGCAATGATATTAAAGTCCACTATGAACGTACCTGACACATTTTATGCCAATCGTGTGACTTCAAACCGGTAAGCTTTCCTTCTTTAGTAAAACACGTTCGGAGCGAGTGCATTACGCCAGTGGGGGTCCGCAAAGATCGAATGGTCTCTTTTACTTTGCGTTCTTGGGCTCCTGTGAAAATCCATGGTGCTTTAGGGAGTTTTATCGATCCATCAGACGCTGTTTGCGGCCAATATTGCTCCATACGATCCACATTTCTAAGGTCAACTCTGGCTCCCAAAGTATCTTTCTTACCGGTCAGATGGTCCCATAGTAGATTACCCACATTCTTGAATATGTGCATTGGATCGAGCAAGTGATTGATCATGAGTCGGGGCCAGTATGGTAACTCGTACCATAGAGATAGTCTCTTCATCCCTGGAGGCAATCCGTCATCGCACATCTCCTTCTCCTCTAACCATGCTTGTGCAGACATCCTTGGTGGCTCTCTTCCCAAAAAGCCGTCGCGTAACACATGATTCTCTGGAAGATACGCTTGATGACCTTCGTAGATTTGCTTCTTCAGTGAGGGCGCCCTACGTGCATTCAGTCTAGGTCCACATGTGACACATGCTCTGTATCCGCTTGTTTGAAGCCCTGCATGTATACACATGATAATAGATCAACTATGGGAAAAAACAAGATTTACAGTGTCTGAGTGAGGAGTGTCAATAGATCACCTGAGCATTCTGTTAGCCCGGGATAGTCATGCATGGTCCACATTAGAATGCCTCTGATCAAAGCATTCCGTCGTCCTGTGTATCGGCTCATATCCACCACCTCTATGCCAATCCACAATTGTTGTAGCTCTTCCAATAGTGGACGAAGATACACATCCATATTCCCCACTTTATATCGCCCTGGCACAATCAAGCTTAGCCATAGGTGCCCCTTCTTCGTAGTCAACCACGGGGGAATGTTGTAGTTGACGATGACAACGGGCCATACACTGTAAGATGTTGATCTTTGACCAAATGGATGTACGCCATCCATAGCCAGGCCTAAGCGCAAATTTCGAGCTTCCCTGGCAAAATCCGACCATGTTCCATCTATATGTTTCCAGGTTGCGCAATCTGCAGGAATTCGTAGCACACCATCCGAAGATTTATTCTCCTCATGCCATGATGCTAGGGCGGCCATGGACTTACATTCGAAGAAATGCTTGATGCGAGGAAGCAGAGAAAAATGTCGCAAAACCTTTTGTGGAATTTTTGTCCCGTGGAGATCTACTCGATATCTTTCAGAATCACATTTCGGACACTTCTCCATGTCTATGTATTCCCCTCTGAAAAGAATGCAGTCATTAGGACTAGCGTGGATAGAATTGTAATCCATCCCCAAGTTTCGCAAAATCTTTCTTGCTTCATCTCGGGAATCTGGCATCACATTGTCAGCTGGTAGTATGTGCTCTTTAAGCAATCTACACAACATAAAAATACGATACAGTCGTGTAAAAATCTATCAGATCATTATACATTTAGAGTTTTATTAAAGTAAACTAATTGTAATAGAGCACCTGAAAAACGCTGTGACGCTAGTGTCACTCCATCCAAACTTTGCATGCATGTTGAGAAGAACCAGGAGTGCTTTCAATCTAGACATACATGCTCCATTATACAATGGCGTATCGGCTTCACTTTTCATATCATCATAGATAAGCCTTTCTGAATCCATGATCGTCTCTATCATTTCATCAATCTCGGGCTCAAACATTGCCTCGTTGGGAATGTGCTCTGCATGATCATCCCCCGAGCTGTCAGAGGCTACATCTTGTGGCCTCACATATGTTGCTTGACCAAAGCGCCTGCAAACACGTCAATTGGGTTGCAAGATTGCTGCTTGTTGGCCAGCGTCAGAGTCCGACGAGTTATAATTGGCAACAACTCGATCTATAATAGATGGATCGAACTCGCCAAATTCGCGAACGTGCTGCAAAGAAACACGTCTTGTCCGTCGCACAGCATGCTTGCATTGATTACAAGGACATAAGACCCTCGTTGAGAGATAGGTGTTTCGGTTGGACGGTCCCACATCCTCGTCACTACTCATAATGAGGATAAACCTAAATCTAATAACCTGGACAAAAAATTTAATATTCTATTGGCATTCTTCGTCTTATCTCTCTCTCTCTCTCTCTCTCTCTCTCTCTCTCTCTCTCTCTCTCTCTCTCTCTCTCTCTCTCTCTACCTCACATTCTCTAGTCATGTCCAATCCCCGCACACCTCGGTCTAGAGGTGCACCGAGATCAGAACCACCGGGTTATAATCTCGTCTTTATTGGTCAATACCTATATTTATGGGTACAAGAAATCTACAGACCCACGTCTACATGATACTGCATGTAGTGGACAAAACCCCTTTGCCTCTTCTCTAGCTGTAGCACTTCACAACATCTTAACATTTTTTCACAGTAGATCTTTTCACTATTCGTCTAACTCTAAACCTTAAACCGTAAGTAATTCTTGCGTGGACTCGATCTAACGTAAATAAGCGTAAATCTAAATAAACGTAAATCTAACTAAAAATAAACCTAAATCTAATTTAACATAAGTCTACATCTAACATAATCTTTAACGTCTTTTGGAATAGTTTCCTACGACGTTAAAACTCTCTTCTTCTTTTGTGTGTGTGTGTGTGTGTGTGTGTGTGTGTGGGTAAACCTAAATAAACCTAAGTCTAATCTAATATAACATAAATCTAAATCTAACGTAAATTATGTTATATTAAAAACAAAGAACGAAACTAACAAGGATTATATGAACCTTAAAACTGATTTAACACATAATTTTTCACATAACTCGGCAAGAGTTGGCATTCTCATCACTAAAGATGTGAGAGTTAACTTCCAGCGGTGACGCTGCCTCATCTCCATCCACATCTGACGACAGCAATTGGCCCTTTAGACCATTCTTGCTCTTGTTACTAACTTTGAAGTTGTTGTTGAATGACTAGAGGTTGTTTAGATGGTCATTGTGTCGGGGATGTAGTGACTCTTGCCGCCCTGAAGATCCACCTTCTTCCCTATCTTCTGAAGACATTTCACCAGTACTTTTGGATCGACGGAGCCCACCATGAGTGAAGGCAGCAATACCCTATATTCCATTGAGGGCTTTCTTCACCCGCTTCATGCAGGCATCGCAGTCTATGGAGACCTAAATCTAATCTAATATAACGTAAATCTAAATCTAGCGTAAATAAACGTAAATCTAATTAAAAATAAACCTAAATCTAATCTAATTTAACTTAAATAAACCTAAATCTAATTTAACGTAAGTCTACATCTAACCTAATCTTTAACGTATTTTAGGATAGTTTCCTACGACGTTATAACTCTCTTCTTCTTGTGTGTGTGCGCGTGTGTGGATGTGTGTGCCAATAAAAAGAGATAAATGGTATAACCTTTCTATCACCCATGCCAAGTATGATAGATTGGTTATGCCATTTCCCTCTTGAATAATAGGTCTTGAGTTCAACTCCTCATCGGCTAGATCTTTAGGTCTTTTAATTTTAATTAGTTTCCTATGACGTTAAATTAGTTTCTCTCTCAATGTGTGTGCGTTTTTTTGTTTATGCATGTTTTCTCTCTCTTTTCCTCTCTCAATGTGTGCGTTTTTTGTTTATGCATGTTCTCTCTCTCTTTTCCTCTTTCAATGTGTGCGTTTTTTGTTTATGCATGCTCTCTCTCTCTTTTCCTCTCTCAATGTGTGGGTGCATTCTTTGTTTATGTATGTGTGTGTGCATTTTTGTTTATGTTTGTACTCTCTCTCTCTCTCTCTCTCTCTCTCTCTCTCTCTCTCTCAAAAACACTATGTGTGTGTGTGTATGTGTGTGTGAGAGAGAGAGAGAGAGAGGGAGAGAGAAAGAGGGGAAGGGAACATGAGAGTGAGGAGAGGGAAGGAGCATACCTGGCTCTCCTTCCTCTCCTCGTGTGTGTGTGTGTGTGTGTGTGTGTGTGTGTGTGTGGAGAAGAGAGAGAGAGAGAGAGAGAGAGAGAGAGAGAGGGAGAGAGCGTTACCTGCTCCTTGTTTGAGGGCGCCGAAAAACTCAAATCTGAGATCTGAGTTTTTGGGCGCTCTCTGTTATTTTTTTAGCTCAGTCGACGTCGCTATGAGCATCGCAAATTTACAAAGAAATTTACGACGCTCATAGCGACGCCGAAATTTTTTTTTTTAAGCGTCGTTAATATGAATAGCCTCTTGTAGTGTGTGGACAGGAAAGAGAGCTCTCCAAGCTAAAAAGGGCTAGGGCCAATGCCCAAGATGTGGGGCAAGAGAGGATCTGCAAAATCTATTTGTTAGCTACCCTGGAAACAGGGAGATGCTTAAAATATTGCAAGGAAACTGCAAGTCCCTTCATCCACAACTATTTAGAAATATAACTGGGGGAAAGTAGACACATGGTTATATCCCTTGTGGACTATATGGAGAAACTCTTACATTTGACAAGGAAGCTGCAAGTCCGTCCATCCATAAATATTCAAGAGCCAAGAGATATTATAGGGGGAGAAGTAGACACATGATATCCCTTTGTGGATTATACGGAGAAACTTTAATATTTTGCATTGTTGGTGTGCCGGGAATAATGTATTATTCAAAAATGTTGCTACCAAAAACTCTTTTTCCCTGCTACATGAATTTAGAAGATCCCTAGCTGAGGTATTTAGCAACCTTAGAGAGGTTTCAGAATTTCTCTTATTTCTTGCAAAGGCAGCTTCAAGGGCAGTGATGGAGATTAGCTATGTTGAAATGCTAGTGTAGAGAGAGAATTTTGATGAGGGAAGATTGTTTGGCCCTCTGGTTTGTTTCAAGGATTGCCTTTTTCTCCATTTTTGAGGCTTCAGCTTTATTTTTTTCCATTTCTTCATTTAATACAATTCTTGTTTTGTCAAGAAAAAAAATACGGCTTCATTTAATACAATTCATGTTCTGTCAAGAAAAAAAATCTTTGTTTTTTACAATATTTGTTTTAAATTGAACATGCTATTTGACTTGGCTTCATAAAGGATTTGAACATGCTATTTGACTTGGCTTCTTTATGAATGCCATAGTAACGTAATGCAAGGATGCTATTGTTTAGGGGATACCATCACCTGTGGGTAAGAGTTTTGAGCCATATACTAACATCATCTACGGACATTTGTGAACCCTCTCTTAGGCTTGGGTCAGACGAGACGATAGAGGCAAAGGTTTGGAAAGAAACGTGTTGCTTTTATGGCATGTACTCATTGGAAAAGAAGCGCAAGGAGAATTTTTGAATCCACCCGGAAATGGGTGAGCCCCCTCTTCGGAAAGGTTGTGTAGTCAAACGTGAAGTGTGGACTGTTCCACGTGAACACGGACCACTCTCAACCAGTTGAGGTGGCAGGAAACGATTCGTGGAAGAGGGTGTCCGTTGCTCTGTGAAATCACCCAACGCAGACCCCTTTCCCATCCTTGCCTCACGGCAGACACGCTCAAAAATAGCAATGCGAATTGGAGTCGACCCGACTCGGGACTAAGTGGCACGGGCAAGGAAGGGTGGGATCTATGACCGTAGGATTGTGGGCCGTAGATCTGGAATGCGGGTACCCTAAATTACTTTTGTAAAAAGTAATCTAGGGTTCCTGAGTTTTGAAAGTAATCTAGGGCACCCACTTTGGCGGGCGTGAGTATTGAATGCGTGACCTCATCCATAAGAGGCACATATCCTAACCACTACGCCATGCGCGCGTTGTGAAACATGGGGGTCCTAATTTACTTAAAACATATATACACAAGGGTGGTAGCCAAAAGTAATCTAGGGTACCCTAAATTACTTTCGACGCCGCCACTGGGATCTACGACCCACAATCCCCTGGCCGTAGATCCCACCTTCCCATGCCCATGCCACTTAGCCCCGAGAGTCGACCCGGTGTCTGGGGACAGGGACACCGCTGAGAAACCGTGGATGATGTACCAGCTGGGCTATGCCCATTCGATGCACAGAAATGATAAGGAGTAAAGTATTAAGTTTTGTCCGCCTGGTGTGACAGCATATGTGCCTCTTAGGTCACTGTCCGGCGCCCGCGTCTGACAGGGGCCTCTTCAGTCTGAACCCCAACGTCACCATTTTGGCTTTCCTCGAATCAAATCCTTCAAATTTTCAAAGCTCAAAAAGAGAGAGAAGGGTTCGCCACCCTTCGCTGCTCCCGCGTGTCCTCTCTCTCTCTCTCTCTCTCTCTCTCTCTCTCGCTCTCTCTCTGTATATCCTTCCACAGACATATCCACACTTCGTGTATGAGCAGCAGGACTCCATGGAACCTGCGTGCTCGAAAGTGCAGGAAGAGCAAGAGGCGACCTCTAGCGATCATGAGCACGACCTCAAGCCCATCATTTTTCAACAGAGAAATGGAGGTGAGGAGGAGGAAGACGCAGACAAAGAGGAACAAGAATTAGACGAAGACGAAGACGAAGAAGAAGAGGACACAGATGACGATGGTGATGTAGAGGACGTTGCTGAGGAAATGAGCCCTATAGTCGCTATTGATGACGCAGAACCTAATTTAACCACACATTTTTCAACCCTGGTTAGCCACAAGCAAGGGCTTGATGAGCCAGAGCAAAGTCCGCCGAGCTATGGAGACCTTCATCAGGCAGAAGGGCTCAACCCTAACCCTGACTCGAGTCCTGATAATCAAGCATATCCGGAGGATTACATTGACGATCGAAGATCCGAGATGTATATTGAATTCGCCGACTCTGTGGACAAGATTCTGATAAATTCTTCGGTAGAACTTGATACAATCCATGAGGTTGCAGCAGAGGAAGATACCTGCAAGGAGGAGGATGTGCAAAAGTCACTGGCGATGTGCGAGAAGGAGAATCTTGGCAGGCTCCCCATTCGGCCTCCGACGCCACCTCGCGCAAGTGCGAATCACGACCATTTCTCGCGCAGATCACCGCGCTTGCTCAAGAGTCTGCCCCCTCTCTTGCCAATCACGCAGCAGCAAAGCATGGCTCCGCCTCCATTGAAGGCCAGCAAGAAAGACGCCTCGTTATGCAGAAAGCTACTGGTTAACGAATGCGTGAAGCCGGTCAATGATCAGGGTGCCAAGCCGACGGCTAAGCCCGTCAAGGGCGAGGTGGTGAAGCAGAGGCAACCGGCGCTACCAGTTAATTACCGGTCAGCAATTAAAAGGAGGGGCAATAGCAATGAGTTGAACTTGCAGTCTCCCTCTTCAAGGATGACAGAGGACATGAACGAAGACGAGGCCCCTCAAAACTGCAGCCGCGCTAGCATTGAAAGCAGCCCATGCCTCCGTAAGTCCTTCTTGCACTGCCCTTTCTTAATTTGTGGGTAGCTCACAAGAAGATTTAGAAATTTTCTCATGTGAGTTTTTTTCAGTGTTTTTTACACTGCATAACATCATGAGCTTCTCCTCGGAAGGCACCGCATACCTAGCTAGGTACGATTGGGAGCAAGGAACCGCCGGCCCCCCCACCGGGCAAGGAACCGCCTTGCCCCCAATCGTGCCTAGCTAGGTATGCCGTGCCTCCCTCACAGAAGCTTATGATATTGAGATAAGCCACAATGTGAGAATTATTGCGAGAGTATGTCCAAAACTTCTTGTGTATATATAGTGGGTCATAAAAGAAATGGTTCAAACTTCACTTGGATGGCCAAGATCTTATTGATCTTCTCCTTGTTAGGACGCATATGCATGGGCATCGTTTACCCCCAACCCACATGCATCAGCAAAACACAGCCTCCATTTTTCGACTTTGTCGATTTTGGCAAAGTTGGAAAATCCCATCGCTTACACCCGCCTTTTGCAAATGCAGCTGGGTTTGCACATGCTAGTGTTGCTTGCTATTATTCATATCCAACAAGATTGTTGATGTAAGGCAGGGGTTCTATCCTCCCCCATGAGAAATTGCTCTTAGATTGTGACTTATTTATTGGGTTCTTTGTCTTTTTTTTTTAACAATGTTGTGAACTATATGTACAATGATTTTTAAATTTGAGCTGCCGTGTTTAGTTTCTCTCAGCTTAGCTTTAGAAGTTAGAACATCAATATGACATAAAGTCATTGAAGAGTGAAAGATTTGCCATAAATATCGACATAGAGTTTTCAAAAAAGCCAATGTATAAACTGTTGGGCTATTCACATAAAACTAGTTTCAAGTAGCCAAATGGCTTCAAGATCAAGCCTTTAACAGAGGGCCAAACCATATTTCCATATTACAACTATATACTTATGTACCACATCCATTCAATATATTGCCATTTTTGGACTAATTGTTATTTTGTATTGTCTTTCGCGAAGTATATATGCTATTCGTAAGGACATAATTCTTGTCGCATTACCAACTCTCTTTTGGACTAGGTAGATATAGCTCGGTAAGCTTGCTATTTGTTTCCTCTTTCTTGTTCATGCAAACTTGTATCACTTCATTTTAGACATTGATCTTCATGGACTGAGTGTTTTTTGAAGGCATACATGTCCGTACGAGAGCGAGAGAGAGAGAGAGAGAGAGAGAGAGAGAGAGAGAGAGAGAGAGAGAGAGAGTTCCTCTACTCATGGTTTGTTGGTGTGTCAACAGGTCAACAAGGATGTATAAGTTTGGATGATGTGAGGAGATTCTCCTCTTTACATATAACAAGTCGGTCTAGTAGTAGGTTGGAAAGATTTTCACTAAGAGGTGGTAAAATTGATCGAGTTGCAAGGTAAATGATCTATTCTATTGGGAAAATACTAGTCGATGAAGAGAAAATTAATTTTTGGTATAAAATTCATTGTTATTGGTAGCTTGTTAAGGTTGTATGTAATACTAGAAATGAAAGGGTTAAGATTATGCCTTGATAAAAGCTAGAAGACACTAATGATAATCAGGAGAAATGGAAATTTTATTTCTTGAATGAACATTACCAATTTTGACTTAAAATTTTCATATGATGAAACTTTGATTTTTGGATTTTAGATTTGCACAATTGCAAAAAATATGGAAGAAGGATTCTTTTGTAAGAGGTATAGATGGAGAGAAGAGACCACAAATTTTGCATCACCTCTTTGCTCCCACTCGAGCCACCTAAGAAATACACAAAAGCAGAATCATATTATGGTAATTATCCAACCTTCCGTAGCAAGTCGACGTGGTTGAATTTAGTGCATATATTTTTCTAAAGATTAAGCACTTTTTTTTTTTTTGGTAGGATTTGCTTGTGGGAAATTAAGTCCATGGAAGGGAAGAGATCTTGTTTTCTATCTAAAAATGATTTCCAAAGACAAATTTCCCTTCACATTGTGACCTTTGTAAGGTTGTGCTATGAATCCTCAAGTTGTTCATATACAGAGGAGAGGTTCAAGATGTGATTGGATGTTCCACATCTCTTCACACTAGCTACATAAGCTACTTTTTGAAACCATCAAGATTTGAGGCTTTTGTTTCATTCCTTAATGTCATCTTTTTATGTGTTATGAATCTCTAATGGATCCTAATCCCAAATAAAATCATCATCTTTCAACAACAAATTTATCTTTTTTCTCAAATGCCAAAAAAAATTCTTATGGATTTGTGTGCCACTTCTCATATCACATAAACATTGGCACCTTACGTAGGACCTAATTGCCAATACAAATCTTACAAGAACCATTTCATGTAACAGTCTATTCCCTTTATATTTTATTATTTTTGGCAAACGGCTACAAAGTAGTTATGCCCTTGAGGCATACAAATTGGTGATGCATAAGCTTGAATTGGTACATTACATACTAGCTTTGATAAGTAATTTGCATGCAACCAAAAATTTCAATCCCCAAACATCACTCGCTACTGAAGTGCTAGTACTATACTAATTGAGAGAGAGAGAGAGAGAGAGATTATAGCTAGTCTGTGTTTTTATTGAGAACTCACAAAATGTAAATACCTACAACATTGTGACTACAAGAGAATTGCATAACTTAGTGCTCACACTAAATGTTGCTGGATCTAGAGGAATCAAGGCGTAGGGAATGGTCCTCAGCTGACCATTCCCCATAATATGTGCGATCCATGTTGGGAGCACATATTATGGGAATGGTCAGCTCAGGACCGTCAAGGTCCGAGGTCGGGGGGCAGAGAATCTAGCCCGTCCATCCACTAGCGTTTCCTCACTATTTCTGCCAGGTCAGCACGCAGGACGTTCTTGCCATGCATTCAATCAACTTCTACCAGCTCAGCGCACGGAAACCTGCTGGCTGCTTGCCATGTCAGCGCACGGAATGTTTTCCGATCATTGCCAATTAATGTAAGCCCCGTCAACACTCATAATGAGTCCGTCGACCTCTCGCAATCATTGCCAATCACTGCAGGCCCTGTCAGCATCCGTAATAAACCTCTCGAGCAATGGAAATATGCCAAGTCAGCAAGCGAAGTTCGTATTGGAATGCGAATAGGCTATGCGTGGCATGTGTGCTCTGACACAGTTACGCATGCAACCGGCTGAGCTCTCACACTGCATATTATACGCATGAGACCGAATCTGTGTCTGTTCTGTTGGCCCCCCTCCCTCGGACCCTTGGCGGCCGGGAATGGTCTCGGGACCATTCCCCACAATCCTCCTCCCCCATGGCTCCCGGCATCCGCCGGTCGCCAAGTGGTCGAAGGATTATGGGGAATGGTCCCTCAGGGACCATTCCCTACCCCATTCCCTCCTGTCCACAGTCCAGGGGAGTGGGGGCCAATAGGAAGCTTACACATGGATGGCAAAGCACAAGCTTCGCAGGGGAGGGAGGCGGCTTTACAGGTACGCAGATAGATGATAGCTGCACAGACACGCAGATTACAGACGCAATGATTGATGCATGATTAATATTTCCAAACGGTGCTGACATGGCAAACGGTGGTTAATATTCCCACTACTGACGTGTGAGTCCGTCATTTGAAACCTTGAAATTTGTTCTACATGATTAATATTTTCTAGTGCTGACATGGCAAACGATGGTTAATATTCCCACTTCTGATGTGTGACTCAATCATTTGAAACCTTAAAATTTAGCAGCTGATGTGGCACCCATCCAACGGATGCAAGAGAGGATTCTGCAGAAGAAAGGACGCTAGATAGAGGGTTGTGATGCACTGCCCTCCGGCCTTTGAATGTGACGGGGGAGAAGGAAAAAGCATGCCTATGTTGATGGGGGATTTATCCTTCAAGGAAAATTAGCATTTGAAATATGGTTTTGGTCAAATTGTAGAATCCTCCATCATGTAATGATCCTCAATGTTACACACAGACACACACAAACACAGACACATTC
Organism: Adiantum capillus-veneris; assembly: GCF_014529385.1. NCBI lineage: Eukaryota > Viridiplantae > Streptophyta > Polypodiopsida > Polypodiales > Pteridaceae > Adiantum > Adiantum capillus-veneris. The sequence continues at coordinate 34,124,018 of NC_140952.1, forward strand.
CTTACATATGGGGTAGGGAAAGGTCTTTTACTGACCTTTCCCGTAAAAAGTGCGACCCCATGGCGACCGGCGGGAAGCCGGGAGCCATGGCGGGAGCAGTTTTTACGAGGGAAAGGTCAGTAAAAGACCTTTCCCGACCGTCAAGGTCTAGGGGAGGGGGGCCAAGCAATGACTCTGACGACGAGCATGTGCAGTCCTGCAGCGCAAGTACAGGCAGCCATTTTTCCGCATGCTGAGGTGTCATAAAATGATTGCCAATCATTGCCATGAGTGATTACGCGTACTGATTTGTCTCACATCTGACGGCCCATGCTAAAATTACTGTCAGTAATGGACAGTAGATGAGTGGCCGAGATCCCCTGCCCCACGACCCTGGACCTTGACGGTATTGGAACCACCCAATACTTTATTAATGGGACCACCTAGCCTTAGTGATTTCGGACCACCCAAATTTTCTATTGCTTTTGGCTTGACTTGTTCTAGCTAATAGCTTCCATTAGATTGTGTCACTTTATGGCTTGTGATTCTTGGGTTGTTGAATGAATTCTTTCAAGTTATTGTTTCAGCTTTTGAACCAAGTGTTAATGGTCATTTGATCCTTGACAATGTTTTCCTTGAATCCCTTAGCATGGGTTTGGACTAAGGGATTGCTTATGTGAATTGCTGGAAGGAGCTTGTTATGACTCAATTCTCTTGTGAGTCGCTTTTACCAGTGTATATCTTCCCTTATTGTTACGGTAGAAATCTTAAAGCATACTTGCAGGGAATTTTGGCTCTTATTACCCTGACCCCTTCACAAGACACTTAGTTTTCTTTCCTAGCTACTTATGTATGCTTTCTTAACCCTTGATAATGATGGGCTTACTTGAAAGTGTTGGCCGAAGAGGTTGCCTTGGAAATGTGATTGCAGATTGGAACCTTTTGTGTCTCTTTTTAATATAATGCATAACTCTTGGGCCAGTATGACGTCTGTTTTTCCTTTGGAGAATAAAATTCATTTAAAAAATGTCAACTATCGCTATTTTATTAATGAAATTAAATTATACAAATATGCTCATTGGGTGCGGCCACGTGCTCAACTAGGTAATAAAGTCTGGCACTTTTGCATGCCTAACCTCATGATTTTCACATTTTGCACTTCACAAACTTTTGTTGTTCTCAAATCCCCTTAAGTGCAAACTTCCTTTGCACTAAAAAAAAAAGGACGAGTGTTTCTCCTTTTGCTATTGAACGATAAAGTACCATCAATGACATCTTTAGGCTAGCTCTACTTCTCTTTACCTTTAATTGGGAATCCTCCTCGAAGCTTGTCGTTGCCTCTCCCCCCTCGATAACATTGGTCTATATGTATGCTTGTGATGCAATATCGCTATTCTCTCTCTGATCAAAGATGGTCGACCTTGTCGCTACTCCAAGGTGCTATCTTCCTCACTATGGCGATTGCTAAACCATGTTTTAGTTGACAATGCTTCTTCTTTACAAAGTATTTAGGTAGGCTTTTTAAGCCTACCTAAAGATGTTATCTTCCTCCCTATGGCGATTGCTAAACCATGCTTGAGTTTATGATGCTTCTTCTTTACAAAGTCTTTAGGTAGGCTTTTTAAGCCTACTTAGAAATTGCTTTAAGTACACGTTTGTTGTTCCTTTGTGCATGTGGATCTTCATGAAGCATGCCAAAGTTGGGTCGTACAAGCTATTTGTTTCTCAAATTGGGTTGTGAATACCTTTTGGATTGTGGTGCTCATATTGTTAGGTGAGTAATTCTTTCTAGATATAAAAGGATTGCCTAGTGCAAGGTGTGGATTGTGGTTTCCATATTTAGAGTAGTTTAAAAACTCTCAAGCGAGACCACTAAAGTTTCTTCATATTTTTGTAGCTAACATCAGGGTATTTTATAAACTACTTTGCAAAAGGACTATAGCTATGGTGATGTTCCATGGTCTAGGACACTAGTGATTCTTCCTAGAGCCGTGGACAATGAAGAACTACTTGGTTGTCTTGGAACTTTTACTCTATTGACATTCAAGTATGAAGAACTTTTATCTTCGGGTTTACTCTATTGACATTCAAGTATGAAGAACTACTTGGTTGTCTTGGAACTTTTACAAAGAAGTAGTCAATTAGTTATGTATTAATTGCAACCCGCTTGCACTCTCGCATATACTATTCTGTTTAGATTTTTGGGGGTTGTACATTGATACTTGGAAGTTTTGACTAAGTGGTTTTCATGATTATTGTCTAAAATGTTAAGACTCCATTAGAAAAAATATGAACCCTTTAGGGGGCCTTTAGGATTAAGGTTAATTAGAGGTCATCCAATAGGAAGAGGGTAGTGGACACACTCTATACCCTCAAAAAAGTAGGGGGGCAAGGTAGCTTTACACCTCTTAATTGCCTCTTACCCAGTGAGAAGATAAGGGAGGTGGCTAGGGGAAAGAAGGGGGGGGGGGGGGGGGGGGGGGAACCACTTTGACCTCTTTTCCCCCACTTTTTGGCTCGGATTTAAAAATATACTAAAAATTTCAAATTTTTAAAAAATTTCAAATTTCAAGTTTTCCGTCCTTAAAAGATCCCCAAACCTATTTCATGGTCAAAAAAGTATTTTTGACCTTCAAAAGTTAAAAACGTGCACTAAAAAATCCAAAAAAATGATTTTAAAAAAAAACAAATCAAAACATCATTTTCACCCTCCAAAGTCTTTCCAAACCTATTCTATAGCTAAAAAGTATTTTTCTCTCTCTACAAACCCTTTTCCAAGCTCTCCATTGCTACAACAACCACATGCACCCCCTATAGTCCATCATTATCTCTCTGCTAGCTTTCTCCCACCTCCATTGTAGCACCAAGCAAACTCCTCCTCCATCTCTTCCCCTTGTCCACCACATAGTTTCACACCAAGCTAGCTCCTCTCCCTTCTCTCACCTCCATTACAACACGAAACAAAATTCTACTCCTTCTACTTTCATTCACTCACACTACATGGAAACCTCTACTCCCGAAGGTGGCAAAAGTATGAGCTCACATGAGTTGCATACCACAACAATAGGAGGTGTGAATATCGCGTGGGTATTGCAAGGGTTCATCTACAACATAAAGATAGAATGGTAAGAAAACTACCCTTGTAGCTTACATTCAGAGCTTAACATCATCTCCATCTTTAAGTTTATCATACTGGAGAGAATTAACCTCTTTATGGCTTTCAGTGTTTAGGCTTCACACCTCATAACACTGGGTGGTGCTATTTTGTTGATGGCTTTGGTGCGCCATCTATAGTTGTGTAGCATGTGATTTGAGTCTCACAATGTAAGTAAGTTGTGTTATCTATGGAGAGTCGTCAAATATTTTTCTTGTAATTTATTCTTCGTATAATTGTCATTAGATAATTGGAATGATATCATTTTGCACTTTATAACTTTGTGCTCACATAATCTTTTGTTTACTTACAGATTCAACTTGTTTTAAAAGGACATGAGCAAGCAACCATGTGCAGAGATGGAAATCACTCTATTTTTGTTCCTTGAGGAACCTTTCACTACCATGTTAAAAGATTTTGATAAGAATAGTAGGTGTTTTTTAGAATCTTGAACCAATAGGGACTCTCTAGGAGCTCTCATAGAAGCCATCCATATAGTACTACTATCTTCCCTAGTGTCATAGACACACAAATACTCAAGTGTATATGAATCTCTAGATGAGGAAGACAAATACTTGTAAGAGAAGCCTAATAGCAACAACATTGTTTCCATTTGTAATTATTTTTCATGACGCTGGATTCCTCTATAAATGCAATATAAATATGTTTTTTTGTTAAATGGTGTCACATTGAGTGAGAGTATTTAATTTAGATTACTGAAGTTTCATACAGATCTGAAAAATATTGTTTACTTTTATGGATATTTTGATTTGCATGTACGATTATTCAAGTCGCAAGTCTTAATCACTCCACCTTGAAGAAATTCAAGCAATATTTTGATTTCAGTTTAATCATTAATGGTTATTCTTATTAAAGTGGATCATAAACTTTGTCAAGATGTCCTCATTTGGGGATGTTGAATATATATCATTAGCAATCATGTTTCACAAGTTAAGAAAGCTAAACTCTTGCTTTCCAACATGTTATTGCTTCCATACTACACATATGCCAAGCTTGATTAGAGAAATGATCACTTGAGATGGAGGTGTCTATGTATAGGGGTGACTTATTATTGATTCTTGTTTCATCATACATATATTGTAAAGCCTTTGAGTTTCCAACTTTTTGAGTAGTGTTGACAAGTTTTTGGTATGAAATCTTCTTAAATATCCCTATTCATTAGCTATTGGTAGCTATTTCTTTGGTATTGCTAAAGATGATACCAATAGCTATCACCTTGTGAACTTAACTGTTAAATCCCGGATTTTATTTTTACCATATAGCTCATTTGGATAGAGAAAGTCTAAACATAAATTATAGATACATGCATTGTTAACATAGAAGATATGTACCACTCGAGCCTATGTAAACTTCCAATCAAGAAACCTTTGGTTGGATACTATAACGATACGGGTCACATGTGGTTTCAAATACCAAAGAAATGGCTTAACCAAAACATTCCCAAGAACACTAGGTGGACACAAGGAAGTAAAAATTGGCTCCTGGTTTGGTCGATTTCTAGTGTTTAATGTTTAGTGCACAGGATTTGTGAGGCCGTTGACATGGGGAGTTCACTAAAGTATATGTAACATAGCACATGTGTTCAACAGAAGGGATTTTATATTCATGTAAAGTTGCAGAAATATGTGTAGATAAGGCCTATAAGGGGTACTTTTAATCCATTCTAGTGAACGCACGTGATATAGGAAAATTTTACATAGTGAATGCTCCGGACCTTTGAACACAAAGAAAGGGGGGGGGGGAGCTCTAATTACATCTGAGTGAAAAGAAGTGGAATTTGTACTGTCATGTTGCATAAAGATTTGCTTTCACTTAATCTTTAAAAAAAATTGGTATCCTGGGGTGCAGACAAGGCCATATAATGCAAAAAAAGGGGTGGCCACAAGGGCACTTAGTGAGCCATCCAAAACTGCTGGATGGGCCCTTGTGGCCACCCTTTTTTTGCATAATTAGGCTATTGCTGCACTCCAGGACCCTGGAAAAGATGAGATGGACCTAAAATTGAACTTTTCAATCACCACATTATGCCTTCCTTTAACTCAACTTACTAGTTTCCTGCACCAAAAGGGAAAATCATATTCGACAGTATAAAAATCTAGTCTCATGCTGCATAAACATCTGGTTTTATCAAATATTAACATTCTTGCTATTATAAGGGGCAGACAAGGCCCATATAATGCAAAAAAAAGGGTGGCCACAAGGGCACGCAGGTGAGCCATCCAAAACTGTTGGATGGGCCATCTGCGCGCCCTTGTGGCCACCCTTTTTTTTGCATAATTAGGCTATTGTTGCACTCCAGGACCTTGGAAAAGGTGAGATGAATGTAAAATTTAACTTTTCAAGCACATTATGCCTTCCTTCAACTCAACTTACTAGTTCCCTGCACCAAACGGCCAAATCACATCGGACAATATAAACATCTAATCTCATGCTACATAAACATCTAGTTTCATCAGCTATTAACATTTTTGCTATCCTAAGGGGCAAACAAAGCTAGAAAATACAAAAAAAAGGGTGGCCACAAGGGCGCACAAAGATGAGCCATCTAAAACTGCTAGATGGGCCATGTGCGCGCCCTTGTGGCCACCCTTTTTTTTGCATTTTCTAGCTTTGTTTGCCCCTTAGGATGGCAAAAATGTTAATATTTGATTTAAATTTAACTCTTCATGGCCAGAACCACTTAACTTAAAACACATGGATAAACCGAAAAGCCAAATCACTATGGAGACAGTAGACACAACTCTTAATCATTTTGTCATTGCAAAGTCATCTGAAATGATGTGAGCCTCTACAACTTCTTGAATAGCCTCCAACGCTATTGCTTGCATTTTATACTGATTTGCATAGCTTTGAAGCACCTCCTTCACCGTGTGAGCATATTTTTTATGCATGGCATGATTCAAGTGGTAAGTTTTTTTTTTTTTTTTTAAGTGTTGAACTTTTCAGTTGTTTTCAACAGCTTCTAGATTTCAATCAGCTCCGGATCTGTTTGGGCTTGTCTCACATGAATTTGTTCATCTCATCGCGTTCTTCGACCATCATGTGATGAGAAAAAATCATATCTTGCTCGCATTCTCCAAAAATCAACGTGCAAGTTGACAATTTATTTAAAAATGATGTAAAACATACATTTTTTACTTTTTTCTTAATCTACGGGCTCCAACGAGCATTAAAACCATGGAATCTGAAAATACTCAAAGAACCATTGTTTTTTATTGAGTTAAGGATTGTATTTCCTACATACAAAACTTTCCCAAAATCTCGCCCTAACACCTTTAAAAGTGGCTTCCAAGGAGTGCACTCGGTCAAAATTTGAAACTGAAGAAAAACAATCAGAATGAACTCCTAAACTGTGTATAAACTTTAGAATAATCAAAATTTCCTTCAAAAAAATGTTATGCTAAAAATTTGAAAATAGCCCCCGCTTGGACTCCCCACAACGATAGAAGTCAAAGGGTTCAAGGAGAGGTATGGTGTCACAAGTGCATGGTGGGAATCTCATCGAGGTTTATTCCGTCAAGATCTCTTGTACTTTATCATGTCTTCTCATGTACAATCTTACAAAATAAAAAATAAAAAAATTGACACTTTAATGACTACAAATCTTATTTAACTTATCAAACAATCTAAAATATGATAGACCAAGAGTGCTCTTACACATCAACAAACAAAAAAGTCCAAACTTCTTCTCATTAACTTTGATAAACATACATTCGTGAACAACTTCCAAGGGGTAGTGCAGTCATAGTTCTTACATCCATTCCATGACATGGTATGCTCATGGGGTGACCTATCATATAAAAATATCTCTGGTGGGGGTGCCCTCATGTTAGGAAAGGGTGTGCTGCTGATGAAAAGCTGTTGTATTGTCCTACTAGGGATCTCTCCATGTTAGCATAGTGATTTTTGGTGTAGTGGGAGCCACATTGCTTGAGGAGAGCTTTGTGCCACCATAAAAGCTTCATGTTATGCCAGTTCCTTGAGCCATTCTTGTAAACAACGCCACTTAACTAGCATAGTAAGAGGTCACCTTGTATCATGACGCATTAGAGACATGTTCTTCAAACAAAAATATGTATGAATTCAACATTTTTAAGTTGTATAATAAAGACACTTATTAAGTATATGTTGTACAAATTTGCAAGTATTTCCATCCAACTAGGAATAAAAATTCCTAAAATATACATTAAGATGAGATTACCCACCTCTAATGAGGATGGATTTGAAGCACCTACCAAGATGTAACAAAGAAGGCTGTTTTAGAGGAAAAGTGGTGACACTTGACCTCTCTAACCTGCACCCACTGTTTCTTGTAATTCCACTGTTTTGAGCTGAAGAGCTTGACATTCGTGCATCCACGAATGCAAAGAAGCACCTGCACCCATACACAACCAATTGCAATAGCCTAACAAGCCTACTTCTCCTCTCCCAAGATATTGAAGAACCATACACATTCGTCTCACCGACAGTATGACGATCTTGGGATGACCTCTGCTCACCCTCACGTGCGGCCTTCGGTGCAAACACCGCGGACAAGCAATATGTACACTTTTGTTGTGCAGAGTACATGGTGGTGGAGGCATACGATTTGTGATGTCCGTGAGCACCATGGCAGCTATTGCGTGAGGAAGCAAAGAATGAAAAGAAAGAGGGGGGAGAGAGAGGGAGGAACATGGGAGGAGAGAAGGGGGCAGGGGGGGAGAGGGAGAGAGAGGGGAGGAGGAGGAGAGAAGGGGGTAGGGAGGGAGAGGAGAGGGAGAGAGGAGGAAGGAGGAGGAGAGAACAAAGGTTTTTTTTTTTTTTGGGATTTTTTTTTTGAAAAAATGGACTTTTAGTGTTTGTAGGTTTAAAAAAATGTCAAAAAATGATTTTTTGATGTGTATATATGCTGGGAGGGAGTTTTAAGTCAAAAATAAGTAAAAATAACTTTTTTGAAAAAAAGTCAAATTTTGGCTCTTAGTGACCCACGTTTTTGCTGATGTGGCCACACCCCTTTACTCCCTTCACTTTCCAAAAGTTAAAGAGAGAAAGTGACCTCTTAGGTCCACATCCTACATGTGTCTAAAAAAAAGGCTAGAAAAGTCTACTCAAAACTAGCTTCTTGAATGCCCTTGTCCCCTTAACCATACACAACATTAGCCTTAATCCCTAAAAATTAGGATTCCTTACAAGGCCCATGCAAAGTCCATATTTCTCCTAATGCAATAGGGTTTTTTACACATGACCAGTCTTTCTAACCTATAATTGGTGGTTGATAGAGCTTCAAGTAGTGATCCTTTGGTGAGGGTTAATATGACATTGGCTGGGAAAAATAAGGGTGGTCAGTTGGTTTGCTTACTTGTATGCTTTATTTTACATACTTCGTACTTAAATGGTGATTTCAAGCTATAGTTTCATTTTGCATGAAATCGACACTCGTAGGCGTTTAGTTGGAGTTGGGGATATGAAAGCTCGATCAACCTTCAACCTTCTTATAGCTTGTGGATGATAGTCGATATAAAATTGGCTCAAAGTTATAGTGTCAAAACTAAAAACCTTGAATGATAGGATTTTTTAAGTCGATTTTTGAAATGGTACTTGAACATGTTGATGGTCTGGGGGATTTCTTTGTAGATGTAGGTCTTTTCTTTCATAAGGGCTGTAGTAGTGAGATCCACAACCTACTTTGTAACGATGCCATCTGAAATTAATGTGTGCTTGAGTACTTTCTTCTATATTCTTGATGTGTCTAGGGTTTCTAATTGGCCTTTTTTTATTCTTGGCCTCTTGTGAGGTGCTCCACTTGGTGTTGAAGTACTCAATCCTTGTTTGGGTGGATTTATGTTTGTGGATAGTGCTCTTACACCATAAAATGAGTGATAATTTTTGGAACTACCTGGCTACTTTTTTTGTATTGGACAATATGCTTTGGCTGGATTGTAATAGTAATGACCCGTCACATTTTATAATTATGGGCTCAGAAGTAGGATAGATATATTGGCAACGAAAGAAACATGTCCAACACGTTGTTTTGTTCCATGGGGATTATTTAAAACTTTTGGAGCTCAAGTATAATAGAAGACTTATTTATCTGGATTTTATTGTTTCCCTAAGCAGTTTTGGTATTTTAGATTTGAATGCAATTTTGAGACCTTGGCTAGAAGTTTCAGTTCATAATTTTTCTTCAAGCCATTCTCTCTTATAGTAAGGGTATTTTTGGGTTACTTATTTTACTTGGCTTTTATGGTAAAGATGTTCTTTTCAACGAGTGTAATTCGTAGATGATCTAGTACCAAATCGCCTATACGATAGGTGACATAGATCACAAGTGTGAGGGTGCATTGAAACATACTTTTCCAACCAACTTAAATTTCATTATAATTAAATTTATTTGGTTGATGGTGGCAGATAAAACTCTCTCACTTTGTGTCATAGACTAATGTGGTCCTAATTGTCGATACAGCTTTTTGGAGTCTATCAAGTTTCTAGTTGTCATTATTAGCTAGGAGACTAAGTGTTTGTACTACTAATCCAAAAATGTTGGTAGCCAATGGACGCAAATGCATACTTGTCTAATTTTTAATCCATTATTGTTGACCTTCACTACATGGGAGTAGCTGCTTCAGTTAATGTTGTACTCTTTACTCATAATCAGTAATAACTGATATACTTATACTTGTACTTAATAACTACTATCAAATTAGATGGAGCAAGGAGGAACAAATCATGCCCTATGTTGATGAAAATCAAGCCTTCAAAGAAAATGAGTATTTGAAATAAGGTTGTTGTCAAATTGTAGAATCCTCCATTATGCGATGATCCTCAACATCCCCCCCCCCCCCCCCCAACACACACACAAATTTTTCTTATCATCCTTAAGGTCAAATATGACCTAGGGATCAAAAGAAACATACCATGTGGGGTGTGTGGAGATGGTAAGTGACTCTCAATGCTCAAGAATTATGGAGATAAACGTTGCAATAGAGAGTCCAAATTGTGGTTGGGAGAGGAATGTGTATAGAGAGAGCTCACGATTAAAAATGTGGAGAAAGCAAGCCTTAATGTGATCAAAAGTAGAGCACCCAAGTAGAATGTGGTGCTCATAATTGGAAATTTTATGGGGACATAAAATGCATTGTTGATGAGACTCCTCACCAATGCCCCACTATGCCTTGTCCTACAGGCGTACCGAATGAGAGCTAAGCCAAATGGCAAGCGACAATAATGTGAATCACTCTCAAGAAGATGGGCTTGAGCATGTACGGATGCATGCAGTTCCCTTGTTTGAAGAAGAAAATGGTTTTGTACTTGGGGAAAACATATATGTTGTATGTCTCAAGTGTGAACCCCTCGATTTCTCCTATGCCATTATACATTGGCATTGTAAAAAAAGCCTCAATTCACTTTGGAGCCTATCGAGGCATCATGAAGCAAGTGTAATGCATCCCATCTTCCAAACCACTTCTTGATGTCTCTTGCATCCAACCTAAGCTTAAGATTTTGCTTTTGTGTGGCTTTTGGAATTTTTTCTATGCTTCTCATGCAATTCTTGGAAGTTGATAAGAAGTCTACACTTGGAGAAAGTTTGCAAGAAAACAATGTTGGAAATTCTCAAACTTTTTCCAAGTAGACTTAGAGATGCTACAACCCCATAGTTCAAGTCCATAAAGAAGTACTCATGTCTAAGTCTACTTTTTCCAAGTAGACTTAGAGATGCTACAACCCCATAGTTCAAGTCCATAAAGAAGTACTCATGTCACAATTTGTCCAGGTATTTCTTGAGAACCAAACACCGCATTGCACATGTTCTCAACTACATAGTAGGCTCCCTTTCCAGATTCAAAGCATTCACATAGTGTTGTGTGTGTGTGTGTGTGTGTGTGTGTGTGTGTGTGTGTGTGAGAGAGAGAGAGAGAGAGAGAGAGAGAGAGAGAGTTTTTATTACTGGCCTCAAAGATCAAATTGATCCCCAAAAGAAACATATGGTGAGGGCTATGTGGAGCTGATAAGTGTCTCTTGATGCTCGATTTTTTTAAAAAATGAGCACGAAAATTGAGAGTCCACATTGTGGTTGGGATGTATGGAGAGCTCACATCTGCAAAATGGGGAAAGCAAGTTCTAATGACATTAGAAGCTGAGCACTCAAGTAAAGTGTGATACACTCGCAAATTCATCAAGGGCATAAAGTGCATAATTGATGAGACTCCTTGTGAGTTCCACATCACCATGTCTTGCATCGTAGAGAATGAGAGCCGAGCCGAATGGAGACGATGGTGTGGAGGAACTCAAGGGGATGGGCTCAAGCATGTAAGGATGGGTACATCTCCCTTGTTTGGGGGGGGGGGGGGGGGGGGATTAATATATATATATATATATGTATATGTTATTATTACGTAAAAACTACAACATGTGATTAAAAGCCATGAGAATGGGATTTTGCATGTGAATGTACCTTTAGGACATTCAAAAAAGGAACCCATGACTACACTACATTGTAATCAACTTTGTACAAGAGCAGGAGAGAAAGAATAGCATAAGAGAGCAATCTAGTTATCTAGCCTCAACCTTAAAAATCAAGTGCCCCATTTGGTAAGCTTGAACACATTTCAAAGGATTGTTATATGAACACCCAATGTATCGAGTGTGGGAAGACATGTGAACCACTTGATAGATGTTTCTACAAGGATCAACCAAAGAAGAAGACAATCAACAACAAGAAGCATATGAAGACTGAAGCAAAATTTACAGAAGGGCAAGAAGAAGCACAAAGGAGCACACTCTTTGTCTTCTTTGACGCCAACCCAAATATTTTGTAAATTACCTCTACCGTTTATTTTTCGTATCACTTTATAGATACTCTAAGAATGCTTGGTTTTAGTTGTGATCATAAAAGTAGGATTTTATGAGTTATTACGTCGTCTGTGAGTCTTTTAACCACATTTATTTGGCTTCTATGAGGACACTGCAAGCATGATATGAGCCATCTTTAACATGGCAATCTATGAGACATTTCGACAACTCAAAAAATTGATAAGAATGGGCTTTAGCCTATGAACCTACCCTTATAGCATTCACGTGATATGAAATAAAATTACATGATATGAGATGGTAATGTGGCGCACATATTGACTTTTAAATAAGTCCTTAGCCCCCCAGAATCTAAGTCAAACCCTCTTCCTAGGGATGCTTTCTCACAAGTATTTAGACTCTAGTGAGGTGTACTACCCATGAATAAGCCTAAATTGATGGCTATAAAATGAGCCATTGTGGAATCTCTTGGATCTAATTCAGTAATGAAGTTTCCTCTTCATTTCTCTCTTGTTATGTACTTATGCTAAGGTAATCATGAAGGCTACTTTGCTTCATCCTCCATACGCCGCAACAATAAACAATTTACTACTTCAGTTAAAAAGTGAGAACCTTTTCTTATCTCCAGGCCACAAAATATTTTCATAGTTCTAAAATCTTTTGACTTAATTAGCCTTGTTTCCACACACTATGAGCACCTAAGCTATTATATGATTTATCTTATAAGGGAGATGTAGAGAGATTTTGTGTAGTAAACTATATACTTGATGCCAAGAAGTTTATATTTTGATGTTATTAGAGTGCTTTTGTCTATATAGAACTAATATATTCTCTTAGAACTGAGAATGTGATTCAAGATATGTCTCACTCACTTAGTTAGTCTTTCATTTAGTTATCATATGCGTAAGACACGAGCTCAAATTGCATATTGCATGGTCAATAAGTTTTTCACTCAATTGTCCAAAAATTAATTTTCAAACATTATTGTTTTTCAACAGTCTCTTTGCCCAAAAAGTACTCAAAATCAAAGTCTCGCCATAGCATTGATTGCAAGCATCTTTGACTCATTTCTCAATTGCAAGGAAAGCAATGAAGGCATCCATTACACTAGCAACAAAATCAAAATACAAGCATGAGGATTTTCCTTGATATATGTGGAAGCATCCCTTCATTTGTTATGGAATTTTTTGCTATGAGTGAGAGAAATGACTTTTAATGTAGGAGAAGGGATGGAGCTCCATGGCTCAAAGCTAAAAAATGCAAACTTCATGTGTCGAGGCATCCAATAGCTCAACACTCTCTGCGCACAAAGAGAGAAATGAAATGAAAATGAAATGAAATGTGATATTAACTTCTTCAAAAGGCCAAAATGACCTATGAGACCAAAGCGTTACAATGTGGTGAATCTGATACAAAGTCAAGAGTAACAAAATGAATTGACAAAATGATAAAATAAAAGTACTATGGGATCCTAAACTGGTAGGTGTGAACTAAGCAGCTAGCTAGGATAGCTAAATCACAAGTCACAAGAAATATAGCATCGGTCGCTGGCGGATCTGATCAATCTCCTCCGAACAGTAGCTTGACGGGGCATCGTGCATGTTGGGCCAAAGTGATCCGAATCCTTTGATGTAGCCTCCGTCGATGCTGTGTAGCCCTCCGTAGTCGGGGGCGTCTGGATCTCCCCAGATCAGTCACTCGATCGATCAATGTGCCTCTAGTGTGAGGCGATAAGATCTGTTGTGGTAGTAGCTCCTCTGGGTGTCCAGTGTCTGCTCTAAAGCTTTAAAGTCTGTGATGTGTCTTTGAGACTGGCTAACCTCTCCTCTCATCAGGCTCTCTCCGTGTCTATGCAACTCGAGCAAGAACAAACCCAAGCATCTTTGATCCTCATACCTCATGACTCTGGAGAGTGGTCCAAAGCCCTCTCTGAACAAGCAAAGAGAGAGAGAGAGAGAGAGAGAGAGAGAGAGATTTCTATCTTTGTTAGGGATTCCAAGTAGATGGTCCATTAATTGTACATGGCTCCATTCTTACCCACAACAATGAAGTCAATTTTTAACAAGTTAATGAACCATCTGACTATTATTTAGGTCTTTCAAGGTTTTCTCAACCAAATTCAATAACGCTTGATGATTAACAAATATATTAAATTTGCTTGCTAAGGGATGCAATGCCAACATTTCTTTACAATATATACTATTTCGACACATACTCTTTTCAAACTTGTTTGTTTTGCACTATTATTTGTTTGACATAGTTGATTGAAAACCCAACGTTAGCTTCTCTTGTGCCAAAACACACCCAATAGAAAAGCTTGAAGCATCCACATGCACACAGACAATTTTGTCCAATTTGGTCTCTTGAGTAACAAAATAAATTTTTCTTCTAAATGGAATGTGTTTTTGCTTGCATTTTTTACTTAATTTTTTTTCATCACTCCATGGAACGGTTTTGCTACAACAGAGGACATGTATAACAACCATAGTGTCCCATAAAAACTTGTACCTTTTTCAAAAATTTGTAGTCAATCTTGGCAATGCAAAAATAATCTTGATCTTGCCAACCCCTCTTTGACAACGCTTTTTTCACACAGTACGTCCAAGGATTTTTCCTTGGTGTGTACTATAAATATCCGTTTGTGGTGGCCGATCTTGGCAATTCATGAACCAACTTAACTTGCTTATATTTGTTGATATTTCCTTTTTAGACAAAATATGTCCAAGGATGTTGTTTTTGGTCATCTTATTTTTATTTGTTGAGATCTTTTTTGGTTTTGGCACAATGTCTGAGGATTTTGTCCAAAGATAATAAGTACAAAGACGTTTACGATTCACATATCAGTCACCCCTGCCTCTTCTATGTCACCGATATTCAACAAGACAAAAGTATATGTAGCAATCCAACCAACACACACGCACGCACACACACAGGAGTATTGATGCCTCAGGTGATGCCTCTCTTTATCATGAGAAAGGAACTACAAATAGGCCAAAACTGAATATATTAGACCGTTTATGCATGCTCATGGCAGAATTCAGAATTTCTGACAACTCTTTTCCTTCTACCAGTGTTTAGTTCCTAACAACAAGAACAGAACTTTCTATGCCTCTTCAAAATTGCAGTTTCAGATGGTGAGCTTAAGCCAAAGCTCAAGACATCCACGGAATTCCGTACTTCAAGCACTCTTTGTATGTCATTGAATTGGGAGTTTCGACAATAGGCCCAATGAAAAGCCGCCAAGCATCGAGAAGAATAGTTACCAACATTGTTGCAGCTAATGAATCGATTGCTGTTCTAGATAAGCTCCAAGGATCTTTTGGGTTTTCATCAAGCCTGCCACATGACAATTTCAAATCACTTTCATTGCTATAACCATTTGATCGGGCACTTAGAAACAAATGCTCAATTTCTCTGAGCTACATGATAGGCTTAACAGAATTATGCGCTGACAAGCTTACTACTTTACTTCATTCGAACACTGTTATTACATCTTGCAAGTTTTGAAAAGACCTATTTTAGAGGAACCAATATCTTTCAATTTTCCAAGTTCTACAGAAGGATGTGGTATCAAGGGATGTGGTTGCTCCATACAAAATAAAAATGAGCACCAGGCCTAATACAACATACAGCGAGTCCTCTTACAGCTAGTTGTTGATTCTTGTAAACCTTTTTCCAGTTAAGAGGTTGCCCAAGGATTTCCTCCAGCAAGCCTTGGTTCCTCAAAAAGGTTTTATTTGAAGTACGCAATTATAATGTTTAGCAGACCTAAAACCTTACCAAGGAAGATGAACATCTACACAAAATCCTAAACACAAGCTTCATGAAATTGCTGGAAAAGCTCTCCCGAAGGCTCTTTGGAGTCTGGCCGATATTCCATAAATAGCCGAAGAGAATGGCAGTTACTAAAACCTCAGCTCTCGTTTGGCACTCCTTTATTGTCTCTCCATTGAGAAAATTCTTCCAAAATGAGTTGTGTTGTTCATCCTTGGAAGAAATATTCTTCCTGGAAACCCGTTGCAAATCATGTAAAGTAGTAGGTCCTCACAGAATTGTGTGTGAATGTCGTTGAGGGAGTGTACTCACACTGAGCAAGCCATATGGTTTTCAGAGGTCGTTTGTGCAGAATTAGTACATGGAACAGAACCCTTTGTTCTCCTAGTTTAGTCCTACAATAATGGAATGGCAGGCTGCCATTAGATAGAAGGACAAATGACCCCCACCAAAAGTTGAGAAATATGATACTAGACCCTAATCATATAAGTCCGTAATCCACTAGAAGCAGTTCAAGGTTTGGTCATACTGAAAAGGTAAGCCACTTTCTTTGCACCAAACTTGTAACTACACAAAAGTATGTGTCAACACACCAGTATTTCATAATGATCACTACTGGTAATCTGGTTGTGCATGCAGCCTCAGAGCCATATGCATGAGTGTGAACAGTGACGTGCACCCATTATTGAATATCGACCAAAATCCATTTAAGAAAAGAATAAAGGAAAACGATCAACAGACCTGTGATGGACCAGTTTTTTGAACAGAAGATTAAAGACTGTAAGCCCAAGAACAACAGTACTGACCTCAGAAACATTGGATAGCTGACAATGAAGTACATCGCATAAAACAAAGATCCCACCTTGTACATGGCATCTCTATCAACAAAATCATAGTATGGAAACTGCATAACAAGAGAAAAAATGTGTTAGCATATGGTAAACAACCAACAAAATTTGCTTCACAAGCAGTCAAAAAATTTAGAGCACCGTGAGGATGGTCGAAGTAACCCCTGAGTTTTGCTCTGGACCATAATGAGAGCGTATGTGTGATATTTAAAAGTAAATATTGATCCTTAGCCTCAAACGCTCTTTTCTTTTACTTTACCCCCCCAAGCCACCTAAGAGACGCTGGGAAAAGGGGATTTTACATCAAATTGCTAAAAATGTGAGTTTTCTCCAAATAGGCTTCTCCCTTCTCACATGGAAAAGCTTGTTTTTCATACATAAAAACTTGAGGCTCATCTCCAACATCAAAGAGAGAGGATATGAAAGATTGGAAGTCACATTGGAGATGCTTATCAATGAAAAGAATGAGGAGCAGTTGCTTGCCTTGCAAGAGTCAGTGTAAAAAAGATGATGATATGGAGACTGTTACCATTAGTGCACGTCCTACACATGGCCAGCCATCATCAGCCAGCCTCTTCCAGCCATGTTGGAACGTGATGCTTTGTTGCTACTGAGGCTCACGAGTTTGAGGATGACGCTGATGAGGAAGATGGTTTCTCATACCTTACTCAAAGCCATGTTGGGACATCATGCTCTGCCGGACCTACACTCCAGTCTGCTACAGAGCTTACTCCACAGGAGTGGTGCAGTGAAAGAGAGGAGTGCTGGGAGCTCATCAGTGGCCTGACACTCTGGTTCATCTGGCGGGCCCGCTGCTTCCGCATCTTTGAGGCTCGCCCTGTACCACCAGCAAAGACTGTTCGCGATCTGTGGCTAGAGCTGATTCATACTCTCAAGAGGACAGCTCGAGAGACTCCAGGGCAGCTCCGACCGCATGCGGGACCGCCGAGAGGCTTTCCTTCGACTCTGGCGTCCTGGGCCTTTTTTCACCATGGTCTAGGGTGTACTCAGATGGCACTACCGTCCACCCGTGTGGCTCTTCCCTCCTCCCATTTCTTAATTTAGCCTCATTGTACATATGGTGTTTTTTCATTTGGAGAGTCTCCCCATCATGGTTGTTGTAGCCCTCTCTTGAAGAGGTAGTTGTAGGCCTATGGGCAGTTTCATTAACTAATAGAAGGATCTTTTTCTCGGAAAAAAAAAAAAAGTCCGAGGGTCCTCGTCAGCCTCCCACGTCATCAACGAAATTTGGGGGCGTTCGTACAACAGCCATGTCATCAGCCCTTCATGCCACTTTAAGCCTTTTTGTCCCTTAGGCCCCATTGAACAGGACCCCATAAGTTGAAACAACTTATGAAATGGATGTCGTACAATTTTTATGCCTCTCGGATAGGTTCTACAAGTTGGTACAACTTCTGCATCTCTCAGTAGGGTTATGACCCCTCTTTGTCTAGAGGTTGTCTTTTAGGTCATGCCACGTCATCACTTTGTGAAAAAAACAACACGAAAGCACCCCACCAAAGGTAAAATGTGAGATATTTGTTAATAAAGTGTTATCAGTTTTGAAGGAAAATGAAAGGGTGAAGAGTTTGGAAAGTTACATCAGAGTTGGAGGTTTACCAAAAGGTTGGGCAATAGGTACCAGCCCAGATGAACACCTTGATGGATACATCCTAGATGTAGGCATACTCAAGGAAAGACTCACCAAAGTGGTCCCTTCTGTAGACCTTGGTGATCCAACTGCTATCCAAGTCAAAGGGAAACATGCTGTCACGACGTAGATGACAAGATTAAGGTAATGGGATAAAGTCACTACAAGGTACATCACTGTGGATTTTAGATGAGTTGACCCCCCTACAGCTAAAGAATAGAGCCAGAGAGTTGGCCAAAGTCAGAGAAGCAAGGAAGCAAGGGAAATGGGCAGTCTACAAAGGAGAGAAAGCTATCATTAGAGATTTCAAGAGTCCACCATCCGCCTCAAAGACATGGACTAGACACTTGTAGCATCTAGCCACTTAAAGCATATGGTGATTTATACCATTGTGATATTTATCTCTCATGAGTCATGAGAGTTTTGAGGTTAGGAAGCACATGCACTTTTTTTTCTTTTCTAGTACCCAAAGTGGATTGTAACCAAAGATGTATCCGATTTGTCCCATAGGTCAACTTTGGCCTCCAGTGGACGTTAATACTCTCTCTCTCTCTCTCTCTCTCTCTCTCTCTCTCTCTCTCTCTCTCTCTCTCTCTCTCTCTCTCTCTGCACTTAAAGAAGAGGTCTCAGCTCTCAAGCGAGAACTTGCCGATAGAGCGAGCAGTGGACTAGAGGAGGGGGAATTCCAGCCGTCGGTAGTAGAGGAAATCAAGGTCATCAAAGAGCAAGTACGGATGATCAAAGAGGAGGAGAAACAAAAGATGGTAAAGACGTCTTCATGGATGGATGCGATCACGAAGACGCAAAAGGAGGAGGATGAGGCCGAGAAGTGGATAGAAGTCGCTAAGAAAGGCAAGGGGAAAGAAACCACATCTGTCCCCACTCCTACACTCATCAACATGACTCTAGAGGAAGAAGCTTTGCATATAAGAGTAACCGGTTTAAAAGACCGAGATGATGTGGAAGGGGAAGTTGAAGAACTTCTCCGCATGATGGGTAGTGAGGCTACTCATACAAAGGCATGGAGGGTGGGGAAGAAGACACAAGGCAATGGGGAGACTTCAAAAGGGAGAGCTCTAATCATCCGTTTCCCATCCATGGAGGCAAAGAAGGACTTCTTGAAGAAGCGTCCTACACTAAAGAAAACGGGCATATTCCTTGGAGATGACCTCACTCTCACACAGCTTGCGCATATGAGAGAGGTAATGCCAGAGATTCAAGCGGCAAGGGAGAAGGGAAAGACGGCCTTCTACAGAGATGGCCGGGTTGTGATTGTAGAGCGGCGCTCCACATGACGGTGCGAGACCCGTGGGACCACCCTCAAAGTTGCCACGTGGAATTGTAATGGATCTATGCGACTTGATGTGGGCGCCTTTGAGGATAGTTTCAGGGGAAGAGACATCGTCTTCTACTCTAAGACACATCAGGCCCATGGGCAGTCTATGCCTCACATCAGTGGATACAGATGGGAGACTGCCTATAGACAGGAGACACGATCAGAGCGCAGAGGGCGGGGATCGGGAGGAGTGGCAGTGTTATTCAGGGAGGTTGCAGCCATTGATACATATAGCCCGCAGAGATGAGCAAGCTAGGTACATGTGGGTGAGGCTGAGAGCAGAGACACACAGATATCTTTACATTGCTATTTGCTACTTTACCCCGAGCACGTCAGTATATGCACCACCCAGAGGACAGTCCCCTTTCTCTATTTTGGATGATGACATATGGGAGTTCTCTAGAGATGGTGACATCATCATTCTAGGGGATTTCAATGCTAGGACTGCCCATCATCAGACAGTATTTTATGATACTTCAGAGGAGATGCTGAGAGAGCTGGATGCTGCAGAGACAGGCCTATCCAGAGTATCACAAGATGGAGAACACACTGAGTATGGACGACACTTGATAGACATGGGGACTGCACATGGATTGGCCATCTTGAATGGCCTAGAGAGATTACCCGCCTCAGGGGGTTTTACATGCTTTCCACACAGACATGGAGCCAGCACAGTGGACTATGTCATGGCACAGCCAAGCCTCATCTCTAGTATCCAGGATCTCACGATTGGACCCAGACCTGTTGGTGTGGCAGTGGATCATGCTCTTGTGTCAATGACCATCTCCTTTCAGTTTAGTGTAGCACACAGGCTACGGACAGCAGCCCCTACTCGCTACACCTTCACGCGGGAGACAGACTCTGTATACATAGACGGGATCTACAGACGCCTATGCACAGAGGAGCCAGGGCGACCTCTGGAGGAGCTTACTACTATATTGACACAGACACTACATGATGCAGCAGCAGAGGCATACCCACATACCCAGCCTGAGCAGAGACGCCGTTCGGGGAGCATGCCCCAGAACAGTTGGTATGATGAGGAATGCCGGGACACTAGAGCTAGACTTCAGAGGGAGGTGCTTTTGGGGGACATCACTCACAGACACTCACAGACTAACTTCCGACGCCTAGTGCGGCGGAAGAAGAGGGCATTTTTGGCTCGGCTAGAGCAAGATCTATATCAGCTGTTCTTGAGTCAGGATTCACGTGAGGCATGGCGGCTCTTTCAAGAGCACTCCCCCCCCCCCCCCCCCCCCCCCCCCCCCCCCATCACTTCTACAGAGGACTGGGGCCAGTATGCATCATCTCTGTACACAGTTCCTGAGCAGCCCCCCCTTCCCGACCCCCCCGATCCATGCCCACACACATGTGCTTTTTTCACCGCAGAGATGGTGAGGAAGGCCATTGACAGGATGAGGACTGGGAGAGCTTATGATCATGATGGTTTAGTGGCTGAGCATTTCACGCATGCCAGAGATCTACTAGCAGAGCTTCTAGCAGTGATGTTTAACCGTGCCATGTGTGAGGGCTTGCCTGATACTTGGAGCCTATCTACTATTGTACCTATCTTCAAGTCGGGAGACCCTATGGAACCTGGGAATTATCGCACTATCATGATTGGACACACATTGGCACGGTTGTACGCATCCATTCTTGAGCAGCAACTGAGTAGATGGGCAGAGAGGGAGGGGATACGCGCAGCCGGGCATGCAGGGTTCAGGAGGGGTTTTTCTACTCTTGACCATATCTTGACACTCAGAGCCATCATTGAGGAGGGTAGATCGCGTGGGAAACGGATCTATTGTAGCTTTGTGGATTTCCGCAAAGCTTTTGACACAATGCCTAGAGCTAGATTGATGCGCAGATTACAGCAGATGGGAGTACCCACAGAGCTCATATGGGGGGTCATGGCATTATACAGGTCAGTAGTGGGGCAGGTACGCACCTCAGAGGGTCTATCCACCCCGATTCACTCCACTATTGGGGTGAAGCAGGGCTGTCCGCTCTCTCCTACTCTATTTGGTATGTATGTGGATGAGGTTTCTGACTACATTGAGAGAGATGGTGATAGAGGTGCACAGATAGCAGGGACATGGATTCCATTATTGTTATATGCTGATGATATTGTGTTGATCTCCGACTCTCCGGAGGGGATGCAACGTCACTTGGATGCTTTGAATAGGTTTGCTCAAGAAAGTGGTTTGTCCATCAACCTTGGTAAAACCAAGGTCATGGTATTTAATACCACCCCACAGTGGATCAGGAGGTCAGCACCAGCATTCACATACGGCCAGGCGACTGTGGAGTATACAGATGCGTACACTTACCTCGGAGTGGTTTTTAGTGGGCCAACATTTTCATTGAGGAGGGCAGCAGAGACTAGACTGACCAGAGCCCATGCAGCATTGGGTAGATTGGAAAGGATGTGTTCACAGGTTCAGTTTCAGGAGCCTAGGACGAAGCTCTGGCTCTTTGACACTCTGGTGGCTTCTGCATTACTTTATGGAGCTGAGATCTGGGGACCTTCATTAGATCATCACGGGAGGACAGGCCGCAGTGATGGATGGGGGGACATGGAGAAGCCTCTGGTCTCTATGATCTTGCGGCTCATTAGAGCCAAGGCCTCAGTACCACGTGCTATTGTTCGAGCAGAGCTAGTTGCCCCCCCACTAGTGGTGGAGGCGCTCACCAGATCGGTCTCCTTCATACACCGCATGTGGGAACTTCCCAGAGATAGATATGCTCGCCTTGCACTTGAGTCCTCTCGACAGTTAGCCATGCAGGGAGATACAGCATGCTGGTATGGGGAGATGACATCATGGTTTCAGGCGCATGGGTTCAGCATAGACAGATTGCCTCCCTTCCAGTACTCACTGGATGCACCCTCTCTGACTCTTACACAGTCCGAGATCACCAGGCTCATCCACCAGGACTTGACTCAGCTAGACACCAGGAGGACATGGATACAGCCAGCACAGGAGCTGGGCACGAAGATGGCTTTCTACAAAGAGCATCTCTTCCAGCTTACGGTTGATGGCTTTGTGACGAGGCCGAGATACATGGACACCCACTTGTCTCATGGGATACGATGTGCTATCGGCCAGATACGTACATCTTCACACCAGCTGCGGATCGAGACTAGGAAATACAGCAGAGTACCAGCAGAGGCCAGGACATGCCCCCTGTGTGACATCGAGCCAAAGACAGAGTTGCACTACACATGCCACTGCCCCGTCTACTATGAGATACGAGGCCGCTTCCATTGCTTGTTCAGAGAGGGCTTTGGACCATTCTCCAGAGTCATGCAGTACGAGGATCAGAGATGCTTGGGCTTGTTTTTGCTCGAGCTACGCAAACACAGAGAGAGCCTGATGAGAGGAGAGGCTAGCCAGTCCCAGAGACAGATCACAGATTTCTTTAGAGCTGTCACTGGACACCCGAAGGAGTTACTACCACAGCAGAGCTTGTCGTCTCACACCAGAGGCACACTGATCGACCGAGCGACTGAGCTTGGAAGATCCAGACGCCCACGACTGCGGAGGACTACACAGCATCGACGGAGGCTGCATCAGAGGATTCGGATCACTTTGGCTCGACATGCACGACGCCCGGTCAGACTACTGACCATGGAGGAGAATGATGAGATCCGCCAACGACCGATGCTGGATCTCTTGTGATCTAGATATCCCAGCTAGCTGCTGTTCACACCTAGTAGTTTAGGATTCCATAGTATTTTATTGTGGCATTTGTCATTTCATTTTTGTCTTTGTTGTCATCTTGTTCCTTTGACTCTGTATCAGATCCACCACATTGTAACTTTCTGGTCTCATAGGTCACTTTGGCCTTTTGAAGACGTTAATATAACATTTCATTTCATCTCTCTCTCTCTCTCTCTCTCTCTCTCTCTGCTAGGGTTCGTCGACCACCCTGCTGCCACAGCCCCCTGCTGGGCGCAGGACAGCGCCCTGTGGGGGTGTTACTCTAGCTTCTGCCCCCCCCAAGCAGGCGCCCACAACACAGATCTGCAGTTCACCTTCAGTCTGAGCTTCGGTGCCTCTGCACTGTTCAGCTTCAACTTAATCGAGCCACAGCCAGCGCACCTATTCTGCAAGCTTCAACTTAATCAAGCTCTGTTGACTTAATGGAGTCACAGCCAGTCATTCCCGCGCTCTGTTGACTTAATCGATTCAAGCCACAGCCATCAAGCACTCGATTCAAGTTCACTCATTCGGCTCACCTTGCTGAGCTCTGCCGACTTATTCGAGCCTGCCAGTTCACGCACTCGGCTCACCGAGGCCGTCGACTGTACAGACAGTGATGGCAGCACTTACAGCTTGATTTTGCTCTGTCCCCTGCGACAGTGAAGCATTTTGAGAAGTAGAGTGATTTTGCTCTCGTTCCCTGTGACAATGAGCATTGAGAAGTAGAGTGATTTTGGGCATTTGGAGAGAATGTTCTCACCAAAGGCACCTCCAGCAAGTGAGAAGATGGCGACCAATACCCCAAAAACACCGGAGAGAGCACGGGCTAGCTTTGCCGCTGTCCTAGCAGCCCCGAACAAGACAGATCGCATCGGACAATTGCAAGCTGCCCTCGACATGGTCATGGAAGAAAGCCACGACCTCAAAGCGCGCCTTAGCACGCTCGAGGCACGATTTGACTCCATGGTCGGCCTCACAACAGACAAAGTGACGGAAGTTGAAGAAAAAGTCACTCAAGTTCACACAATCGCACTCGCCAAAGTGGAAACTTGTGTGAAGACAGAATTGTGAGAACGTCAGCTTCAAGAAGAGAATGCCCTCAAGCTTCGCATTGGAGGGCTGCCCCAAGCATGAGACGAGTGCAAATAAGACTTCTGCAAATTAATAGACCTCCACAACGAAACTCTTAAACCGATCCATGTGGACTACCAATGCGGTAGAATGTATCGTCAACAAGTTCAACACCAAGCGCACACCTAGTGGACATGCCATTCTTGAGTTCAAAGACAAGGAGGAACGGCTCCGACTACTCGAGCAATCGCGTCTCCTTAAAGACACCGGGTTCTGGATCACCGAAGAACTCACCCCGACACAAGTCAAGCACAAAGGTGAAGAGCTGAAAAAAGTGCGTAAAGCACGAGCCAGAGGCAAGTGGGCACTTAACCGCGGAGGGAAGGCCATCATCCAGGAGTTTCGAACTCCTAACTGGCTCCTACCCCATAGGAACCCTTTTAGGCTTTGCTTTTTCTTTTGATGGACCCTCAGTCCTTAACTGATATGTGTCGATTGCCCTCACTTAGAAGAAATGGTTGTAATGTTTTGTTTTTGGTCCCATGGGTCATATCTGACCTCCGTGGACGATAATTCAATCTCTCTCTCTCTCTCTCTCTCTCTCTCTCTCTCTCTCTCTCTCTCTCATGCAAGCTGCAGAACAGGGTTTGCACAAGCAGCAGAGCAAGGTTCACCCAGGGCTCGCACGCAGAGTGCAGATTGAGTTCGTGCAGATTCGCGCGCACAGTGCAAGTCTCTTAGCCAGCCCATCGCGCTGTAACTCTATTGCGCCTTGCACGATAGCTTGCATTTGTGCGCAAATCGACAGCAGGCAGCCACGCCATGTAATAAAAAACTTACGTTAATGTTTTGATGTTACGGCAGTTGTAGCAACAAAGTAAGGTTCGATCAACAAGGCAGGTTTGGGCAAGGTAGTGTGCAGTTTCATCGAGTCCAAGTCCTCTCTCTCTCTCTCATGGCGGGCTACTGAACGCGCCAGGCTGGGGTTGCTGAGCACACAAGAGTTTCTGAGCGCACAAGGCTGTGGAAACGTAGGGGGAGCAGGTCATACAGGTACACCCTTTCTCTCTGACACAGCAGCACTCATAGCAGCACGCAC
Source organism: Adiantum capillus-veneris (assembly GCF_014529385.1). Taxonomy (NCBI): domain Eukaryota; kingdom Viridiplantae; phylum Streptophyta; class Polypodiopsida; order Polypodiales; family Pteridaceae; genus Adiantum; species Adiantum capillus-veneris. The sequence goes on from NC_140952.1 coordinate 34,149,442, forward strand.
AGGTGCAGACACAACAGGCAGCAGACCTGGGACAGTTTGCATAGCAGGTCGCCATCGCGGGTTGCAGCAGCAACACCCCATCAGTACTCAGCAGTGTTACTAAACACGAGCAGAACTGAGGGCCAGCGCAACAGGGGCCGTTACGATGGAGGTCATGAGCGCTTCACCAGTTTGCAAGCCCCGTACGAAGGCGACCTTCATGCTTACAAACAAGCGGATAACACAAGTGGGATGGGAGATGAAGGAATGGAAAGCAGAGATGGAAGGATGGTGGAAGGAGAAGGCCAGCCTTCTTCAAATGTTCCTCAATGAAGGCATGCATGGAAGAAGGAGAAAGAGGACCTGCACTTAGAGATACAATCACTTAAGGTGGATTCACAAGCACTCAAAGAAGAGGTCTCACCCCTCAAGCGAGAACTTGCTGATAGAGCAAGCAATGGACTAGAGGAAGGTGAATTCCAGCCCTCGGTGATAGAGGAAATCAAGGTCATCAAGGAACAGGTACGGATGATCAAAGAGGAAGAGAAACAAAATGGGGCAAGGACGTCTTTGTGGATGGATGTAATCACGAAGACACAGAAGAAAGCTGATGAGGCCGAGAAACGGATCAAAAGTCCCTAAGAAAGGGAAAGGGAAAGAAACCACATTTATCCCCACTCCTACAAATATCAACATGACTTTAGAAGAAGAGCAGCGAAGGAAGACTAGAGATTTGCACATCCGGATAACCGGTCTAAAAGACCGAGATGATGTGGAAGGGGAAGTCAAAGAACTTCTTCGCATGATGGGTAGTGAGGCTACTCGTACAAAGGCATGGAGGGTAGGGAAGAAGAAACAAGGAAAGGGTAGGGCAAGGACGTCTTTGTGGATGGATGTAATCACGAAGACACAGAAGAAAGCAGATGAGGCCGAGAAATGGATCAAAAGTCCCTCAGAAAGGGAAAGGGAAAGAAACCACATTTATCCCCACTCCTACAAATATCAACATGACTTTAGAAGAAGAGCAGCGAAGGAAGACTAGAGATTCGCACATCCAGATAACCGGTCTAAAAGACTGAGATGATGTGGAAGGGGAAGTCAAAGAACTTCTTCGCATGATGGGTAGTGAGACTACTCATACAAAGGCATGGAGGGTAGGGAAGAAGAAACAAGGAAATGGGGAGACTTTAAAAGAAAAAGCTCTAATCATGCGCTTCCCATCCATGGAGGCAAAGGACTTCTTGAAGAAGCGTCCAACACTAAAGAAAACGATCATATTCCTTGGAGATGACCTCACACTCACACAGCTTGCTCATATGAAAGAAGTTATGCCCGAGATAATGACAGCTCGGGAGAAGGGGAAAGTGGCCTTCTACAAGGATGGACGAGTGGTTATTCTGGAGAAGCGCTCCGCATGACGGTGCGAGACATGTGGGACCACATTCAGAGTGGCTACATGGAATTGTAATGGATCTTTGCGCCTTGATGTAGGGGCCTTTGAGGATAGTTTCATAGGGAGAGACATCATTTGCTACTCTGAGACGCATCAGGCCCCGGGGCAGTCCATGCCCCATGTGAGCGGATACAGATGGGAGACAACTTGCAGACAGGGGACTCGATCAGAGCGCAGAGGACGAGGTCAGGAGGAGTGGCAGTCTTATTCAAGGAGGAGCTACAGTCTCTGATACATATAGCTCGGAGGGATGAGCATGCTAGGTACATGTGGGTAAGACTGAAGGCAGAGACAGCCAGATATCTCTTCATCGCTATTTGCTATTTCCCTCCTAGTACGTCAGTATATGCATCACCTAGAGGACAGTCCCCTTTCTCTATTTTAGATGATAATATGTGGGAGTTTTCCAGAGATCCAGAGACAATGGAAGATTACAGATTTCTTTCAGTCACAGACAGAGGAGTTTGAGCAGCCCCCACAGCATAAGAACACCAGAGGCACCAGAGGCATACTGCTTGATCGGGCGATAGAGTTGGGGCAGTATCGTTGCCCAAGGATGAGGGGGCCCTCTCGACATCAACACACAGTGCGACAGAGGATCCATACCATACCGGCACGACATAAGAGCCGTCCCAGATACTGAGTGTATATGTATATGATCATTGATGCCCCGACTGTTAGAGAGCTCCATTGTATCAGCGCACCCTTTGTACTCCCCTTTGTATCAGCTTTCACCCCACCCCTACCCACTATTTTCTTTTCAGATCTTTGTACTTTTTGTACCCAGACCTGGTATTAGATTCACCACATGTAACCTTTTGGTCTCATAGGTCATTTTGGCATTTTGAAGACGTTAATATTACATTTCATTTCATCTCTCTCTCTCTCTCTCTCTCTCTCTCTCTCTCTCTCTCTCTCTCTCTCTCAAGTATCTAAGAGGAACCATCAATAACGCAAAGTTGCATGCATTAACGCAATGTTAAAACAAAAGATTTTCTAAATGTAAATTTGGTTCTAAGTTCTAACTATTTTCAGTTCTGTTGCATCTAACATTAATATCAGAGGTTTAATTTCACATAATCCTTGTGATGTTTTTTCTCTTATATATGAGTGTGTATTTAAGCCGTTCACCCAAGTATGTTTCTCTCACTCAACCAATTGCCTGACCTATCATTGCGTGTTGGACCGTGTGCCTTGAGCGTAGGAAATGCAAACATAGTATTTCGGGGGTTGCAGTTGTGGTGCAACTAAGAGAGGGTAGCTGCCTTGGTGTGAGCGCTAGACCACCTCATGAGGCCTTGCATGAATATTTGTAGTCATCACTTCTTCGACGTGACGCATTCGCATCCTTGCAGACATTCATTGGAAACATGAAGATATTGATTGCGAGAATCAGGATTTGTTCGCAACCTATGACGACAAGGGGAGGCGACATCCAAATCAGCCTATATGCTTTGAAGTCTTGGCAATGTTTGAGCATCATCTTTCCGACCTCCTTGGAGAATTCCATCTATCGAGAAGAGGCATTGGATTGTCATTCATCTATACATATCTTTGGTAGCACATCGTGTCCACACCATCTACATCTTCTTAGCAATTGGGTGCCACCATTCCAAAGCCGAAGGGTTCCACTCCGGGGTAATCACAACGGGAATTTGGAAGTCGTGAGCCTACATTCGCAGTCAAAAATGTTGCAAGACAAGGATTCGTCTAGAGCTTCCATCATCCGGCAATCTAGTCGAGCCTCCATGAGGAGCCTCTATCCTTCACGAGTTACTTGCAATTTCAAGAGACATCATACAAAGGACTTTCCATGGTTCATGGGCATTCCAAAGGACATACCCATCTTTTTGGTGTACATCCGGTTTGCATTTTGGTTCACACCATCTGAGTTGGGGCAGTGAAGGTTATTGTTTGCCAATAACCAACAAGGGCATCGTTGTAGCAGGCTACAGTGTCACTTTCACAGGACACACAGTTAGTACAGTTGGTATAGTCTGGTTCATACTAGATGGACTCTCTAGGCTGGCAGTGACAGGTGGCAGGGATACGGACGGTGGTCTAGTGGACATCGTGGCCAGGTCCCCACCACCACTCAGTTTGGAGATAGACTTAGGTGGCTGACATTTATGAGTCGTTGGTATTATCTTCTTCATATATGGTCCACCGTCGTCGTCTAGAGTAGCAAGTCTATACACACAGCACGTCTGCACCATCCCTGCACATCTGAGCCTCGACACCCCCATTGTACCTGTGAGTTCTGGGCTGAAGCTGAGTGTGCTGCCACGCCAGAGTCTGTATCGGTTCTTTGAGATGGTCGAGTCCTATGTTCTGGTCTGTTGTTGTGTCTCTGTGTGATCAGTTGTTATCTATTGTTCCTTTGTTTTCAGTCTGTTTTGAGTGAGATTGTCACGCACATTGCACTGAGGAGCACCCACTGTAGAGAGCACGACACACTATCCGCGCTACATGTGCTCTCATTTTTGGCGATCACGGTGGGACCTCAACTGAAGTCTCACTCTCTGTTGAGGTACAAATCGAGAAGCTAGCTGGTTTTTACCTAGCTTCGCCTACTTTGCCTTGCACTGTGCAGCCTACTGGTCCGGTCCTCTCTCGCCCTGGTCTAACCAGCTCTCATCCTGGTCTAGGCCTTCCTCGTCCCTGGTCTAGTCCTTCCTCTTCCCTGGTCTAGTCCCTCCTCGTCCATGGTCCAGCCTGGTGGTCTAGTCACTTGCCCTGGTCTAGTAGAGTCTAGACCTGTATTTAGCCACTTAAAGGTCTTCTTGCCCAAAGCTTGGTTGAATTTGTGGTCGTTGCATGACACATACAAGGGGGTCATTAGAGCGTCAAAGCGCACTAATGAGTCCTCTGAAGTACTACAACAAAAGACAACCCTTGGTACCTAGTAGAAGTCCATCAACCTCATCACCCATACCTCCACATACGGCATCACCCATTCCTCTATCCGGTTCCACATCTTCTAGGTTACCTTCCCCAGTAAAGCTCTCTCCTATTTTGTTACAGCAGGCTATTGAGCAACGGACTCCTGAGCAAGAGGCCATGGAGGCATTGACTAGTGTTTTGGCCAAGGTAAACATCAAGTTTCCTACCTTCAAGGGACTCTCCTCAGAAGATGCAGACGACCATGCAAGGAGGTTTGTATCTCTCTGTAGAGGTCATGGTCTTAATAGAGACAATGCTTATTTAGTACTCTTTCCATCTACCTTGGATGGCTTAGCAGACAAATGGTACAGTCAGTTTGCAAAGAACCATTTTGCAATTGGGCAGATTTAAGACAACAGTTCTGTGCAACATTCAGGCCGGGTGACTACCAGGAAAAGGTTTTGGATGAGTTGGCCAACATGGTGCTCCAGCCAGAGGAGACTTTTGCAGAACTCATGACTAAAACCAAGTCTCTGGTTGCCAAGGTTCCCCAGCAACCCGGTGAATTTATGGTTAAGAAGTGGGTAGAGAAGGCTCTTCCCAAAACTTCTCAGCAAAAACTCCGAGAGAGTCTCCGACCCGACGCCAGTCTGGAGGAGTTTGTCACGGCTGCTACTAGGATAGAGGGCGCTAGGAAGCTGTTCGCCAACTCCCCTCACATAGAGACCCCCTCTGTGTTTTCGGAAAGTCCTTCTAATCCATTGACTTCTTTACACAAGGAACTTGAAGCCCTAAAACTACAACGCGCTCTGCAAGAGGAGAAATCAATCTCTCTTAGACAGGAGAAACCCCCACATCTCGAGGCTTTGAATCAAATCAAGAAAGAGCTAGAAAATCTTCGGTCTCAGCAGGAGACTAAGGCTATGGTATGGTGCAGCTCATGTCGCTCTCCAGGACTCTCTCCACAGGACTGCCCCTTCGGGCTTATTGCCATTTCTGCGAAAAGTATGGGCATGAGGACAAGGACTGCTAGTACCTCAAGGGATTGCGACAAATACAGCAAAGTCTTGGTCCTACTCTTCAACAAGGGCCAGCGCCTGCATCCAACATGGTTTCTCCCTGTGGCCATCCACACCACATGCCACCCTTATTGCCAGCCCCTCCTATGCAAGGTATGCATGCAGAGCACTTTTCACTCTCAGAGCTTTTATCACAACCATGCTGTCACAAGACGGGCACCACGTGCCAATAGAAAAGAACAAACTGAACAGACTTTTAGCACTTCAATAACAACTCAACTGAAAGAGAGAGACGACACGCGACACGGAGTGGCGAAATTCCACCCCAAAGAGTATTGGCCCCAAACCTTGGCGCCCCTTTCGGTATTTCTTTATATTGCATCATCAAAGTACAAGCCGGTATTCCAGACTCTGCACCTTCTCTAGGAAGCATGCCAGAGAATGAACCCTGACCTCATATTTAAAGGCCCTTGGCCTAAAAAGCAATTACAGTGAAAAGCCTTCAAAGCTCAAAAGCTCCTAGTCCAAAAAGCATGCCAAAAGCTGCCAGCTTTTTTGTAAACCGTGCTAGTGTCCGTACAGCAGGACACGTGTTAGCCCGCCACGTCAGCGAATCAAGGTTAGGGTTTCGGGCCGAATTAGGGTTTCTGATTTTAGGGTTAGGGTTTCAACAGAATTAAGGTTTTTGATTTTAGGGTTAGGGTTTCAACAGAATTAGGGTTTCGACATGTCAGCAGTTTGTTACATCTCCCCTTCTTGAAAGAGAGTAATCGTCCGCGATTACAGCATATCTGCAAAACAACTTAAGTTAGCTCAAAAATTTCCGAGGGTCATTTCGAGGGACATTCCGAGGGACAATTAGTTTGCTCTTTTTATTCAGGAGTTAGCTTCTCCTTTCTACTCTTTTGATCAAGGAGTTAGCTCCTTTCGGCTGTTTTGATCACGGAGTTAGCTTCTCCTTTCTACTCTTTTGATCAAGGAGTTAGCTTCTCCTTTCGGCTCTTTTGATCAAGGAGTTAGCTTCTCCTTTCGTCCAGATCGGAACTCTTGATATTCCGGCGTAGTAAAATTAGCCATCACACCCAGACCGTACTGATCTTCCACGGGTGTCTTGATGGACTAAAATTACATACCCAGGCAATGTCATCCAATTAGAAATATTCAGTAATTGGCACATCACAATGCAACACAAATGCTTACATATGCATGTCACAAGACACAACAAACAGCGCCGCTGAGCACCACAAACAACACCTAAGCAAGTCTAAGTTAAGAAGGTAGAGGTTGCACAATTTCAACAGACCAAGCTTGTGCCTGAAACCACTCCAACACTGAGTTTAAAGTTCACTCGGGCTGATCCCTGCGCATAGGAGAAAAGAGAAGCCAACCGTTGAGTCCAGGGCCTCTATCCCTCTAGTTGTAAGGAACAGTACATGAACTCTGATGCAAGCTGCCTCAAAGTCTGGTGAGGAGTCGCCAAGAAACCGTGTAAAGTCGTAGGCAAAGAAATTCCAACGACGACGAATGTCAAAGCTCCTCAATCCACGAGGAACTGCTGCAAAGGGGGACATCTGCACCAGAAGAGGGGTTCGCAAGAAAGGTTGTCCCTCTCTCACCAAGCGACTCGTGGCAAAAGCACTGTCAAGAGATCTCCTAGCAGCCAAGGATGGTCCTGCCCACTCGGATGGCTGTGGGGAAGGAGGGGGAGGAGATGTGGAAGCAGGGGGGCTCGTGGAAGAAGGAGGAGTGGGGGGGCGGGGAGCGGAAGAGGAAGGATGCGGGGGGGGAGGGGCTGTCGAGGTGAGACTGAGGTGGAGGATGGAGCGGGGACCTCGTCCTGCTGAAGAGGGTCAAAACGGTTCCCTATGGGAACTGACTGCTGCCTGGGGACCACTCTGAGTGCCAAGCTAGCGTGGTGCCCCTTGTCGACGTCGACCACGAACCTGCTGCCAGCCCTCCTCCACTCGAGTCCCAAGCTCGGAGGGTGGATTTGCCTGCGTACCCTATGACTCTGTCTGCTGCTGCTGGCCAGCCCTTGAAGGCTGGGACTGAGCCTGCGGTGTAGGTCAAGATCTCCTCCATGGACAGGCCTTCGCAAGATGGCCCATCTGACAACAAGTAAAGCACTGATTCGGGAGGCCCGAATACTCCACGCTCTGATGGAACCAACCTCCACTCACTCGAGGTAGTAGGATGACCTTCGGGAGAGAGTGGGTGTCCCGAACCAGAACACGTATGGGAATGCTGGACGCCTTGGCAGCTACAGAGGCTGTCGTGCGAGGTGTCCCCAGGACAGTCCAAATCGCTTAGCCTATCCTAGAAAGGAGTGGAAGGTACTCCCTCCACAGGCCGGGGAAGCCGACTGAGATGGGTAGGTCTCCCTGCTCGACAAGAACGTTGGTAGTTGGGTCGAAACCGTGGCACTACTGTCGAAAGTGTGCTCGAACTTCTCAAATGGCCAGGGGGCTCATCGCAATGACCTTGGACGCCATCTCGCGAGTCTCAAACTCTATCTGGTAGTAGCCATGCCTGTGAAACTGAACATCGAGAATCTTGCCCACCTCGGCAAGAAGGTGGGCCTGAAGGAGATCACGCAACTCTCCTCTGCTAGGTCGGGCGCCAATGATCTTGCAGATGACGGAGGTCGCTTGGAGGCGCTCCACCTCTGCGGCTAGGCTCGCTTGCTCTGTCGATGAGAGAGCAAGTTGGATGGTGGGCTTTGCAGGGTCGAGCGAGGGGCCTTCTGGAGAGTCCCTCTGGAGGCAGGTAGTGAGGGGGGGGAGTGAAACAGGCCCGTAGGGCGGTAGGCGTTGGCTTTCACCCGAAATTCTTTACTTCAGACACACACACAGAGCACTTTGCAAAGGTAACCTGTAACGGGGATTAACACCTAAGTACACACACGGCTCGGAAGCTAGAATGCTCCGAGCAAACGCCGACAACCTGTAGGCCCCAAAATTGGCGCCCGTTTCGGTATTTCTTTATTCTTTAACAGTGGGAATAAAACCTGTGATCTCCTACAAGCTGCCCCGCACAATCTAGGCTAAGAAACACCTGTTCTGGCCCGATTTCGGTAACATAACTCTACTAGGACGCTTCACAGTCAATATCCCCACGCAATAGATGATTTTCCCGACACATACGGACACTTTGCAAAACCTGGCGAGAATCTGCAGCACGCTGAATTCTCTGTTTTCTGCCCCGAGAATGCGTCAGATCACCTGTACAGCGGTCCCCTCGCGTCCCCGAACCTCCTAGGAGTATTAGGGTCCGTTTAGGGCCGAAACCCTAAACCTGCAAAAATACACAGCAGGCTGTAATTCCCTGTTTTGGGCTCCGTTTGCGTGCCGGTCGCATCTGTAGCAAGACCTCGAGCTCCCCACCTATAGGGCTAGTTGCCCTTTGAATCGGACGAGATTTCTCACGTGAAACCTCTCCGAATTCACCTGTACCTACGGGGGATTAGCCGATAGCTAATCCAGTACCTGTGCAAGAGGCTCTTGCCTCGGCAAACGCGCATGAACCCACATAACAGTACATTGGTCAAATGAAAAGCCCACTAGTGGGGCATAACATACTGCTCGTAGGGGAGAGAGAGAGCAGTGCATAGCGTGCAGGGCGTCACTCCTAGCACCGCACTCTACATAAGAGGGAAAGGAAGCACTCCATAGCTCTTAACCTGTGATGAGAGAGAGTTGCAAATGAGCCTCCCAGCTATAAAATCAGCGCCAACTCTTCCTTGCATTGGAAAGTGCACAAAAATGTGACACTCGACGCATTTACAAGCATTTTCCCGTTTCGGGTTCGCCACTTAAAAATCTCCTGACCAGTTGCCCAGTTGACTTCGCGGCAGAGTTGTAAAATGTTCCCCTAGTCAATCCGGAGGTAATGACGTGAACAGATTTCACGGCCCAAAATAGCAGTTCCCTAAATTTTAGGAAATGATTCCGTTGGGCTCCCTGTGGTCATCTGGCCATCTATCCTCATTGGGACCGCATCCAAAAGTGCAATGTGGCCCAACTGTCGGATACTTTCTATTGGTAGTCCCACCTTGACTTTATGCCTTTATTGAGTTCACTTCCTAGTATCCACCAACTTGCTAAGTGCGACGGGGGGAACTATATGATCGTGCTCTGAGCCTAGACATCCTCTTACCATACGAATTCCAGTGCCAACCACTACCCATCTGCGGGTGAAACTACCGTTCACATTGGCCATACAATGTCCGACCGTTTGCTACTTCAAGAAGAGGGTCTCAAAAATAAGACAAAACCCATTGGAAAGAAACCAACAACTAAAGTTAGCAGTTGCCACGTCCTCGTGACATAGTTAACAGTTGCCACGTCCCCGTGACAGGGAGTAGAGTGTGCGGGGGCTGAGGGCAGCGAATGAAGGGGGGAGGCGGCAATGGTGAGCAGCAGGGGCGAGGGGGAGCGGGCTGAGCAAAACGCGCTGGCTAGGCAGTGGGGCACAGCAGCCCGCAGCTGCAGGCAAGGGCAGGCGGGGGCAACGCACAGCAAGGCAGGCTTGAAGGAGAAAGGGGGGGCGACAAGTGCAGGCGAGGGGCGAGCGAGAGCAGCAGCGAGCTATTTTTGCTGATAATTCTTACAAATGAGCAAAAAAAAAAAGGCCATTCCGCTTTTAAAGCATCTCTCTCAACATCCGTGTTCATATTGGTGTTGTTGGCTTTCTCTGCTTTGGCAATCTGCTTCCTTTTTCTGAGGAACCTGCCAGGGCTTCAAAGCCTGACTTCTTTGCCACATTGTACAGACTCCTCATTCAATATCATGGGTACAACCTCGTCCCAAGTGATAGATAGTGTTGAGACATCCCCTGGCAATCAACGATGAGTAGGAATTCATACAACGCGAAGGCAACTAAGAAAAGAGTTGGACACCCATATTCTACAAACTGATATGCTTCTCCATGTGAAGTATCTTTGGTTGAACCTCCTATATCTTGTTGAGGTGAACCCCCATGGATACTTTATTGCATCCAAGGTCCTAAATTGCACCTCCAAAGCTATCCATTTTCATTGGAGAAACTTGATCATACAAAGAAGCCAGTTGTCTCCAAATCATCTTTGGTTGATTACAAACGGTATACGATTGAGGATTATGAATGAATGGATTTTAGCATTGACATGCTCCCACAATGCCCCTCCAACCAACTCCCCTGGCCTTTCAAACTCCTTGGTAACAAAGCCTCCAAGCTCATACGAGTTAAAGACTGCCATCATGGTCACTCACCATATAGCATCAATTGCTGGTCCATCCGAAAAGTCGGAAGGGTAGGGATCTAAGATGGCTTATCTGCAACTCTGCTTTACAAATTCGCCCAATCTCCCCAATCATTGTCAATTCCAGGACATCATCCTCAAGGATTGGGTTCTTCTTTGAACCTTCACCCGTCTCCATTGGATCCAAAGAGAACACACACATCCACAATGATCATCATGAACAGATTTTATCCATTTTTGGGATTGCACTGTAAAAGTCTATCTGCACTGCTAAAGAGAGAAGCATTTGTTTTTATATAGTTATTAGAGACCCAAACTGGCAGTAGACCTTTTACTATTGCTCATTGCAGCTCCTAAGTTAAAATAAGCACTATCTCCTTACTCAACCCAGATCCAAGCAACAATTAGAGGAACTGCGAAAACTTAATTATCAAAACCAAAAAGGTGAGAGGAGCTTCATGCTGATACATACATGGAGATTAAGATTATTACCTCTGAGATTGCCCAAGCTTCAGCAAATGCAGTTGCATAAGATAAAGCAAGTATCCACAATGCTTCAATCATCCACTGCACCGACTTCATTGAATCGTTTCCCAATGCATGCCTAAGACGCCTCAGGGTAATGTTGGAGACAACATGATAAAACAAAAAACAACAGTGTGCTAGGAAAAAGGTGGTCCATGGTACCTGCATAGACCACATCATGATCGTCACTTGAAACTATTCGTGTGAGAACTTGAAATGTGCAAACAATAAATAAGACATGTTCAATATGAGTGGTTATCAAAAATTTATGATTTGCTATATCCAAAATCGTCAAGTAAGCTAGATATTGTACATTATTGAACCTCCAAGAGGGAAATGTATAGGAGGCACCAAGAACTGTGAAAAAGTAGTGTGTCCAAAAAAAGTTCCCAACATAGCTGAAGATGGCCATCCACAAAGAAGCCTGAAAATGAGCAATGTGACAGATTAGTGAAGGAAGAGCTATAACCGAGCAAGAATTGAGGACTGCATGCCTTGAACCAGTAGCGTTTCCATATAGGCTTCCCCACATCTCCCTGATAACATCAGTAAATTCCACAGATCAGTACGCACCATGTTAAAAAAATCTGTTTACAAGAACCAAACACATTAAACATGACATGTGACCCAAAAAGACTGCCAAAATCTTTTTGTCAGACTCATATGTCATGGCTGCCCAGCCTCAGACTTATAGAACCCCTCACCAAGCATAAGAGCATTTCGTTACACAAGATCCCAGATTCAAAACAGACAAAGTATACAGAACAGAAGTACCAATGATAGCATGAGAGTCAGACAAACATCAAGATAAATTTCACAACGCCCTTGATCCTTCTTGCAATGCTTTAGCTAATCAGTAAGTTTGAAGGTGGCAATGGGACTTACTATTGAAACTTTGTAATACCATTGGCTTCGGTACAACGTTAAATACTTCTAGCTTACATCACAAATAGGACGCAATACATGTATTTCAAGTTGACTCTTTCAGTTTTCATCAAAATGTCAAAATAGTAATAAGTAGATTTCCGGAAACAAAGATAAGCTACAAGCTTTAATATGCTGCTGAATTGATACAGCTCAATGCAGCTTTAGGTTCAGCTTTATCCAATTAAGAGTTTAAAAGAATCAACAAGTCAAAAACATCTTGCATACATAACTTGTTCATGAAGAAAAACTGTTTAAAATTCTTACCAAGAGCTTACCTTTCCAACAATGAAAATAGGCACGATGACAGATGGTACTGCTGAAACGAGACCCAGAAGAAAGTACTCTAGCTCGCTAAATTTCTGAAACCAATAAATCAAGTATTTAGTAAATGCTCAAACACCCAAAATCCCGCTGTAGTAAGAGACGGCAGTTAAACAAACACGAAGCACAGCACTTCCACTATACTTTCATGCTCAATGCATCACATAAATGCTCATCATCTTATAGACATGCATTGAGATTGAGAACCTTAGCATTTGCACTCCATCCACGTTTCTCTTTTTCCCACATGTGTAAAGAGACAAAAAGCACCTAGAGTTCGGACATCTTGCCTCTACAAGCAAGAGATGGCAGAGATCAAAGGCCAGTTCCAACTGGAGACTGCAGAGCTGTTGACACCCCCATATTTGATGTATATCATTCTACACCCCTAGTATAGCACAGGATGAAGCTAGCTAGAGTGCAAATTATACTTGTATAGCCTTTGCACATAGTCTTGCATTTCGAACCCCTAGCAGTAAAGCTCCATCCTCCCTCCATCCACCATCATGGTCACCACTCATTGTACCCCACAAATCACCAGTTTATGAATAGCTTTAGCTATAGTCATTACTTTCAGTTCAGCTTTTCATTCTTTGAGATGCCAGGCTCTCTCTCTCTCTCTCTCTCTCTCTCTCTCTCTCTCTCTCTCTCTCTCTCTCAGAGGGTGTTTCGGTCCTTTCTCTAGGGTCATGAGTTATGAGGATCAGAGATGTCTTGGGCTATATCTACTTGAGTTACAGAGATATAGAGACACTTTACTCGGGAGAGATAGAGAGAGACAGTCCCAAAGACAGATTACAGATTTCTTTTTACTAGATATGGAACAGCCAGAGGAGCAGTCATCATTGCAGAGCTCGGCCCACACTCATTCGGCCACTACCGGCACTCTCATCGACCGAGCACTAGAGCTACGGAGATCCAGACGGCCACAATTGAGGAGAGGGGCTACACAGCATCGACGGAGACTACAGCAGAGGATTCGAGCCATACTCTCTCAATATCCAAAGTGCAGATGAGGATGGATTCTAGTAGTAGAATCTAGTTCTTTTGTACCCAGACATGGTATTAGATTCACCATTTTGTAACAGATTGGTCTCATAGGTCATTTTGGCCTTTTGAAGATGTTAATATAACATTTCATTTCATCTCTCTCTCTCTCTCTCTCTCTCTCTCTCTCTCTCTCTCTCTCTCTCTCTCAGTTCAACTCTCCTCGTCGGCTAGATATTTAAGGTCTCTTGGGAGAGTTTCCTACGACGTTAAAACTCTCTTCTTCTTCTTCTTCTTCTTCTTCTTCTTCTTCTCTCTCTCTCTCTCTCTCTCTCTCTCTCTCTCTCTCTCTCTCTCTCTCTCTCTCTCTCAGTTCAACTCTCCTCGTCGGCTAGATATTTAAGGTCTCTTGGGATAGTTTCCTACGACGTTAAAACTCTCTTCTTCTTCTTCTTCTTCTCTCTCTCTCTCTCTCTCTCTCTCTCTCTCTCTCTCTCTCTCTCTCTCTCTCTCTCTCTCTCTCTCTCTCTCTCTACCCCCTGCCCCATGCTCGAGCGTTGTCCCCCTACACCCCCTGCTCCTGCTCGCTGCCCTCTGCTCTCCCGCTGCCCCTGCCCCCGCCCTCTGTTCTCTCCCGCTGCCCCTGCGCCCTGCCCCTTGCTCGCGTGATGCCCCCTACTCCCGCTCGCTTCCCCCTGCTCTGCACCCGCCCGTGCTCGCGCGCTTTGCTCTCTCCCGCTGCCCCTGTGCCCCCGCTCTCTCTCCCGCTGCCCCTGCCCCTGCCCCCGTCCCCGCCCTCTATTCTCTCTCATGCTCTACCTGCAACCCCCCAAACCCAGCCTAACCTAACGCATAGAGAGAGAAAGAGGGGAGGGGAAAGTAACGTAGATACAGAAAGAGGGAGAAAAAGTGGCGTAGAGACTCGAGAGAGAAAGAGGAAAAAGTGGCGTAGAGAGAGAAAGAGGGGAAAAATTGCGTAGAGAGAGAAAGAGGGAAAAAAAAAAAACCAAACCAGCGTAGAGAAAGAAAGAGGGGGAAAATCGTGTAGAGAGAGAGAGAGAGAGAGGAAAAAAAAACAGGCATAGAGAGAGAAAGAGGAGGAAAATCGCGTAGAGAGGAAAAAAAAAACTTATGTATCCCTCTCCCTCTCCTGCTGTGGCCCGTCAATCATGAGAAAGCAGAACGGCAAGAATGACCCGATGGAGGATGCCATCCAAAAATGCAAAGAACAATTGAGCGAGTCCATCAATAAGATAAACCGCCACCTCCTAGGTACTATTAACGAACTCGACACACGCGTAGCAGCACAAGAAAGCACGATACATTCACTCAAGGATCGCGTGAAGGCCCAAGATGAGGAAATCGCACTACTCAAGAAAGAGCTTGCAGAGGTGCAATCGCAGAATGTCCTCGAAGGAGAGCTTCAACCCTCTGCCATTGAAGAACTTAACACGATTAAGGAACAAGTACGGGCCATCAAGGAAGGTGAGGAGCAACAAAAAGAAATGATGACCTCGTGGGTAGATGTTATCACAAAGACCCAACAAAAAGCAAAAAAGGCCGAAAAATGAATCGAGATTGTCAAGAAAGGAAAAAGCAAGGAAATAACCCCCACTCTTACGCGAACCATCATCAACTTGACACTAGAAGAGGAGCAAAGGAGACGTGCACGGATCTTACACGTAAGGATATGTGGCCTCAAAGACCAAGATAATGTGGATAAAGAGGTGAAAGAACTCATGACTCTGGTGGGAGTCGGCGAGCAGACGCATACGAGGGCTTGAAGAGTGGGCACTAAGAAAAGTGGGAGCAACGGAGAAACCTCGAAGGAAAGGGCACTCGTTCTCCACTTCCCCTCCATGGAAGCGAAGAAAGACTTCTTGAAGAAGAGACCGACTCTAAAGAAGACTGGCATCTTTCTTGGAGATGACCTCACCCTCTCGCAGATTGCTCATATGCAAGAAGTAATGCCGGAAATAAGAGCAGCAAGAGAAAAGGGGAAGATTTCTTTTTACAGGGCTGGAAAGGTGGTGATATTGGAGCGACGCCCCGCATGACGGTGCAAGACCTATGGGACCACACTAAAGATGGCAACCTGGAATTGTAATGGGTCATTCCGTCTTGATGTAGGGGCCTTTGAGGATAGCTTCACGGGGAGAGACATCATTTTCTACTCTGAGACGCACCAAGCACCTGGACAATCCATGCCACAGGTGAGCGGATATAGATGGGAGACAGCCTGCAGACAAGAGACCAGATTGGAGCATCAAGGACGGGGCTCAGGGGGAGTGGCAGTTCTATTCAGGGAGGAATTGCAGCCACTGATATATATAGCACGCAAGGATGAACAGGCTAGGTACATGTGGGTGAGGCTCAGGGCAAAGACGGGCAGATACCTCTACATTGCTATTTGTTACTTTCCTCCTAGTACGGCAGTATATGGATCACCTAGAGGACAATCCCCCTTTGCTATTTTGGATAATGACATATGGAAGTTTTCCAAGGATGGTGACATTATCATACTAGGGGATTTCAATGCTAGGACTACCCACCACCAGACAATATTTTATGATACTTCAAAAGAGATGCTTAGGGAGCTGGACGTCGCAAAGATGGTCTATCCAGACTATCACAAGATGACGAATACACTAAATATGGCAGATACTTGATAGATATGGCCATTGTAAATGGCCTACAAAGATTTTCGATAGCTGGAGGTTTTACTTGCTTTCCACACCGACATGGTGCCAACGCAGTGGATTATGTTATGGCCCAACCAGGTCTCATTCCATTCTTTCAGGATTTCATGGTGGGCACTAGGCCAACTGGAGTAGTAGTTGATCATGCTATCGTGTCTTGCACCCTGACCTTTCAGTTCAGCACAGCTCCATTAGGAGAGATCCCCACACACACTCGGTATACCTCCATGAGGGAGACGGATTCAGTGTATATGGATGAGATATACATGCAGCTATGCACCCAGGAGCTGGGACGGCCACTAGATGAACTCACTCGGATACTGATAGAGACGCTCCATGATGCAGCATCAAAGGCATACCCCCGCTGCCAGCCCACGGAGACGATCTGGGAACATGCCCCAAAACAGTTGGTATGATGAGGAGTGCAGAGAGACAAGGATCAAATTACAGAGGGAAGTGCTCACAGATATTACCACACATAGACAGTCACGGATTATCTTTCGCCGCCTAGTGCGACGAAAGAAAGGGGCCTATCTATCTCAACTAGAGCGGGATCTATATCAGCTATTTATAAGTCAGGACTCAGGCGAATCATGGAGGCTATTCCACGAGCATTCACCACCACCAGCAATCACCTCCACTGAGACATGCGGGGAATATGCCGCATCTCTCTAAAAAGCATCAGGGCAACCACCTCTGCCGGACCCACTAGAGACATGCCCGGAGACATGTTCTTTCTTTACTGCCGAGAGGGTAAGGAAAGCCATTGACAGGATGAAGACAAGGAGAGCACATGATCATGATGATCTGGTAGTAGAGCACTTCATCCGTGCCAGAGATATGCTTGCAGAGCTCCTGGCTATGATGTTTAATCGAGCCATATATGAAGGCTTCCCGGAGACTTGGAGTATGTCTACGATTGTGCCTATTTTCAAGTCAGGAGATCCCATGATTCCCGCGAATTATCGCACCATCATGGTTGGACACACATAGGTTGTATGCATCCGTTCTTGAGCAATATCTGAGTAGATGGGCAGAGCGAGAGGGCATAAGAGCACCAGAGCAAGCAGGTTTCAGGAGAGGTTTCTCCACTCTTGACCAGATTCTGACACTTAGTGCTATTATTGAGGAGGGTAGACACCATGGCAAGAGGATCTATTGTAGCTTTGTGGATTTCTGCAAAGCTTTTGACACAGTGCCGAGAGCCAGACTTATACACAAACTATAGGACAAGGGTGTGCCTACAGAGCTAATATGGGGTATTCTGGCTCTATACAGGACAGTGATAGGGCGGGTACGCACCACTCAGGGAATGTCTGACATGGTCCACTCCACTATTGGAGTAAAGGAGGGATGTCCCCCTATCCCCGACTCTTTTTGGGATGTATGTGGATGAGTTTTTGGATTATGTAGAGCGTCAGGGGGACAGGGGGGCTCAGCTAGCAGGGACATGGATTCCGCTGTTACTATATGTTGATGATATTGTGTTGATTTCTGACTCTCCAGAGGGGATGCAGCATCATTTGGATGCTCTGCATACATTTGCTCGTGATAGTGGATTGTTTGTCAATCTACGGAAAACCAAGGTTATGGTGTTCAACACTACACCACAGTGGGTCAGGAGGTCGACACCCACATCTATGTATGGCCAGGAGACTGTGGGGTACACAGATGCATATACTTATCTTGGGGTAGTCTTCGGTGGACCGGTGTTTCACTAAGGAGAGCATCAGAGACTAGACTAACGAGAGCATGTGCAGCTTTGGGAGGACTAGAGAGGATGTGTTCGCAGGTTCTGTTTTAGGAACCGCGAACAAAGCTTTGGCTTTCTGACACTCTAGTGACTCCAGCTATGCTCTATGGAGTTCAAGTATGGGGACCCTCAGTAGACAACCATGGGAGATATGGCAACACGGATGGATGGAGATGTATGGAGAGGCCTCTAATCTCCATCATCGCTTGGATTATTCGGACTAAGGCCTCAGTACCACATGAGATTATCCGAGCCGAGCTAGCGCCCCCCCCCCCCCCCCCCCCCCCCCCCCCCCCCCCCGCCTCGTGGTGGAGGCACTGACGAGATCAGTTTCTTTTATGCATGGTCTATGGGATCTCCACAGGGACAGATACGCTCGGCTTGCCCCCTGGAGTCATCTCGACAACTAGCTCTACAAGGCGATACAGCATGTTGGTATGGACAGATGACATCATGGTTTCAGTCGCATGGTCTCAACATGGATAGATTACCTCCGCTTCAATACTCCCTGGATGCACCCTCCCTGTCTCTCACACGGACAGAGATCACCAAACTCATACGTCAAGATCTGATTCACCTAAATACCAGGAGCACATGGATACAGCCGACACAAGAGTTGGGCACGAAGATGGCCTTCTACAAAGAGCATCTTCTCCAACTCACGGAGGACGGCTTTGTGACTAGGCCTGCATACATGGATACACACTTATTTCATAGGATAAGATGCGCTATTGGACAGATGCGCACATCCTCACATCAGCTCCAAATCGAGACTGGCCGATTTCGAGGGGTGTCAGCAGGAGCCAAAATATGTCACCTATGTAACTTAGAGCTAGAGACAGAGCTGCACTACACATGTCACTGCCCGGCATATTATGAGATACGCGGCCGCTTCCACTGCCTGTTCAGAGAAGGATTCGGACCTTTTTCTAGAGTCATGAGATACAAGGATCAGAGGTGTCTCGGATTGTTCCTGCTAGAGCTGCGCAGACTTAGGGAGAGCTTGCTGAGGACATCAGGGGAAAGACAATCTCAGAGACGAATCACAAATTTCTTTACACCAGCCAGAGGAGAGCCAACGAAGCATTCATTACAGCAGATCTTAAAGCCTACTCATACTAGAGGTACACTGCTTGACCCAGCCACTGACCTTGGCAGATCCAGACGTCTACGACCTCGGGGGGTATCCCACTACCGACGAAGGCTGCAACAGAAGATACAGATCACTCTAGCTCGACATGCTAGACGCCCAACCAGAGTACTGACCATGGAGAAGGTCGATGAGATCCGACAGCGACCGATGAGAGATTTCATCTGAACCCACAACCCCCCCCCCCCCCCCCCCCTATTTCCTTTCTCCTTAGTGTTTTAGTGTTAGTTCTTTGTAACTTTGTAATTTCCGTACTCAGGCATGGTATCAGATTCACCAATTGTAACTTTTTGGTCTCATAGGTCATTTTGGCCCTTTGAAGACATTAATCTAACATTTCAGTTCATTTCATCTCTCTCTCTCTCTCTCTCTCTCTCTCTCTCTCTCTCTCTCTCTCTCTCAATTATGAGGATCAAAAATGTCTTGGGCTATATCTACTTGAGCTACACAGATATAGAAACACTTTACTGGGGAGAGCTAGAGAGAGACAGTCCCATAGACAGATTACAAATTTCTTTTCACTAGATATGGGACAGCCAGAGGAGCAACCATCACTGCAAAGCTCCGCCCACACTCGTTCAACCACTATCGGCACTCTCAACAACCGAGCTCTCTCTCTCTCTTCTATAGCGGAAATTGCACGTAGAGCTGATTGGGGCAAGAAGCAGGAGGCACAGAGTAGCAGAGAGCTAACGCTAGAGATCGAAGCAGAGAGAGAGAGAGAGAGAGAGAGAGAGAGAGAGAGAGAGAGAGAGAGCTCACGTTTTTGGGAAAAACTCAATAAGTGAGTTTTGGGTTTTCCCACTTTTATTATAAGTGACTTTGAAAAAATGTGTCCAAGTTCAATGTGAACCTAGACAAAGTATAAAAATGTACAAAACGGGGTTATTTAGGTCTTTAACCCGACAACCTCCCACTTTTGGGCAATCTGCTTTGCTAAGCTTAGTGTATGGAGGTAAAGGTACTCCAAGAGGCTTAGCATCAGCCATATTAAACATGTCAAGTACTTTTGCAATGTACCTTTCTTGAGATAAAAACAACAATTTCAGCTTGCTATCTCTTTTAATACGCATGCCCAAAATATGTTTTGCATCACCCAAATCCTTCATAGCAAATACTGTATTTAGCTTACATTTCAGAGCATCAAGACTATCCTTATGTTTCCCGGCAAGCAGCATGTTATCAACATAGACAACAAGAATGATGGGACTACCATCTTCATCCCTTTTCGTATACAAACAATGATCTGCATAGCTGCGTTTAAAGCCTTGAGACAGCATAAAAGTGTCAAACTTCTTATACCACTGCCGTGATGATTGTCTCAAACCATACAGAGCCCTTTTCAGTTTTCATATAAGTTCCTCGCATGTAGGAACTACAAAACCTTCAGGTTGTTTCATGTGTATGTCCTCTTCAATGTCACCATGCAAAGATGTTGTCTTTACATCCATTCGATTCAGTTCCAAATCAAGCACCTCAACGAGAGCAAAAAGGACATGTAAAGTTGTAAGCTTTACAACAAGAGAAAAGATTTCTTGAAAATCAATTCCTTCTTTCTATGCATATCCTTTTGCAACCAATCTTGCCTTGTACTTGGGTTTTTCATCCACAATCTTAATCTTGTATACCCATTTGTTAGGAAGAGCCTTTCTCTCTTTAGGCAATGATACAAGATCCAAAGTATCATTTGCATACAAGGATTTCATTTCCTCTTGCATTGCAAGCTCCCACTTACTGCTTGACTCACATGACTTAGCCTCTTTATAAGTAAGAGATTCACCCTCATCTGTCAACATTGCATGATCCAAAGAGGGATTAAATCTTTGCGATTTCCTTCTCAAACGAGTTGACCTACGTACCCAATGATCTACATTCTCAGGCAACGGTTCTACATCATAAGGCAACTCATTTTCAGCTCTATCATGCTGCTGAAAATCATTTTCATCCAATTCAGGTGGCTGTCCATCCTCATTAGGAGCATCAAAATCATGTCCTACCTCTTCTGGCTCAAGGGTAACCGGTTGATTATCAATTTCAGCTTGTTATAATGCATCATGAGGCTCTTTTTCAACATCAATGGGTGGCACGGAAGGCCGAAATCTGAGTGTTTTCTTGTCAGCATCAGATTTTGTAGCATTCTTAAGCAATTTTGCCTCATTGAACACTACATCTTGGCTGCGTATTACCTTTCTAAACTGTGGTAACCACACTTTATAGCCCATTTCACCTTCTTCCCCATAACCTAGGAAGACTCCTTTTATGGACTTTATATCAAGCTTTGTTCTCAAGTCATTGCGTACATGAACAAAAGCTTCGTAGCCAAATACTCTTTGGCCGGTTCGGGTTTCGAGGTGAGGATATGTAGTACCAAGTCGTTCATGCATTGTTCTCTCTGGGCCACACGCTCTAACTCCAAGGCCACTTGCGCTTGCTCACGCTCAAGCTCCATAGTAGCCTTTCTTTCTTCGGCCACTTCTAGACGAAGTGGAAGTGGAAGCATTGAAGATGACTTTGTCGCTTTCGGCACGGCCCAAAGAAGCAAGCGTTGCAGATTTATGAAGTTCAAGTACCGCACGACCCACATATCAGAGTGGGCTGGCGAAGAGTCCTTTCCAGAATTCCGGATGCTATTGGTGATCTCCCTCGACGCCATACAATGTGGTACTAGTACCTCACTTTGAAAAGGAGGGGATGTCACGTGACACATCCAACCCTATGTGTCCGTGGACAAGCTACAGCATGATCAGGGTTCAGTAAGTCAAGTCAGTCTAGAATAGACACTGATCTGGCACTTTTGTGAGTCTATTCGTAGACCGTGCATGACCAATCACTTAAGTTAGATGCATATCCTCCGGTTGCACACAACATGATCATCAGCATTCCCATCAGAATCCATCAAGGGAATTTTCCAGAGCAATAAGCCTATTTTCCCTATTTTTGACATTTTTCACTTATTTATTAAGTGACTTTAGGGCAATTTTGCTAAGATAATATATAAGCAAACGAGAGTTAGTACTTTCTGGCAGAAGAGGCAACAAGAGCATTGCTCAACAGGTCACTTCTCAGCAAGAACAAGACCCCTTCAACCTGGCGTTTTTGGAGCCAAACACACCAGTGTTTTCTCCCCAGCAGCCTCAGCGTTTTCAGCCCCTTGCATTGGCGTTTTCCAACCAGCAATTTCAGCGTTTGTAAAGCCCAGCAAGATCAGCGATTTAACACCAGCAACTTAGCGTTTTTAGCAACCCTAGACCAGCGTTTTTGTAACAGCAAAACAGCCAGCCACTTCAGCGTTTTTGCCAACTTGCATCAGCGTTTTTGCACTACCAAACCAGCGTTTTCAGCAAGGCAAAATTCAGCAGATAGAAGAGCAGCATATCAGCATTTTGCATCAACCAATTCAGAAGACAGAATAGCAGCAGATCCAACAAAGTCCAAGCACGAAAGACAACGTTGTTGCACATCAAGTCACAATAGCGGATAGCCTCTTCCTCGTCATCACCACCGTCGGCCTCGACATAGCCATTAGACTTGCATCATATAGCTTCCACATACACTTGTACTAGATTGTGCAATCAATAGTAGACCACTCTCGCCATCGAGAGTGGGGCCCTTGCAGGAGGGTTTGACAACTTCCCGGTGTCATATTCTCTTCTCTGGAGAAGCCGAAAGCTTACAAAGAAGGTCGTAGAGCTGTAAAGTTTAGCACTTTCAGCGGCTTTGAGGATAAAGCAAAGGCTCTCACTTTCCTCCAGTAGCAGTTTGATACAGCTTATGCAAGAGGGAATTTTACAGAGGCCTCTAAGGTCAGGAAAGCTGCCACTTTCTTAGAGGACAATGCCCTTACATGGTGGACGACATTGTTAATGCAAGGACGGGCACCCGCCACTTGGGTCTACTTCAAGCAAATGTTTGCATCTGCTTGGCTATCAAATGATTTTGAAGCCGACGTCATGACAGATTGGCACCCACTTACTTCGACTACATACAAAGGCTTGCTGGAGTACAATCGGAGGTTTTGTAAAGCGTTACTCTCAGTGACCTCCTAGAGATTTGTGCCATTGACAGAGCAACAATTGGGCCACATTGCATTTTTGGATGCAATCCCAATGGGGATAGATGGTCAGAAGACCAGTGGGAGCCCAACGGAAGCATCTCCTAAAAATTAGGAAACTGCTATTTTGGGCCATGAAATGTGTTCGCGTCAATGACCTTCGGATAGACAAGGGGAACATTTTAGAACTCTGCCGCGAAGTCAACTGGGCTACTAGTCGGGTGATTTTTAGACGGCAACCCCGAAACGGGAAAATGCTTGTAATCGCGCGAAGTGGCCCAAAATGCTGCACTTTCCTCTTGCAGAAAAATGGGCGCTGATTTTTGTAGCTGAGAGGCCTCATTTGTGAAAACTGTCATAGGTTAAGAGCTATGGAGTGCTTACTTTCCTCTCTATGTACAATGTGGTGCTAGGAGTGATGACCTACACACTACACACTGCTCTCTCTCTCCCCTATGTGCAGTTATGTGATGCCCCACAAGAGGGCTCTTCACTTGACTGATGTACAGTTGTGTGGGTTCATGCGCGATTGCCGAGGCAAGAACCTCTTGCACAGGTACTGGATTAGCTATTTGCTAATCTCCCGCAGGTACATGTGAATTCAGAGAGGTTTCACATTAGAAATCTCGTCCGATTCAAAGGGCAAGTAGCCCTACATGTGCGGGAGCTCGAGGACTTGCTATGTATGCAACCGGCTCGCAAAACGGAGCCCAAAACAGGCAATTACAGCCTGCTGTGTATTTTTACAGGTTTAGGGTTTTGGCCCTAAACGGTCCCTAATATCCCCAGGAGGTCCGAGGACGCGAGGGGACTGTTGTAGAGGTGATTTGGTGCATTTTCAGAGCAGGAAACAGAGAATTCAGCGTGCTGCAGATTCTCGCCAGGTTTAGCTAAGTGTCCGTATGCGTCGGGAAAGTCATCTATTGCGTGGGGATATTGTCTATGAAGTGTCCTAGTACAGTTATGCTGTCGAAATCGGGCCAGAACAAGTGATTTTGAGCTCGGATTATGCGGGATAGCTCGTAGAAAATCACATGTTTTATTCCCTCTGTTAATATATAAAGAAATACTGAAAAGGGCACCAATTTTGGGGCCTACAGGTTGTCGACGTCTGCTCGGAGCATTCTAGCTTCCGAGCCATGTGTGTGCTTAAGTGTTAATTCCCGTCGCAGCTTTCCTTTGCACGTTCTCTCTGTGTGTGTCTAAAGTAAAGAATTTCGGGTAAAGGGCAAAGCCTACCGCCCCACGGGCCCGTTTCAGAGACCTTCATACTTTTGTCAAACAATGTACACTCCTACTGCACTGAATCCTTATGTACATATGAAGCTAGCTCTATCATCACCCCTCTTTTGAGCACGTGTCAAGCCCTTTGACCTTTTCTCTACTTAAGTGATCTAAGTTGGAGAATACATGGGTTGTAAACCAAAAGCTTTTAGGTAAAGCTACAATATATTTGATGACTCTATCAATTCACTTTCATCCATCCATTTTGCATCCATAGGTGGATAGTTTTTGAACTTCATCAACTGTCTTGCAACTTTTCCCTCAACTTTTCTTTCTCTTGGCTTGTCCTCTAAAAGACTCGGTTGAGTCTTTAGCCTTCTCTGCATTTCCTGACGCCTGGGAAGCTTGAAGCTTTAAGAGCCTCTCCCCAAAATTCATGTAGGAGATTAGTTGTGGACAACATGCATCTGAATCTGTCACCAGCCAGTGCCAATTCCATTTTTGTTTATTTTCTCTTAATTTGGGAAATTTCGTTTGTTTTACCTTTTGGAAACACCCCTCTGGAAATCTAATTGCCCTGCATTGCATAGCCAGTGTGGAACTGTTCAGAGAGAGTCCAGGCCTGAGGGCTAAAGAGCACTAAGGTTGGACAAGGACTATGGTTAGCCAAAGTAGGGTCATTGGCTAGCCAAAGCAGAATCCTTTGCTACATAGGCTACATTTCAGTTCTGGGTGTGGCTGCAGTGTACAAAGAGGGTCAGATGACCTAGAAGAATGTAATGGCAGAAACTCCTAAATTTTAGGGGCTGCTATTTTTGGATGGCAAAATGTCTTCGCGTCATTACGTGCGGTTTGACATGGGGATCATTTTGTTACTTTGTGGCCAAGTCAACAGAGGCTGCAGGTGAGATATTTTTAGACCCGAGGGTCTAAAGCGGGAAAATGCACAAATGAGTGACACTTGGCACTCTGAGGCCAGTTTACTACTTAAAGAGAAGGCAAAAACGTGATTTTCAGCTGTGAGCTCGTTTTTGAGTGCTGTCACAGGTGGGAAAGCTTCAATGGAGTGCTGGCTTACCCTCTATGTACAGTGAGGTGCAGGATGTCATGACCTGCACACCTCTCATTGCTCTCTCTCTCTCCCATATTCTTTATGGTTATGCCCCTCTAGTGGGCTCATCAGATTGACCATGTACAGTCTTGTGGTTTGATGCTCTATTGTTGAGGCAAGAGCCTCCCTGAACAGGAACAGGAGTAGCTAACTGCTACTCCAAAGCAGAGAAACGAGAGGGTGATAACCTCTCAAGTAAACACACAAAAATCAGCACTGTTTTATTGCTGATTTTGGGCTATTTTGGGACTGTTTTGTGCTCGGAATCATGCCAGAATCAAGGGGCACGTAGTCCAAGGCATTGGGAACAGCGCAGGGACAGTTGACAACTGAAATTAGGTCAAAAACAGGTCCTAACCAGAAAATACAGCGGTCTGAAATTTACTGTTTTGCAGACGTATGGATGCCAGATGCATTGGGAACAGTGCCCAATCGTCAGAGAACACTTATGGGAAGTGTTGGGACTCAAAACAAGTGAAAAACCAGAAATTCCAGCGAGCTGTAATTGCTCTTTTTGAGTTGGAATCGGAGGGTTTATGCCAGTGGAAGTGAGTTCCAGAAGGGGAATTGGTTTCGCGCAAGTTTTGGGGCTGTTATGTTGCCGAAATTTAGCCAAATCAAGTGGTATCTAGTTGGATATAGACAAAGGATTCCCAGGTGTAGCGCGGATAATGTGTCGTGCTCTCTACAGTGGGTGGTCCTCAGTGCAATGTGCGTGACAATCTCACTCAACTGAATCTCAGACTGAACAGAAAAGAAACAATAGACGCTAACAGAGCTCACAAAGACACAACAGCAGACCAGAACATATGACTCGACTATTTCAAAGACTAATACAGCCCAGGACTCACAGGTAGAATGGGGGTGTCGAGGCTCAGATGTGCTGGGATGGTGAAGACGTGCTCTGTGTAAAGACCCACTCTAGATAACTCCGTACAAGATGATGCCACTGGCCGAAAACGACTACTCATATGTACCATCATCAAGAGCCACCAACAGCTCATAAAGAACATCATCTAAGTCTATCTCCACTAGGTGGCGGTGGTGATCTGGCCACGATGTCCACTAGACCACCCTGCCACATGTCTCTGCCCAAGTGTGAACCGACCAGACCAAAGACCAACTGACCAAAGCCCAATTGTAAACTACTGTCGTATGAAAGTGAAAGTGACACTGTAGCAGGCTACAGGTTGCCCGCCACAAGACCGCTGCCCGTCCCGGAGAGCGGAACTGAAGAACTGAAATATCAGCGATCTACTGTTGGTGGTCGGATAATGGAGGAGGAGGAGGCTTGTAGTAAGGTGGGTAAGGAGATGGAGGCCAAGTGTATGGTGAGGGGTAGTGGCCATGAGGAGGGTACATCGGGTATGGAGTAGCCACCCCATGAGCAACAGGCTGAGTCATGTGAGACGGTTGAGGGTGAATAGGTGGAGCTGGTGGAAACCCAGGAAAAGACTGCGCAGGCTGCGAGGGTGGAACAGGTTGTTGGAATCCCGGAAGCCGTAGAAGTCCTGAGGAAAGGATGGGGACTGGGAGGGGGAGGCCATAGAGGGACCCTGAAATTGTGATAAGACCAATCCTGTTGGTTTAGACTCCATATTGGTGGGATTTGCTTTCTCTGTTGTTTGAGAATCCCCTGAATGTGCTTTGGAAACGTCCGTCTGTGTCGGTACCTGTGTTGCCATAGCAGGAACTTGCTGAGAAACCGGGGTTGTAGTTGTAGCTATAGCTGGAACTGCCTGTGAAATGGCTACAGCTTGGTATTTTGCACAAGAAGGACATAGTGTATGTACCACTGGAGAGAGGTCCTAAACTGCTGCGGTCATATCATTTGCCTCGTTTAACTGTTTTTGTTGAGTGTGGACAATATGTTTGAGGTCCACTACCTGTTGAGTTAAGATTCTTATGCGATCTTGAGCTGTAGCAATGAAATTGTCCCTATCCATCGCTCGTTGAAGATGCGTTTGCACTTCCCTTGTCATATCGTCATAGCAAGCACGATGCATACCGTTGGTACCTTGCAATGAGAGGGCTGCATTGATAATCGTCGAAATGGCTCTTCTGTCTGCCTCTAAAATTCTATCGGCCTGAGGCGCAAAAGTATCATATATGTCATGCTTGTCAAATGTAGGCGCCTCAGAGCTAGATGCCCCTGCAGTATCCTAAGGTGCCCCAGGCATTAAGAGTAGTACGTGGTGCTGGCGACACAACTAGAGGTTGTGTTTTAGTGACTGCAACACTACTCACAAGAGGTGGTGTGAAAGTGGAGGTGGCCACAGAAGTAGACATACGCACTGCTGGTGTTGTAGTATGGACGTCAGAGATTTTGACCTGTGATTCTGAGAAAGGTAGTGTTGCCAGCTGCTCAGATGAATCTTTTTGTACCTTTGCCCTCTTGCGCAAGATGCCTTTCCCTTTGGCCATTTTGGAACGTTCTTGCTCTTTTGGATCATCTTGAAGGGTGAGAACTGCTTTTGCATCTGTCTTTTGCTGCATAATCTGTACTTCCCAATACATAATAGGCGCTGCATAGCAATTGAACCTTTCCGCTTTGCCTTTACGCTGAGTCCGAAAACGCTTTGCCCTGTCCTATAGCGCTATAAACAGCAAATTGTGAAATGGGTATGGCAGGCAGTGGTAGAGACAAAATAGAGCATCGCATATTGCTGGAGAACCTGGAGAAGATGGAACCCCTGTTCTTTCAAGTGCTCGCAGTAAAAAATAATACTGTAACATTGAATACAGTTGCTGACTCCTGTGATAGTGGATTCGAGAAGGTTTTTGTTGCGGGCAGAAGTGCCAGCACAGTCAATATTCCCATAGCCTATCCGATATCCTCTGCTGTAAGTGCAGTATCATTCAGCTTTGGAAAAGTTAGCAAGAGGGAACATAGCTTGGCAGTAGAGATATTGGCAGACAAATCGGTCTGAGCCAAATTTTGAAGACCCAAGTGCATCAGTTGTTGCTGAGAGAACACATCCTTGAGTGCTGGATTCGGAGTTTGTAGATGATATTTCATTATTAAAGGTACCTTGGAGAGGGCACCAGACGGACGAGGCACCTGGAGAGTGGTGACTCTGTCAGCAGTGACTGACTGCGGTGAATCTTCCTGTGAAGATTCCTCTGAAATCTGCTCTGAACTAGGAGTATAGTCTGATTTACTGTCAGAGCTATCCCGAGATGCAGAGGACTCTTCCTCTGATTGTAGATGCTTTTCCCTATTTTGAGTACGAACCATCTTACTAAACTGTGCGGAGACTTCCAGTGAGAAATTGGAGTAGCAGGGCGCAGGAGCTTCGGAGGCACCTGGCGCTGGGAAGACTGTGAAAACTCTTGGCGCTTCTGATATGAAGAAGTGGAGACTGATTTACTATTAAGTTGAAGCTAAAGTAGCTTTCCAGTTTTTTTTTTTTTTGTGCTTTATTAGGTTATTTGCTTTTGCGCAAGCCAAGGTTGGGGGCGGGCGAGGACCAAGGCCGAGAGTGGGCCAGGGCGAGGGGCTAGGGGCGAGGAACAGGGCAGGGGAAGGGGCGAGAGGATGGGAAGGGGCTAGGGGCGAGGGAAAAGGGGAGGGCAAGGGGTAAAGGGGCGAGGGCGAGGGGGTGGGAGGGCGAGGGCGAGGGCGAGAGGGAAAGGTGAGGGGCCAAGGTTGGGAGAGGCGAGGGCGAGGGGGAAAGGGCGAGGGGTGGGAGGGTTAGGGCGAGGGCGAGACGGTGAGGGGGGGCGAGGGCAAGGGGAAAGGGTGAGGGGCGAGGGGATGGGCGAGGGCGAGGGCGAGGGAGAATTAGGGCCAGGGCGAGAGAGTGAGGGGTAGTTTTAGGGCGAGGGCGAGAGGGGGAGGTTTAGGGCGAGGGTGAGAGGGGATGGGAAAGGGCAAGGGCGAGAGGGGGGCGGGAGGGTTAGGACGAGGGCGAGAGGGTGAGGGGGCTAGGGCGAGGGGCGAGGGGTGGGAGGTTTAGGGCGACGGCGAGAGGGTGAGGGGGATTTTTAAGGACGAGGGGATAGGGGGAGGTTTTAGGGCGAGGGTGAGGGGGTGGGGGGATTAGGCTAGGGGTGAGGGGGTGGGGAGATTAGGCTAGGGGAGGGGCGAGGGTGTGAGGAAAGGGCGAGGGGATGGGAGAGGGGGAGGGGGAGGGTTAGGGCTAGGGGAGGGGGAGAGGGTGAGGACGAGGGGGTGGGAGGGTTAGGGCTAGGGCGAGGGCGAGAGGGCGAGGGGATGGGAAGGGCGAGGGCGAGGGGGAAAGGGGGAAGGGAAGGGTTAGGGCGAGGGAATCGGAAAGGATGAGGAAGGCCAAGACTAGGACGAGGGCAAGAGTAAGGGGCACAGGCGAGGAGAGCGGGAAAGCGCTAGGGCGAGCATTAGGCTCAGGGGATTAGGCTTACGGGATGGGGTTGAGAGGAGAGACAACGTAGAGAATAGAAAAATAAGGAGGGAGTTTTTAATGCTTAGAAAACTAACCCAGAGACCTTAAAGATTTAGCTACAACCAGATAATAGAACGCATTGATATATTCGAGGTACTCAGAAGTGGCAGATAAAACGCGAATCTTTCATAAATAACTACCTCACTCAAAGATACAGAGGCATTTATGCATACCAAAGAACTGAGTTTCACTTGATAGGCAAAAGCTAAGAAAAGGAATTGAGTAGAGATTGAGGGGATTAGGTTATGTCCAAGAAAGACAGAGAGTGAAGGAGAGAGTTGATCCAATTTAGAATCAACCCCCTTGAGCTTAACAGAGTCTGCAGAAGGAGAGCTGTCTAAGGGGAGGATGATTTGGTTATTGAAATGTTCAGGAATCGGCGAAACTCCACACTTGATGTAGCTTGGTTAGACCCTTGAGCGGCAACTTAAGCATGATAGCATTTTATCCGAGATCCATTGACTAAAGGCAACGTAACTCCTTCGAGAGTGGCTAATTGTACAGCGCCGTGGGGTAGAATCTCCATCACCTTATATGGTCCTTGCCATGCTGGGACCAACTTCTTTGCTTTTTTCAGAAACTTGGCCTGATAAAGTAGGACCAGTGCTCCTTGCGTTATTTTCGGCTTCCTGAGATGGCGATCATGCCAGGCTTTACGACGAAGCTGCTCTGCTTCTAGAGCCAGTGAAGCCAAACTCCAAAAGGAAAAGACGAGAGACAGATGCCGACCAAATTTCCATTGGCACGAAGACTCCCCACTCGTGGGGATCCTGAGTTGAATTCAAAAGGTACTATCGCTTCCAAACCGAAAGCCAATTGAAATGGGGTGTGATTGGTTGTGGCTTTGAAAGAAGTTCGATAAGCCCAAAGTGTACCGTGGATAGCTTGAGCCCCAAGTCGAGGGATGAAGATGACATGCTTTCCGCAGGAGTGCTATCAGAACCTTATTAGTGCTCTCTGCCTGCCCGTTTGCTCTAGGGTAATAGGAACAAGATTTTCTGTGAAAAATCTTGGAGTTGGCCAGCAAGGTAGAAATTGTTTCATTCACAAAGTGACTACCCCTGTCACTCGTGATTTCCAAGGGACATCCAAACCTGCACAAAATATTTTCGTAGAGAAACTTGGCTACCGTAGTGCGAGTGTAGTTCGTTGTTGCAAGTACCTCTGCCCACTTTGTTGCGTAGTCGGTAGCCACCAAGAGATACTTCCGATTGCCGGGTTGGGCAGAGGGAGTAATTGGGCCTACAAAATCTATGCCCCATCTCTCAAAGGGTTGCCATGCCATAGAGACCTGCAGAGGACGGTTTGATTGTTTGCTTGGTTTAGGGCCACAGCGCTGACATACATCACATACCTTTACATAGGCAATTGCATCGCGGAAAATATAGGGCCACCATAAGCCACACTGGAGAATCTTTTGTGCAGTAATATGGCCAGGGTAATGGCCACCAGTGGGACCACTATGGGCATCCTCTAAAATATACTCGACTTCATGAGGGGAGACACACCGCCTCAGAACACCATCCTGCCCTGATTTGTATAGCTGGCCCCCAATTAGGGTGAAAGGCCTAGACTTCAGCAACAGGCGTCTCTTCTGCAGGGGAGAAGCATTCTCTGGGTAGAGGCCAGTAGAAAGCAGATGCAAAACATCGCCGTACCATTTCGTAGTGGTATCCACCTTAAAGAGACTGCTATCAGGAAAGTTGTCAGCTACCCCTGTTGCTTCTTCACCAGTGTGAACGCGAGAAAGGTGGTCGGCAAGGACATGATGTTTGTCGGGCCTGAGTACCACTTCGAAATCGAACTCTTGAAATAAGAGTAGCCATCACCATACTCTACCTGCAACCTGCGGCTTGTTGAGCAGATATCGCAGGGCATGGTGATCAGTAATAACTGTGAAGTGGACCCCTAATAAGTAGTGCCGAAATTTTTGCAGCGCATACACAATAGCTAAACCTTCCCTTTCTGTGGTGCTATAGTTGCACTCTACCTTGGTGAGTAGGCGACTTGCATAGTGAACAGGGCGATCCAGGTTATACTCCTTACTAGTGAGACGGTCCGGGGCGGGCAACAAGAAGAGTGGCCTCTAAGCACCCTTCTAGGCTCCCGTGCTGCTCAATTGGGTTGGGGTTGAAAAAACAACAAACACACACACAAACCCGCAACCTAACCCTACACAAATTTGGGGCACCACCTACTTTTGGATGCGAACTAGGACGCGTAAAGAGAGAGAGAGAGATGGTGCTCGGGCTGCTTTGAAATGTATCGGCAATGATCAAGCAAACACAATTATATATATAAGAAAGAGAGAGAAGGGGGAGGGGATGCTTGTTGCATTAACACCTTACAAATCTGTCATGACCAATCAAAGTGAGATTAGTATTTGTTCAACATAGCTTGAGTAAATTACACCACAACACATCACAAGAAAAGCCACCCCAATCACTGTCTTAAGGCCAAGGGAGTCCTCTCCACCCTGTCGCCCTCTTACAGTATGTGGAATTTATGGCTAAATTGATGACAACACCCAAAGACAAGCTATCAAGAACTTAAAAAACACCAAGACACTTACACATCATTGTTGTCCATTACTTTACGTTGGAAGAGAGACAAAGTATCTAAGCTTAGTCCAAATCCACCCTCCTTGATTCAGCAAATGTTGGGCTTACACTAATAGGAGAAATGATAGATTTCCTACTCTCAATTGAATGATCACTCTCTCTTACAATAGCATAGAGTTCCCTTGCTAATCACCCCTAATACAACAATTGCATATGCATAAGACAATGAGCTTCTACTCAAGAGCTCCTTCTAGAGAGGTTGAGCTTGGCTTCTCAAGCTATAGCATAGTGCTCTTGCTTATGGCTCCCCCCCTTTTTGTGCTAGCTACACCCTCCTTTTATAGCAATTTTGAGAGCTAGGGTTACTCCTCTAACCATGGTTGGGTTAGATTTTCAGCACTTATTTAATTTCTTTTGCTTGGAATTATCAAGAAGTTGGTGGGGATAGATGAAGAAGAGAGAGGGGAGAGAAGTGGAGGTGATAGGACTTTTCATAGTAGGTTAGTATTAGTAAATTAGTAGAGTTGGTATTTTTATTAATTTACAAATGGAATTGGATATTTACAATGGAAGTATCCATATAGGATACAAACAAGGAAGAAAAAACTCTTAAAAGGTAAGAAAATATGGATTTCCTACAATGTTGATGCTCCAAGTGTCTTGAGTAGGGTCAATTTTGACGCTTGTTGACGGTACATTTTTTCTGCACTCTTGACCTTCCTTGAGAGCCAAGGTGATTGAATATGAGTAATCAATCAACATGGTGCTGTCTTTCAAGAGAAGAGGCTGAATTTTGTGGTTTTCTTGATAGATATGGGTAATATGGAAGAGGAAAAATGAGACTAGGTGATCAATTTTGGAATGGAAGTGTGTGCAGGAGACATGAGTTCACCATGGTTTCTCTTATTCTTCAAGGTTGAGAAGAAGGTGAGTAGGGTGCACAGAGGAGTGGTGAGAGAGGTGGGGATGATGAGTGGAGAAGTGTGTGTGAAAGAGGAAAATGATAAAGTGGAAGAGGGAGTGTGGCTGCATAGCATGGGCAAACTAGGGTCCACCAATAAAATCATAGCTCGCAGTTCGTAGCTCAAAAAAATATGAAAAAAGTTAAGGTAAAAGTTCAGCCCACGAGCTACAACTTTGTTTGTATCACCTTTTCAAATTCGAGGAGCATGTGATGTTTAAAAATTCAACAAAACCGACTGTTTTTTTCCACTGCACAAAGTCTTTGTGAGGTTCTTCTTTGGATGATTCTTTTGAATACCTCCAAGAGTGAACCCCCCCATAGTGCATGCATGCATGCCATATACCCTTGATCTTATTTGGTAGGTCTATAATTGAAGATATTGTTGAGATCATGATATAAGTGAATAGTATAACTAAGAAAATCAAATATTGAGGGGTCTAAAAAAAATATGTACATGTCAAATATAAATAATATAGGTGGAAAAAATATAAAGGGGTCAAAATAAATCTCTCTCATTATAAGTCTACCATAAAAAGATGAATATTTTTTGTGGTCTAATTTATGAGAGTAATAGAGAATAGATGTAGGAAGGAAAAAATCACAATAGTGAAAAAATATAGAACTAGTTTTTTTTTATTTTTGTTGGGATGAAGTTACACCAAAAATAAGAGAAGCTTCCATGAAATTATTTTTATATGGAATAAAGAGTATGCAAAATGATAAGAAAAAATATGGTAATGGTGAGTCAATGTACATAGCATAAATAACACACCATAGGTAAAAATATTTAAATAAATACCAAAATAATTATGAAAAATCTTTTTATTTAGGCCCTATATATAATGAATTATTTACACACAAGTGGGCCATAATATACTTATAATTTTATTTTATTTTTTATTTTATTTTTTTGGCTCAACTAGCCCAGTGATTAGCTAATTGAGGGTTTTTAAGAAGATATGGGAAAAGTCCCCTAACTCACACACACCTATATACAGTGAAATGGTAGAGATAGCCACAGTGTTTGGATGATTTTGGTAGGGTGGATTAACTCACTATGGCAATTACGGATAGCCGAAAAACGGCTATCACTAGGTTGAGTTAGCACCGTACCCACAGCCAGTTGACTGGCATCTGTATACACATAAAAGGTGAGAGACCAATCGGAAGCTACTAAGATAGGCGCTTCAGTGAGGCGTTTTTTAAGGTATGCAAAAGCTTCATCCTCTGTCTTTGACCATTGAAAGGCAGCACTGGTTAGGCGGGTTAGGGGTTGAGCCACCTATGCATACATGTGTATAAACCTGCGATGATACCCTGTGTGGCCTACAAAGCTATGTACCCCTTTTGGGTTGATATGAGGTGGTAACTTTAAGATTGCCACAATCTTCTCTGGGTCAGACGCTAAACCTTTAGCAGACACCACATGGCCTAGAAGTGTGCCTTCAGTAACCAAAAAATGACATTTGTTAGGATTTAGCTTTAGGCATGCCTCTCTGCGCCTGAGGAAGACAGCAGAGAGTTGAGCGAGGTGTTCCTCTAGGTTTTCCACTGGGGTTGAACATTGAGCACCTGAGAAGGTCGAAAAATTGTCCATGAAGATGCGAAGGTGATCCGTAAGCAGAGGACAAAAGATGAGATATACAGTCCTATTGAAAGAAGGTGGGGCATTTTTCAACCCAAAAGACACTCGAGTGTATATAAAAATACCCTAGGGAGTCACAAACGTCGTTTTCAGCTGATCACCTGGATGGATGCCCAACTGATTGTATCCACTAAACCCATCCATGAAACTGTACAATACATGCCCTGCTACATCTTCGAGCACACGCTCAGTGAAAGGTGTTGGGAAACCATCTGGGATAGTTACCTTATTCAAAGCACGGTAATCAACGCACACACGGATTTTGTTGGATTGCTTCTTAGGCGCTATCACCATGGGTGATAACCACTCAGAGTGCTCCACAGGTACTATGATCCCTGCCTTTTGCATTTTTTCTAACTCTGCCTTGACCGCCTCAGCATACTTCGGGTTGAGCTTGTAAGCTCGGCCTCTTACAGGCTTAGCCCCTTCAACCAGAGGTATAGTGTGGACACCCAATTCTGGTGGAATCCCCTCTAAATCCTTATAGGACCAAGCAAAAACATCTTTAAAAGAGTGTATAAAAGAGACTACCTGATTTAGTAATGCGGGATGCTCCCATAACCAAGCTGCTAACAGTACGTGCTGAGGTGGTTAGGATCTCCCAGCTTGACTTCTCTGACCGGGTCCGGGAGTGTAGCTAGAGAGGGTGCTTGTGAAGATGAGAGGTGAGCTGCCTCTTGGAGCTTCAAGACATCATGTGCAGGTGTTTGATCGATTGGACTCTACATACTCTTCTTGTAACCATCCCTGTGGGAGCTCCTCGAAGGGTAAATCTTCAGATGCAAACGTCATGACAGAGTGCTTTTGAAGGGGGTCCGACTTGGGAGATGCTCCAGGAAGGGGGAAATCTTTGGCGAGTGCATGCATAGGAGATTTCTTCCCCCTTCGGTGGTGTGTTATAGGTTCCCCAAGATCGAGGGCTTCCATCGGCGGGTCATTCGAAGCATGAGAATTTGGGGCTGACACACTTACTTCTTCAACTGTTGTACTGTCTGCTGTAGTACTTTGGATATCTGTGTCCTCCTGAGGATTTTGAAGAGAGAGTGTTACTGGCGGCACAGGTAAGTTTTGAGTAGAGACCATGTAGCATGGCATCGAAGTGGTAGCTTCCAACCACTGGAGCAGGTCCTCGTCAGACCCGTCAGGTGGGATGGGATGCTCAGGATCAGGGTTGGACTGTACTGACAATGAGCTGTGCTGAGCCACTGGATCCATCCCTCCTTCAAGCCGGATTGGTTGCATTTGGGAGCCAGGAGTGTGTATCCACATGGCGTCGTTTCCCCAATCATGAAGTGCCTTAGTATGCTGCAACCATGGTCTACCAATCAACAAAGGAAATCCTCCCTCCACCTGAGGAAGACTGACCACCACAAAATCCAAGCTAAATGTGAAGTCTTGTACCTTCAAAGGCACCTTCTCTACTATGCCCACAGGATAGACTGTCCTCTGGTCTGCCAATGTAACAGTGAACGGAGCAGGGCGAGTAGGCTGCAGACCTAAGGCTAACATGGTAAATTCAGGCATTAGATTGATTCCAGACCCACCATCCACTATGACGCCTGAGAATGACTGCCCAAGAATAGATACAGTAAGACATGGACTTTTATAGTCGGTGAGGGGAGCAGCTGGATATGAAATCATGTAGGACTCCAGGGGCTACACATGTAGGTGCCCGCCAGTACGCCCTGTACCAGGGTACAAAGACTGAATTATAGAGAGGGTGTCACTTCTCAAGGTTGCATCTAGCCGGAGCATCTCATAAAGAGACACTTGCTGAAAGGTGTTCTTCAAGATTGCTTCCGCTGTGGGCCTAGCTTCTACAACCTGGGCCTCCTCGAAAACTTTGACCTGTTACAAGTCAGCTACTGCTGCCAGGAAGGCTCCATCAATGTCCGAAAGCATAGAGATTGGCCTATTCTTTGCACCACTTACGGATGTGACATTTTGAACAGGTTGCTGAAGCGTTGGACCGGATGGTCCCGTTGGCAAACTTAAACCCAGGGCTGCTCTTTGTGCTCGAGTGAGCACCCCAATAGGCTCTGCTGCTTGTTGTGGCTGAACTGTATGTGTAGCAGGTGCTGGCTGAGGGGTGGTGTTCACTGTGATCAAATTGATTTTCGGGAATGTAAACTCTTGTTGATTTTGATTTGGGCCTAAAGATAAGGATGCCCTTTGTTTGGGACAATCTTTACTGTAGTGGTCCTTAGACTCCGGACAATGTCTGCAAGGAGGAGACCCTTTAGGTAAAGGACACTTACTTTGGTGCCCATATTCACCGCATTTGTAGCATAGGATTGGTCGATTAGACGGACGAAACGGGGGACGAGGTGGTCGCTGCTCTTGTTGTTGCATGGTGCTGGAGGCTGAGGTGTAGAAACTTTGGGGAACTGAGGGAGTACTGGCATGATAAAAGCTGTGGGGTACAAAGTTGTTGTGCATGCCTTGCTGCATAGGGGGTGTTGTCAGCAGAGGAGGCAACGGGTTTTGATGGCCGTAGGGTGAGACCATGTTGGATGCAGGTGCTAGCCCTTGTTGGAGAGAAGGACCTAGATTTTTTTGTATTTTCCACAATCCTTTGATAAAGTAACAATCCTTATCTTCGTGCCCAGATTTTTCGCAGAAGTGGCAATAAGCCCGAAGGGGACAGTCCTGTGGAGGATGTCCAAGAGAGCGACAAGAGCTGCACCATACCATAGCTTTGGTCTCCTGCTGAGACCGAAGCTCTTCTAGTTCTCTCTTGATTTGATCGAAAGCCTATAGGTGCGATGGTTTCTCTTGTCTCAGAGAGATTGATTTCTCTTCTTGGAGGGCGCGTTGTAGTTTGAGAGCTTCGAGTTCCCTGCGCAAGGAAGTCAAAGGATCAGCAGGACTTCCTTCGGAGAACACAGAGGGAGTATCTATGTGAGGAGAGTTGTTGAACAGCTTCCTAGCCCCCTATATTCTAGTAGCAGCTGCGATGAATTCCTCCAGAGTGGCGTCAGGTCGGAGGCTCTCCCGGAGTTTTTGCTGAGAGTTTTTTGGAAGCGCCTTCTCCACCCACTTCTTAACCATGAATTCATCGGGTTGCTGGGGAAGCTTGGCAACCAGAGACTTGGTTTTGGTCATAAGCTCCGCAAAAGTCTCCTCTGGCTGGAGCACCATGTTGGCCAACTCATCCAACACTTTCTCTTGGTAGTCACCCGGCTTGAAAGCTGCACAGAACTGTTGTCTTAAGTCTGCCCAAGTTGCAAAATGATTCTTTGCAAACTGGCTGTATCATTTGTCTGCTAAGCCGTCCAAGGTGGATGGAAAAAGTACCAGATAAGCATCTTCCCTGTTAAGACCACGTCCTCTACAGAGAGATACGAACCTCCATGCATGGTCGTCCGCATCTTCCGAGGAGAGTCCTTTGAAGGTGGGGAACTTGATGTTTACCTTGGCCAACACGCTAGCCAACGCCTCCATGGCCCCTTGTTGTAGCAGAATAGGAGAGAGCTTTACTCGAGAAGGTGATCTGGAAGATGTGGAACCGGATGAAGGAATGGGGAATGAAGGAATGGGAGATGAAGGAATGGGGGATGGCGTATGTGGAGGTAAGGTTGATGAGGTTAATGGACTTCTACTAGATACCACCGGGCGTCTTCTCTTATAGTGCTTCAGAGGGCTCAGTAATGTGCTTTGACGCTCAACTGACCGCCTTGTATGTGTCATGCAATGAACAGTGAACAGCACAGGTCTAACACAGAACAAGTGAGGATAGTGACTAGACCACCTGGTCCACGACCAGTGACTAGACCACCTAGCTGGCAGGACGAGGAGGGCTGGACCAGGGCGAGGACTAAACTAGGACCAAAGACAGGACGAGGAGGGCTGGACCAGGGCGAGGACTAGACCAGGACCAAAGACCAAGGGCCAAGGACGAGGACCAAGACTTGGACCAGGGCGAGAGAGGACCAGACTTGCAGACTATCTACACAGTGTAAGCAAGTGTGCAGAGCCAGGTAACAACCGATTAGCTTCACGATTTTATCCCCACAAGAGTGAGACTTCCTTTGAGGTCCCACAGTGATCGCCAAAATAAGAGCACCTGTAGCGCGGATAATGTGTCGTGCTCTCTACAATGGGTGGTCCTCAATGCAATGTGTGTGACAATCTCACTCAACTGAATCTCAGACTGAACAGAAAAGAAACAATAGACGCCAACAGAGCTCACAAAGACACAACAGCAGACCAGAACATATGACTCGACTATCTCAAAGACTGATATAGACTCTTGCGTGGCAACACACACAGCTCCAGCCCAGGACTCACAGGTACAATGGGGGTGTCGAGGCTTAGATGTGCTGGGATGGTGAAGACGTGCTCTATGTAAAGACCCACTCTAGATAACTCCGTACAAGATGATGCCACTGGCCCAAAATGACTACTCATATGTACCATCATCAAGAGCCACCAACGGCTCATAAAGAACATCATCTAAGTCTATCCCCACTGGGTGGCGGTGGTGACCTAGCCACGATGTCCACTAGACCACCCTGCCACGTGTCTCTGCCCAAATGTGAACCGACCAAACCAAAGCCCAACTGTAAACTACTGTCGTATGAAAGTGAAAGTGACTGTAGTAGCAGGCTACACCAGGACTCTACTTTGTAAATTTACCCTCTCAAAGTATAAAGAAATACCGAAAGGGGCGCCTATTTAGGGGCCAATCTAGTGTCTGACTCGCATACAGATGCATTCTAGCATCTGTATCCCATTCCCCTCTCTTGTGTCATTATAGCACAGGTAGAATAGACGACTAATAATGGGTGAAAGCTAAATCAAAGTTTGAAGTAAAGTCTACCGCCCTTTTTGAAGTTAACAGGCCGGTTACATGGTTCCATCGACGGGATTAAATCACTTTTTCCTCAAAAAGTGAGCCTTGGTCAGTTTGGGTTAAAGACACAGAGAGAGTTTGGGATGACCTTGAAAACACAAAGAGTTTGAAAGTAGATCGAGTGGATTTACAGGTGAAAAAGGCTACGACAATCTTTCTTTGGATACAAGTGAAAAAGGCTACGAGTCTTTCTTTGGATTTACAGGTGAGAAAGGCTACAAGAGTCTTTCTTTAGATACAGGTGAGAAAGGCTAGGAGTCTTTCTTTGGATACAGGATGGATGGCAACAAGGAAGAGGGTTCCTCTTCAAAGGATAGACAGCCTATTCCAACTGCACATGAAATTGGCGAGAGTTCAGGCCAAGCAGAGAAAGATTTGCAGATTGTTACTACTGTGACCATGTTCAAGCAATTGATGGAGAATCCAAGATTTATGGAGTTTATACAATCTTCATCAATAGCACATCAAGTTCAAGGCAGTTTTGGCATGCCAAGAACAGTGTTTAGGGGTATGCAAGGCATGGTGCCCAACCCCATGTATGCAAACATTGGTTTGCACCCAGGATTTCAAGGCACACAAGGTCAATTTGGGGTGTCACAAGGCAACTTGGGTATGGCTGGTTTTTCAATCCCATCAGTGAATATGACACCTTGACATCAACATGTTACTAGCCAAGGAGTACAGATGGCTCCCACACGTGTATCCATTATGCAAACTGTCTCTTTTGACAATTTGGAGTCAATGGATAAGCTAAAGCAATACAAAGAAGATAATCAGTGAGTCCATTGACACATTCAATGGCTTTGATGAGAGGACAAAGGTTTTCTCTTTCCTCGAACAGTTTGACAAAGCATTTGTTGGAAGGAGTCAGGAAAGCTGCCACTTTTCTGGAAAAAAATGCAAGTCAGTGGTGGAATACACTGTTGTTACAAGGACAGACTCCTTCCACTTGAAATGATTTCATACAGATACCGAATTAGCTAAAGGCTAATTCAAAACACGTACAGGATGATTTAACAAGATTTCTTGCGAGAAATCTCATGTAAGTCAAAGGGAAAGTAGTCCTACTGATGCAGAAGATCAAAGGCTACGAATTGGTGCGATTCGCACGCAAAACAGAGCCCGAAAGAAGAAAATACAGCATGCTGTATTTTTCTGCAGATTAGGGTTTTGACTCTATTTGATGCCTTTTTGTCCCAAGAGCTTCAAGGAAGCTAGAGGACAGTAATACAATTGATCTGGAGCATTTTAGCAGCTAAAAACAGAGAATTCAGCGTGCTGAATTTTCAGGACAGGTTTGCAAAAGTGCTCTATTATGCGTGGATAATCACTTAGATATGTGGATTTTTGGTTGTGAAGGTTTCTATTACACTTATGCTGCCAAAATTGGGTCAAATCAGCCCAATAAAAGTGACAGCATAAGGGTAGATCACAGGTTAATCTCCAAAGATCAAGATGAAGAGCAGAGAAAGATTGTTTTCGATGCTCAGTATGCAAATCAGTGATATTGCATAAAGGCTGAAATTGCCTGAGAGTTGGAAGATTCACAATGTGTTTCACGTGAGTCTTCTCAGACCCTATGTGGGTGATGTGCCAGAAGATATGCCAGCTGAAGATCAGCCGGAAGTCGAGGAACTTGACGAGATCTTGGTCCCGGAACAGATTTTGGCACATAAAGAAAGAAAAGAAAAGGCAAGGTTGCAAGGTGCTGTTTGGTAAAGTTCAAAAGCTGTTCACCTCTGGATGTCAAGTGGATGGAAAAAAGTGAACTTGCAGAGTCACTAAAAGTATGGGAACTTAAAACCTTGGTTTGCAACCCACCTTGACCCCTTGAGATTCAGAGCTACATGGATTGTCAGTGTGACAATGGCTTCTGAAAGAAATGATATACATGTTACTTAGTGGCAGAGTGTGACGCTTCCACTATGTCATTGGGACACGGTTCATACGTAGGCAATACATGTTTCAACGAGGTGTTGACTGTGAGCATGTATGTGTCGTACATGTGTCGACACGATGTCCGGACACCCGAGTGCTCACTGTAAGCATGTACGATATAGGTGCAAAAGAGGACGTTTGAGATTTCAAGAGGGGGGTATGTCACCAGCTAGTGGCAATTCCATTTTTGTTTATTTTCTCTTTCTTTGGGAAATTTCGTTTGTTTTACCTTTTGAAAACACCTCTTTGGAAATCTAACTGCCCTGCATTGCATAGCCAATGTGGAACTGTTCAGAAAGAGTCCAGGCCTGAGGGCTAAAGAGCACTAAGGTTAGACAAGGACTATGGTTAGTCAAAGTGGGGTCATTGGCCAGCCAAAGTGGAATCCTTTGCTACATAGGCTACATTTCAGTTCTGGGTGTGGCTGCAGTGTACAAAGAGGGGATGACCTAGAAGAATGTAATGGCAGAAACTCCTAAATTTTAGGGACTGCTATTTTTGGACAGCAAAATGTCTTCGCGTCATTACGTGCGGTTTGACATGGGGATCATTTTGTTACTCTGTGGCCAAATCAACAGAGGCTGCAGGTGAGATATTTTTAGACCCGAGGGTCTAAAGCGGGAAAATGCACAAATGAGTGACACTTGGCACTCTGAGGCCAGTTTACTACTTAAAGAGAAGGCAAAAACGTGATTTTCAGCTGTGAGCTCGTTTTTGAGTGTTGTCACAGGTGGGAGAGCTTCAATGGAGTGTTGGCTTACCCTCTATGTACAGTGAGGTGCAGGATGTCATGACCTGCACACCTCTCACTGCTCTCTCTCTCCCCTATTCTTTATGGTTATGCCCCTCTAGTGGGCTCATCAGATTGACCATGTACAGTCTTGTGGTTTGATGCTCTATTGCTGAGGCAAGAGCCTCCCTGAACAGGAATAGGAGTAGCTAACTGCTACTCCAAAGCAGGAAAACGAGAGGGTGATAACCTTTCAAGTAAACACACAAAAAATCAGCACTGTTTTATTGCTGATTTTGGGCTGTTTTGGGACTGTTTTGTGCTCGGAATCATGCCAGAATCAAGGGGCACGTAGTCCAAGGCATTGGGAACAGTGCAAGGACAGTTGACAGCTGAAATTAGGTCAAAAACAGGTCCTAACCAGAAAATACAACGGTCTGAAATTTACTGTTTTGCAGCCGTATGGATGCCAGATACATTGGGAACAGTGCCCAATTGTCAGAGAACACTTCTGGGAAGTGTTGGGGCTCAAAACAAGTGAAAAACCAGAAATTCCAGCGAGCTGTAATTGCTCTTTTTGAGTTGGAATCAGAGGGTTTATGCCAGTGGAAGTGAGTTCCGGTAGGGGAATTGGTTTCGCGCAAGTTTTTGGGCTGTTATGCTGCCGAAATTTGGCCAAATCAAGTGGTATCTAGTTGGATATAGACAAAGGATTCCCAGGACTCTACTTTGTAAATTTACCCTCTCAAAGTATAAAGAAATACCGAAAGGGACGCCTATTTAGGGGCCAATCTAGTGTCTGACTCGCATACAGATGCAGTTAGCATCTGTATCCCATTCCCCTCTCTTGTGTCATTATAGCACAGGTAGAATAGACGACTAATAATGGGTGAAAGCTAAATCAAGGTTTGAAGTAAAGTCTACCGTCCTTTTTGAAGTTAACAGACCGGTTTCAGACTCTCTCACAAATTGTGCGATTATATCATTCAACTACGCCATTTGATGCAGGCTTATCAGGAACTGTCAATTCCCTCTTAATGTCATACATCCACAAAACTTATTGAACTCATTAGAGAGATACTCTCCCCCATTATCCGTTCTGATTGCTTTCAATTTAACCAATATGGATGGTAACAAAAGCATGAAACCATTTCAAAGCATTCAACACTTCAGTTTTGCTCTTTAATACATACACCCATGACTTTTTACTGAAATCATCAATGAAAGTAGCAAAATACCATGCACCCAATGTGAATTAACAGGCATAGTGCGTACATCAGAGTGTACTAAATCAAGAGCATTAGACTTCTTAGCGACCCCAAAGTAATAAGAAGACTTCACATGTTTTCTATAAATACAATCATTACAAAAGTCGAGACCAGGGCCTTTTACATCAAATCTCCCTAAAGAGAAGAGAACCTGAAGAATTTTCTAGCTCATACAGCCAAGTCTTTTGTGCCAAAGCTCTATTTGAGAATGGACTTTAGCTACAACCAAAAACTTGCTAGGTAATGCTTCACGATACAAATAGTATAAAGTAACCTTCTTGCTGCCTTTTACAATCAGCAAAGAACCCTTCTGTACTTGCCAAGACCCACCACCAAAAGTAGTGAAATAACGTTTAGCATCTAGCTGCCCCACAAATAACAAACTTTTCTTTATGCCAAGGACATATCTCACGTCTTGCAAAACCAGCTCTTGGCAGTTTTCAAGAGCCAAGTGAATGGTGCCCGCACCCTCTATTTCACATGCATGGTTGTTGCCTAAGTAAACCTTGCCTAGGCAACCTTTAGCATAGAAAGAAAACGACTCCAAAGAGGGAGTAATGTAAAAAGAGGACTCGTTGTCCACTATCCAAGATTGGGACAGCCCATCATGAGCTGAAAGTAAAGCATCAATCACTTCCCTTTAAGTGATGTGCATATTACCTATTGTTGCCATAACATCTCCATTAAAGCATGAAGCTGCACAACAAGCACTTCTTCAGTGTCAGGAAGCTCTTCAACGACCACACTAGATGCGACATTTGCTTTTGCCACTTCTTTTGAGGAAGAGTTGTCATCATCTTTCTTGTCATCCTTTGTTTTCTTTCCCTGTTGTGTCTTTCTTTTTTGCTCTTTCTTCTTGTAGTATCGGCAATCAGCCTTTTTGTACCCTTTACGTCCATATTGATAGCAAGTAACATCCTTTGTTTGCCCTTGCTTCTACTTCTACTTTTACCTTTACTTGTTGCATTCCCCCTCTTTTCAGATCTGCCTCTAACTTGATAAGCTGAGCCATTG
This sequence comes from Adiantum capillus-veneris, assembly GCF_014529385.1. Taxonomy (NCBI): domain Eukaryota; kingdom Viridiplantae; phylum Streptophyta; class Polypodiopsida; order Polypodiales; family Pteridaceae; genus Adiantum; species Adiantum capillus-veneris. The sequence goes on from NC_140952.1 coordinate 34,194,162, forward strand.
CTTTCACCACTAGACTTCCTCCTCATTTCTTCATTCAGGATAGAGTCCCGAACACCATCAAAGGTTAAAGCAAAGTTGTTGCTAAGTGAAACAACCAAAGATTCCCAGATATCGGGTAAAGTCATCAACAAGAAAATAGCCTTCAATTTATCATCAAAGCTGGCAGACTTGAAACCTACAACTAACTCAAAATCCCGTGAAAGAACTCAAATGCTCAGATGCTGGCTTAGCATCCAACTCCATGTTCACAAGTTTACGCATAAAGTGCACTTGATTCACAGGAGTTGTATTTTCATAAGTATCCTTTAGCTTATTCTATATAGCATAAGCCATATCAAGACGATAAATGTCTCTAAGTACATCATCAAACACAACCATTTTGATGTTTGCAATGGCCTTCTTGTTGAGTCTAGCCCAATCCTTATCCGGCATGGTTGCAGGCTTAGTTTCCAAGAGCGCATCATCGCAGTCCTTGAGAAACAAAATGGCTTGCATTTTGTCCTTACACAGATCAAAGCTTGTACCATCAAACCTCTTGATTTCAAGAAGGGATTTAGTGTCACTGCTATCAGAAACATTAGTAGCCATATTTTAGCAATGCACTTAAGGTACAAATGCTGCAATTTATGACAGTAAATAACCAGCTGAATATTCATCCAAATGCATTCCAATTTCTCAGGAAGATTAAGAGCAAGGATCACCACCAGTACGCCCCAAATGCATATACAGCAGTAAATGTGATGATTTTCAGCAAAGTAGCTGAAATTTCAGCATACATAACACGCATGCATCACTGTCGAGTGATCCGACTTCAGTAATATTACCATAAATACATTTGCAATAATCCCAGATCTACTAATGATCTCTAGAACAGTTGCAACATGAATATTCAGCAATATATTAACTCGATGAGAGTTACCCAACACATGTAATGCATACATAAAAGTTCGTATCAATTTCTGATACGCAAAACATCAAAGAATCTCTGCAATTTCTCCAAATTCTCACAAATAGGAGGTAAATACGCAGTTTACAACACAAAATTTGCTTCAATAATATCCCCAAAGTGTACTACACATATCAGTTTTGCCAAAATCCATAAATTTCAGCAAAAGCCCCAGAACTTTTCGCATCAATTTTGCTGAAATCCATAATTTCAGCAAAAGCCCCAAAATATCACTGACAACACTTTCCCAATCGCATTAATACATAATCCCAAGAGAAAAATACGGGGATATCCAGAAAAATTTTGACAAAGTTTGCAAAAGCCCCAAATTTCTCAGGTTCGTACGTGCACAATGTCAATGAAATCGACTCAGCTGAGTGAAACTTCACTGATGCATGAAAAGCCCCAAAATTTTCGAAGCTTCTATGCACCCAATCTGCAATTTTTGACTCAGATTTTGCTATTGTGCAAGAACAGCACGAGGGCTCTTAATTCACAAGTGAATTGAGGTTTGCCTTGTCCTGAGTGAAAAGATTCGGGCTGCCTCAGCTCTGCAAACAACTTGTGCATGCAGCATTTTGATTTTTCTGGCTGCTGTGTGCGTGGAAGTGAGTGGAACACGAAGGCTCTGTTACCAATTTGATAGAGCACCAGGGGTTGCAGGGTGTTGGAGCGTTGTAGAGCAGCGTACAGCACAGAAGAACTAGCGTGAGAGAGAGGACGAACGCAAAGATAGTGTGTACTGTTTCGATAGCACACAAGGAATCAAAAAATAAATTTTATATGCTTTAGGGTAAAGGGTGTGTTCACACCCTGTGTGAGTTTATACTTGAGGTGAAGGGCCTTTACACCCAGCATCACAACAACATAACAGCCTTGACTCCCTAATCTATTCCCAGGAGATATTGGAGCCACCATCGAACAGGAATCACAAACTTCTTTAGAGCTGCCACTGGACACCGAGAGGAGTTACTACCACAGCAGAGCTCGTCGCCTCACACCAGAGGCACATTGATCGACCGAGCGATTGAGCTGGGGAGACCCAGACGCCCACGATTGCGGAGGACTACACAGCATCGACGGAGGCTGCATCAGAGGATTCGGATCACTTTGGCTCGACATGCACGACGCCCGATCAAACTACTGACCATGGAGGAGATTGATGAGATCCACCAGCGACCAATGCTGGATCTCCTGTGATCTAGCTATCCCAGCTAGCTGTTTAGCTACTTAGTTCACACCTAGCAGTTCAGGATTCCATAGTATTTTATGTTTTCATTTTGTCATTTTGTCATCTTGTTACTCTGACTTTGTATCAGATCCACCACATTGTAACTTTCTGGTCTCATAGGTCACTCTGGCCTTTTGAAGACGTTAATATAACATCTCTCTCTCTCTCTCTCTCTCTCTCTCTCTCTCATAATAAAATAAACATCTTAAGGACAAAGCCTCAAGATAAATGTACAAAGCTGATCATCATAGAGATGTGATCCCCCAAAATGTCCATAAAAATAACCTATAATTGCCCAAGATTACTTCTTGGTCTTCAACATGAGTCTCTCAAAATTTCGAACATATACATTTCTTAGCGATCAAAGCTCTCATACCATGTCATGAGCACAGCAAGAGGAACATCATCTCTATCGGAATTGCATGAATGTACAATAGTATCCCCAGGAACCCTATGGGGCTCAACAAAAGCAGGTGGTATCTCATCCGAAGAAGAGCAAGCCTACAGACGTCATTGTGGAGGCTCTTGCACACTAATTGGAGGCACCTCTATCTAGGGAAGGGTCAAACAGTGTCAAGCCTTTTTGAGGACGCAAAAATTGAACCAAATTTTTTTAAAAGCTTATCAACTTACATTTATGCATGGTATATGGATGGCGCAATGTACATACTATGCATTGCACTATCCACATACATATTGTACATAACTTCGTGCATTCTTTGACAGCGGTCGCCTATGTACATGCTTTTTGGGAGTTGGTTCCTTAGATGCAACGCCTTTTTTCTTGGGATGCTTTAAAACATGTAAAAAAGGTTTCTTTGATGTAAATAAGTGATGTCCAATGTGGCCAAGTTGGCATCTCGCCTAGAAAGTTTGTCATGTGCAATGATGGACTTAATGTAGAAACTGGCGTGCAGACCCGTCAAAAATGCATTAAAGGCCATTGAAAGTGTACGTATATGGGGTTCCGCCTTTGGAGCTGAAATATGATTTGGGACTTTCCTCACCTATATTAGATTTTTTGGCTCTCAAAAGGTCATTTTAGGGTTTAAAATTGTTAGACAGAGCGGTAACACTATCTAAAAAAAGATAAAAATGGGACAAAAGTCATGGAAAATGAGTGGCATCTCACAGTGCCATGACAATCAAGTTGGTGGAGGGAGGGGGGGGGAGGGGGGGGGCGGGGCGCTTGCTTAGTTCAAAACTCAACACTTTTATGCATTATTAAGGAGAAGATCAAAGCTTCTATGTGGTGCTCCTATGTAGTCCAACCTTCCTTCCTTCATATTTTGGGGTGTGTGAGGGAGTAAATTAGGGTCTCCTCTCTTCAAATTTGTATGTAGGGTTGTGTATGAGAGTGTTGGAGCTCTCATAGATGTGTGTTGGTGGAGAATTGAGGGGATTTTCTGCAAAACAAATTAGAGCTACGACTGTCTCATAGGAGACGAGGCTAGATGATTCGATAAGAGAGATTGGAGTTTTTTGTTGTTCTTGAAGGTTTTTGGAAGTGGATGGTTTTTGGCTGAGAAAATGGTGTTTTTGGTGTTTCTCTTTGTTGGCTTGGTTGGAGTGTCCTCGAAATTCCAAGCCCAAGCTTCACAATTCGTCCCATAAGTGTTTTGGGTTAGCGGGTGCTTGTAATTTCCAAAAGGCGAGGCTTGAGTTGGGAGAAAGGAGACCACCTTGTGTGTTTGGCTGAGGTTTTATGTTTTGAGAGTGTGTTTTCCAAACGGCAAGGAGGCTAAGCTATAGAGGTGCCCCAAATTTTGCTTCCCTTGTCAAAAGCAATGAGAGATTGTTATTAGGCAGTGGGAGGTGTCGGGTTGTGACCGATAGGGTTAGAGCAGCTAAAGAGTTCAGCACGAGACTTCTGCACAACACACCTCACATCACAAAAGTATGGCGCTTCGGAGATGAGAAGCTGGCTTATAGCCCCATGCGGTGCATCCATTCATAAATTGGTAAAATTGCTGCAATGAGTGGTGTTGAAGTAACAAGGAATAGATCTAAATGCAAAATGAGCAAATCATATATTAGGTATGATACTGACCAATCCAAAAACCAACTACCACACATGCATGGACAAAGACTACTCCAACAAGTACTCAACTTAATCTAAGGTCTATAAAAAGCAAGAACAATCTATTCCTAGCATGAAACATACCTCATATAAATGGAATGGTACAACAATGCCAAGGCACAAAATAAGCCAAAATGGAGTATAGAATAGAAAGAAAAGCTCCCCCCATCTTTTGCTTGGTGTTGAAGCAAGCCATAGACTCTCTGATTTTTTCTGATCTACACACACTCAAACATGGTAGGGGACAAAAAACTTGAGTTGCACACAAAAACAAAAAATTAACTAGCATGAGTGACAAAAAATCATTCAAAAAAGAGAAAAACCTAAGTTAACCTGATAATTCCCTCATGTATCTCCCAATATGAAAGGTGTTAGTTTTCGATCTTTAACATTGTCTAAATATATCACAGGACATTCATCAAAGAGTTACAAGTCAATCACTCGTGTGAATCAAGATGCAATCCTCACCGTTAAAAGGAACCTAAGATCGCATAAGCGAGGGAAGGTGTACATGACCACCACAAATGACAAGGGCAACTACACCCACTCATGTCTACCCATAAAAGTAGCTAAGTTATTTAGTATATTATAGAAATCTCCAAAAACTACAACAAAAGAAACTACTAAAACTGTTTGCCCTTGTTCTTTAGAGAGCATAGAAATGTATTAGTAAATGATGTTGCTACTAGAAGTGATAACTATACGTTGTAATCATACATTTTTCAAAAAGCTTTAGGTTGCACTAAGAATGATCTTGCTCCTAGAACGAAGCAGTTAACTAATTATTGTGAACGTAAAAACTTTTTACAAGATGAGGGATTTGATTTGAACCCTCCCAATATAGTCCATGGCATACTACAAGTTTACAAAAAATGAAAGACAAAACTTGAAAAATTAGAAGGATCCTGCCCTATTCAATACGTGCTATTCATTATAAAGTTTCTAATAATTTTTACTCGTGTCCATTTTGTGTTTAAAATTTCTCAGAGGCATATTAACAGCACAAGCAGACACTAAAAAGAATAGAATGGATTCAAAATGAAGTCCCCATGCTCTATTTAGAGACAAAAGGAGTGAAATCGAGTATCCTTGAGTCCTTACAGCAAGGTTGATACTTAATTTGACAAAAAGATGCACCTAGTAGGTGTAATCACTGGGCATCTTGTGTAATTTTAAGTTTCTACACCAATACATGTATGCTAACCTACAGTATAAACACTACTCGCCTTTCTCCTAAAATGGTTTGTAGGGAAAATTACTTGGAAGACGAAGATGCGGACGCTCACTGCTGTTGACCCTCGCCATCGCGCACCCTCCCCTTGACCTTCCTTGTTTGTAGCCCTCCCCCCCCCCCCTTCTCCCCCTCCCGCTGCTCGTGCTACCTCCTCCTCACGCAACCCACCCACCCCGAACCCTGCTTCAAGTTTCCTCGGTCCTGCCTCACAGCCCCTTCCCACTTGAGCTCCCTGCGGGCTGATTTCAGCCTATTGGTAGCCTTCCACATCATCCTTGCCTTCTTTTTCAGCAACAGACACAGAATCGCGGCCCCTGCTTCACCTTAGAGGAACTCTATTAAAGCCCCCTCGTCCAACACCACCGAGCGGACCCTTCGACTTGCTCTTTCGTCAAAAGAGCACGTGAGCCTGATGGCCGAGGCGGAACGTCTTCAAGCCACCTCGGTCATCTGCAAGATCGTTGGCACACGGCCCGGCAAAGGTGAGGTTCGAGACGTGATAGAGTTTGAGTCTCCAGGGATCGCAACCAAAGTGATTTCGATGAGCCCTTTCAGCATTTGGCCGAGCTTACTTCAGACAGTAGCATCATGGCCTCGACCCGGCTTCAAATGTGCCTATCTCAATTTGCTTTCCAAGTTTGAGACAGGAGTACCTCCCCCTACTTTCCAGGATCAGTTCCATGATTGGGATGGTCTTCGAGAACCCACCCACTTCAGCTTCAGTTGTGGTCAAGGCCACAGGGTTACCCTCTAGGCGGGTTCTTGTTCGGGACGCGCACACATTCCCGAAGATGGTTTTACTACCTCGGGTGAGCAGTGGTTGTGGATCAGACAGAATGTGGAGCATTTGGGCCTCCCAGACCAGTGTTTCATTTGCAAAGAGATCGGCCATCTTGCCAAGGCCTGTCCACACAGGAGACCTCAATCAGCTCCACAACCACATGCCCCCAAGGCGGGCCCCTCTTCGAGTGTCAAGGTTCCCCCTACCAAGGCTTCGAAGGCCCCCAGAGAGCTAGCTCCAGCAGCGACAAATAGCCAAACTGAGGAGGGATGACAGCAAGTTTGGGGCCGCTATCAGCAGGGCCAGGCACCTCGCTCGAGTGGTCGTGCCATATTTCCTCGCCAAGAGTGGGTCCCCACAGGAAACCGATTCAAGCCTCCACAGCACGAGACTGCCTAAGACCCCTCACCCTCCACTTCTTCTGGGCAGGAGGACCCGTCCTACACCCTCCCCCTCCCCCCACCCCCCCAAAAGCCTCCTCTAGTCCACCCCCATCCCCCTCTTGCTTTCCCACGCATGACATTTCCCTTCCCCCCCTCGCCGTCTCTCCCTCGCCACCTTCAGCTCCCCCTCTCTCTCCTCCTGCTATTGGGTCCGAGCGAATTCCTGCGGCATGCCACTCCTTGGGCAGCTCTTTTGTTGCAAGCGGGCTGGCTCAAGAGAGGCAGCCTTTCCTTTGACCTCCCCTCCTGGTTGAGACCTCCGCATTTGGGGTTATCCCAATGGGGCCTCTCCAGTTTCAACATCAACAGACGGTGGGATTTCTTCAGCTACGCCTTCACTTGGTTCCACGGTGACCCCCATGCTGACCTAGAGGGAGCTTGCTTTTAAATATGTCTTGTTGCTTGCAACACGTGGCATAGATACTTTACACTCTACAGTGGAATACTCTTTTCCATTGTGTGGTTGGGACCAGCAGGATTGGACCTTGGATTCGACACATGGCTGGCTCCACTCTCAAACCCTTGAGTTCTCCCATCACATAGGGGACCTTAGGATCACTGATTTGGTGCAGACATCTAGCCGTTGGCCAAGTTCACAGTGATATTGCCTAATGCCACAGGCTGCAAACCTTGGTGGCCATCCGCAATCCCACGTGGAGAAGGATCCAAAGGTGCATCAAATCAGCCCCGGAGGTGCCTAAGGCCTCGTCTTGAGGAGCTACCGAGGTGATTCTCATCATTCGAGTCAGTAGAGTCTGCACTTGAGGTATGGCATTGTGTGTACATTCCACTTACGCAATCTAAAGCAAATACCACATTAGCAACGGTGTGGGGAGCCCTTGAGAGGGTTGGTTGGGACCCCATCGGGTGTTGCTCTCCTCTTCTCTCTCCTCTCTCCCTCTACACATCTATTGCATTCTCTCAACCCCTCTCTCCAAGGGAAAGTAAAAGGAACCATCATTCAAGCACAAAGTAATCAATAATGCAAGGACAAAAAGAAAGGATTTTGTGGAGTAAAACTAGATCTTCACCATTGCAATTCCGCTGCACCTAAAACCGGTCACCATGCAAGTTCAAGGAAACCTTCTGGGCTTCTTGAACATTTATGCACCCAACCATGCGAGTGCACGGGTTGAGTTTTTTCGTCGCATATTGTGAAGCCTCTTCTTCATGCATAGCAGTGGTGCATTGGGGGGGACTTCAACATGTTGGAGAATCCCTCGGATAGGATTGGAGGCAGTCATGGTACTGCTCACGGGGCTGAGCTAGCTGCATGGGAGCGCCTATGTATGACAATGAGGATTTCATATGTATGGCAGCATGCAGGCTTTTTACAGCCCTCCGATAGCCTCTCATTCTCTCAATCAGACCACAGAGTGGGGGGTGTTGTGAGAGTGAGCAACGGAGAGGGTGTGAGCCACACGTGTCGAAAACCCTGGAGGGAGAGAGAGAAATGAAATGAAATGTTATATTAACGTCTTCAAAAGGCCAAAATGACCTATGAGACCAATCTGTTACAAAATGAGAGAGAAAACTGCAAATGATGCTCTCAATACACAATCTCGATGACTACAAGACCCTAAGCATTCTTCTACTTATAGAATCTTAGGTTGAGGTAGGGCAAAATGTGTAAATGGTGCAAAAAACATAAAAGCCCAAAAATTGGCTAAAAATGTGTGCACCCAGCCAGGCTCAGAAAATGACCGGCCGGACACGTGCTAAAAGTGTCCGCCCATGCAATCTACATGATGCAGCATGGGTGGCCAACCCAGGACAATCACTAGCCGTACAAAATGGCGAAGCAATGGTGGTGTAACTCTAACACCCCCTCTCAGCACCGGATGCTGAGACAACACAGATGAGTCGAAGGTGAGAAGCCAAGGTCCACTGAGGTACAGCCTTCGTGAAGATGTCTGCTGCATTGTCCGCTGTAGGAACATACTCCAAATGAAAATCTCTAGCCAAAACCCGCTCCCGAACATAGTGGTACTGCACCTCAATGTGCTTTGTCCAAGCGTCAAAGATAGGGTTCTTGGCAATAGCAATGCAACTCTAATTGTCGCACAAAAGACGAGTCATAGCAATCTAGGGAAAACATAACTCTCCCAGTAATCTTCGTAGCCATATGGCCTCACAAGCAGCATAGCAAGCTTCTCTGTACTCCGCCTCTGTGGAAGATAGCGCAACAGTGGGTTGCCGCTTACTGCTCCATGAAATGGGTCCCGAGCCGAGTGTGAAAACTACTCATGTAGTAGAGCACCGAGTATCTGGATTTCCTACCCAATCTGAATCGCACCAACCAAGTAAGGTGCAACCCTTGGAACGACCATAGAACACACCATGGTCCAAGGTGCCGTTGATGTACCGCAAAGTACGATGGGCACACTACCAATGTCGCTGATGAGGTCGGGTGTTGAAGGAACTGAGGACGAAACTGTGTAACCGATGTCTGGTCGGGAATAAGTCAGCCATAGGAGGCAGCCCACAACATTTCTGTCCTGCTCCAAATCAATCCGTGGGAAAGGATCATGAAGCGATATGTTCTCTCCGGGCTCAAGAGGAGTGTCAATCGGTTTGCAGTCTAACATCTGGAATCTCTCCAAGATAGCCTTCGCATACTTCCGCTGAAAAAAGAAGATGTCGTCTGGTGTCTGAAAGATCTTGAATCCAAGAAAATAGTGAAGAAGCCCGAGATCAGTCATCTCGAAACGTGTCTCCATAGCTTTCATGATCGACTTGATCCTGCTAGTCCATGAGCCTGTGGAAATGAGATCGTCCACATAAACAATCACTATCGCAACCAAAGAGCCATCAGAGACAACATAACAGTTGGAATCTGATGAGGTACGTCATAACCCAGCTTCACGAGAAACCTGTCAAGTGTGAGGTACCACTCTCGTCCTGCCTGCTTCAGTCCATACAATTGCTTTCCACAACTGATAGACCCAATCCTCCTTGCCTGGTATACGAAACCCAAGAGGTTGCTCCACATAAACTTCTTTATCCAAATCTCCATTTAGAAACGCACTTTTGACATCCATCTGGAAGATAGGCCAACCAAAGTTGGCTGCGAGAGAAAACATTGTGCGTATGGTAGTTATGCGAGCAGTGGGAGCAAAGGTCTCATCAAAGTCCACGCCTAGTCTCTGTGTGAAACCCCGAGCAACAATTCTCGCCTTGTGTTTGCCGAGGGAACCATTGGCCTTGTCCTTTGTCTTGAAAATCCATTTCGTAGAAACCACCTTCCGCTTGTTGGGCCTGGGAACCAAAGTTCAGGCTTTATTCCGCTCGATAGCATCCATCTCTGTCAGCATGGCACGCTTCCAACAATCATGCTGGAGTGTTTCCTCCACCGAGGAAGGCTCAACTGTTGAAGCCTGAATCTGAAACATGAGTGCAAAGTTCACGAACTCTGCGCCATCATAAACTTGCCTCTGCTTGAGGCGTACAGAACGTCGAGGTTGTCCAAGGTCTAGCGGGTCTGGTAACTTCGTGACTCCAGAGGAAGAGACCGTAGAGTAGAGCCAACCAGGTACTAACTTCTCCTTGCGAGGTGGGACCGCCTCCACTGAAGGAGAACCATCATCCATATCAAAATCGAAATCTGACATGGCATGATCGGGTGAAATAATTGGCTGCACAGTAGAGGGTACAAGAACAAGAACAGGGATAGGGGTAGGATCAGGTGTAGAAGGTGGACGAGAAGGAGGTAGGGAAGGTATAGGCTTGGATGTTGCCCCCTCTGCTACACGAGTGCTGAAAAACTCAATGAAAGTCACATCACGGCTTACTGTGGTGGTCTTTGTGTCAAGATCATAAAGCCGGTATCCATCACACTTGTGAATAGCCCAGGAAGATGAGCTTCTTCGCCTTGAAATCTGACTTCTGTCGCTTCTCTTTTGGCACATGGACAAAGGCCGCACACCCAAAAACTGGAAAGTGTGAGACCGAGGGCTTGCGCCCGTAGTAAGCTTGATAGCGAGTCATGTCCTGTAAAGCATGGATAGCAGAACGGTTTTGGATGTAAACCATCGTGTTGCATGCCTCTGCCCAGTGAACCCGGGGCAAAGAAGCATGCGCAAGCATCGCACAAGCCATCTCCATGATAGTCCGATTCTTTCGCTCAACAACTCCGTTCTGGGAAGGAGTGTAAGGAGTATACTGTCAGCTGGCATTGGATGCCCTCAGACTTGCACCATTGTGCAAAGTCCTTCGAGGTGAACTCACCCCCTCTGTCTGAGCGAATAAATTTGACGTGCAAGTCTTTCTCCTTTTCAACCATCGTCTTCCAATTTCGAATGAAACTGAAAGCCTCCGACTTGAGCTTTAAGAACGAAGCCCAAGTGTACCTGCTGAAATCATCCACAAGCACAAGCAAAAATTGTGAGCCAAAAAATGAAGGAGCGCTCATTGGGCCACATAGATCAATGTGAACCAGTGTGAGTGGTGCCGAAGCTCTGTTGGATGCCTGCTTCGAAAAGGCAACCCTGTGTTGCTTGCCCATTTGGCAAGCCTCGCATACGCCTGATGAGGAGCGTATTGCTTGTAAACCCTCCACCATAGAGGTCCTAGCAGCCTGCTGAAGCTGCTGATAGCATAGATGTCCAAATCGTGCATGCCATAGAGAAGAAGAATTCGTGGTCCAAGACAAAAGAGCAGTGAGGCCATATAGGGAACCGTCGCACTCACAGCGTGCAAGGATAGTCCCTGTCGTAGAATGAGAAATGGTCACAATGCCACTCCCAAAGTGTATGTCAGCTCGTTGAGAGTCCAAACTTGACACAGACAGGAGGTTGAAGGCCATGTCCGGAACGTAAAGCACCTCCATTGAACTAAACTTAGGGTCTGAGGTAGAACCAAAGAGGGTAACCTGGCCTGTGTCAAAACACTGGAATCTCATGGTTATCACCCATAGTGACGGTCTGCCCGTGAGTCTCCCAAAGAGAGCTAAACCAAGACTATTGGTGAGTGGTGGCACCATTGTCAACAACCCAAGTACCTAACTGCGATGTAGCAACTGCGTGGTCCGTTGTCGCGACAAGAGTGGTCCCCGCCAGGCTACAACAGAGTCTCCTTATCTCGAATCCGTTCAACCTTGTCCTGCATATTAGCAATGAGAGATGGAGAAGGAACAATGTCCTCTCCATGAAAGACAGTAGGAGAATCACTTTTGGCATTGATAATTAAAGTGTTAGCCTCCCAATCAATGAGAGGGTTCAGTTCACGAAACCATTTCATGCCTAGAATCATATCACATCCTGAGAGAGGAGAAACAACAAATCGTCTAGTGAAGGCAATCTGTTGAATTGCAAACAACACATCAAGGCACTCCTTTGTGATGAGAGCATCCATACCAGGACGAAAGCCAGAGACCTCGATAGGAGATCTCGGACTAACTTCGAGGCGGGCTCTCTCAACAAGAGGGGCTGATCACATCATGCATACTACCTAGGTCAAACAATATGACAAAACGGTGCCCCGACGTACGACCATAACATTTAATGAGAGAATCATCAATGGGAAGGTCCTGAGATTCTGAGAAGCATTGGGCACAATCGTGTTATCATTCATTGCATTGACAGATGTAGTGGGTGTTGTGGGTTCTTTAGATTCATTCGATTCAAGCTTATGTTTTATGTGACCCTTAATGTGACAATGAAAACAACGACCTTCTTTAGAATACGTGCTTTGTTCTTCCAAAGTGATGTATCCTCCTACAATTCCTTGTGCTACTTTTTCATCTGGAGTAAGCTTAGGTTTAGCAATTGTGTTAGCCTTACCCTTAGATTCATTGGAAGAATTCTTTGATGAGAGACTATTGGAAGATTGGTTAGAAGAGTTATCATTCTTACCGTTCTTACCATTCTGCGGGTTCTGAGAAGTCTGCGAGGTACTTGTGGAAGTTTTGTTCTCCTTAGGCTTTCCTTTGTTGTGCTTCATCTCGTGGGCGAGAGCAATTGCTACCGCTTTGTTGAGATCGATTGGATCGAGTATCTCGACATCATACTTGATATACTCGTCCAATCCGTAAAGAAATGCCTCCTTGCGCTTCGCATCCGATTTGCGTAATTGAGTGCCAAGTTGCAAAACACGATTAGAAAAAGACATGACCGGCATACCATTTTGCTTGAGAGAGCGTCAATCGTCCTTCAATCGTGCGAGATATTGAGGTGGCATAAACCGCGCCTTGAGCTTGTCTCAGATTTCAGCCCAAGTCGCCGAAGTCATCACCGTCGTCGTCATCGGCATATTTCCATTGCATCTGTCCATTGCATTCGCATTGCACACCGTTGTGCAATCAAGTAGACCACTCTCGCCGACAAGAGTGGGGCCTTCGGAGGAGGGTTTTACAACCTCTCGGTGTCGTATCTCTTCTCTCTCCTTCTCTCAGTCTCATTCACTTGCACGCACAATATCCACTCACTTTGTTCGTGATCATAGCACTCTCCATAAGACGGAAAGCTCTTTCTTTCCCTAAGAACTAAAAGGAACCTTGAGCAATAAAGATCACTAATCTTGAGAAAATACAACATTCATTCCGCTGCACCTTACCGTCATACTTACTGCACCCACGATCTTTGGGTGGTTCGGTCTTCGAGGCTAGGATTTGGGCTATAAATTCTTGATTGCGAAGCTCCCTTTGAGCTTCACGCTCGGCCTCCTTTTCTACTTTGCGTTCTTTTCGTTCAGCGCGCTCGCGTTCGAGAGCAAGTCGCTATTCTTCTTGTTTTGCGGCAAGAGCAATGCGCTCACGTTCCTGAGCAAGGCGCGCACGTTCCTGAGCAAGTCGATTTTCTTCTTGTTGTGCAGCAAGTCTGTCGTTTCTTTCATCGCGCTCGCGGTCCTTGGCTGCTTGTGCACGGTCCTTTGCTACTTGTTCATCTACTTTGCTTGCGAGTTGTGCCAAGGCAACTCGATTCGTTTCCTGTTGTTGTGCCATCATGTCCAACATTGACTTGACCATCATCTCCATAGGAGTGAGGACAACTCGTGGCGTAGATGGCAAAGGGGGAGGGTTGGAAAAATCTCCTGGTGGAGAGAATCCTTCGTCGCCTCTCTCATGCTCATCACCTGAATGCGAAGTATCCATGCCGCTTCGGGTGGCGACCATGCACTAAGATCTTTGGTTCTTAAGTTCACGAGGAACTTGGGTCTTGAGATCTTGAGGTTCTTGAGGTTCTTGAGGGTTTCTTTCGCTTGCAAATCGCGTTGGAGAAGGATCTTTTCTTCACCCGAGTTCTACCCTTTTCTGCGGGGCGCACCCCTTGCGGCCTTGCGCTCACACCAAGGTTGCTTTTTCCCACCTCACGTCGATTGGCCGGCCGCTAAGTGCACGGTCCGCTCTCAATGAGTGAAAAGAGACACAAGGGGAGGCTGGACAAGCCCTTCTTTCTTGGGATTCCTGTCACTCTTCAACAAAACACGATTAGGAATCGCCACGCCCAAGTAAACTTGGGTTCGTGCGATCGCAACAAGCAAAAAAAATTCTTGTGGTTCTTGTGGTTCCTTCCTTGAGTAATGCAGAACACTTCCAAAGCTCTGATACCAATGTTAGGTGCAGCGGAATGAATGTTGTATTTTCTCAAGATTAGTGATCTTTATTGCTCAAGGTTCCTTTTAGTTCTTAGGGAAAGAGAGGGCTTTCCGTCTGTAGAGTGTTGTGGTCACAAACAAAGTGAGTGGATATTGTGCGTGCAAGTGAACGAGACTGAGAGAAAGAGAGAGAAGAGATACGACACCGAGAGGTTTGTAAAACTCTCCTCCGAAGGCCCCACTCTCGTCGGTGAGAGTGGTCTACTTTGATTGCACAAAGGTGTACAATGCGTATGCAATGGACAGATGCAAGTTGGACTATGCCGATGACGACGACGGTGAAGACGACGGCGACTTCGTGGCTGAAAACTGTGATCTTCTAGATGCTGGATTCTTTGGATTGTTTTGAGGCTGAAAACTACTGTTTTGCCACAGTTTTCATGGCTGAAAATGAGGGCTTGGTCAGGGCCTTAGCTGATGGTAAAAACGCTGCAGACTTGGACTAGCAGGCTGCGTTTTTAGGGCTATTGTACCTGCTGGAAACGCTGGGACAGCAGGCCTGTCCGAGGCTGAAAAACTCTGCAAGGGCAGCAGCCTAGCGTTAGTGTTTGCTGACACAAAAACGCTGAAGGGGCAAAAACGCCAGCTTAGAGGTAATGATGGCGATGTTTGCAAGAGAATGAAACGCCAGGCAAGTGGGGAACTTGGGATGGCGATGGCTGGTCTGGAAACGCTAGTGGATGGAGATCTGGCCCGGCGAGGATGAACTCCAAACCCTGGGGGTGCTTGGAAGGGGGGGGGGGGGGGGGGGGGGGGGGGGGGGGGGGGGGGGGGGGGGGGGGGGGGGGGGTGTTTAACTGCTGAGAAGTTGCCTGTTGAGCGCGAAGCTCCTGCTGCCTCTTCTACCAGAAAGTGCGAACTTTGGTTTGCTTATTTATTAACTTAGCAAAATTGCCCTACCTACTTTTGTTGGAAAGTCACTTAAAAATAATAAGTGAAAATAACCAATAAATAGGAAAATAGGCTAAATGCACTGGAAAATTCCCCTAACTGATGCTAATGGATTCTGATGGGAATTCCGATGATCATGCTGTGTGCAACCGGAGGATATGCATCTATGCTAAGTGACTGGGCATGCACGGTCTACGAATAGACTCACAAAAGTGCCAGATCACTGCTATTCTAAACTGATCGGACTGACTGAACCCTGTTGTGGTGTAGCTTGTCCACGGACACATAGGGTTGGGATGTGTCACGTGACAGATATGGTTGGCGTGTGTGTGTTCATCTTTCTTGATGATATTCTCATTTTTTTCTGCATCGTGGGCACAACATGAAAAGGATGTAGAAAGAATTCTAACCCGTTTGGATAAGTGTGAGTTGGGTATGTCCTAGATTTCGGACTCTCCGCCGACGTGGCAGGGAATCCCGCCCATCGACAATCGGCTCAATTCCAAATGGGTTAACCCCGCCCCCCCCCCCCCCCCCCTTTTTAAACATTGTGATCGTTTGAACAGGGTAAGGCATCAGCCCAGTGTGTTATGCTAGTGGTAGAGCAATAGCCTCTAAATGTGCACGCCCGTGTTCAAATCCTGCATTTGTTTAATAGGCAATGCTTGATCATTTTTGTGTTTTGAGCATCGCGGGCATTGTGCTATGGGGGCACCTGCAAAAATTCTAAGTGACTAAATGTGAACTGCTGCACCGGCCCAGCAGGTCAATGTGCTTGCCACTTGGAAGCCTCTCAAGGATGCCACATCCTTGAGAGTCCAATATTTAGTGAGAGCCGTGTCAGTTGTACATTGCAACTAAGAAATTTGAGTTTTTTCTCACTGAAGTTACTTATTTGGGTTATATCATTTCTACAGAAGACGTCAAGCTAGATCCCGAGAAGGTGGAACACGTACGTAATTGGGATTTGCCCAAAATTGCATATAGTGTGCGTTCTTTTCTTGCTTTATGTCAAGCATATAGTTCGCACATAGAGAATTTTGCACGCATTGCCGCATCCATGACAAATGTTTTGAAAGGGGTCAAGACTTGCCGACAGCGCGTGGATTTGCCCGAAGCAGCCATTGAGGCTTTCGCAGCTCTCAAGGTTGCGGTGACAGAAGCACCATGTCTCATCCTTGCCTCTTGGGATGACCCCTTTGACGACGGATGCGAGCAATGTCGCCATATGGCTGTGCTTCAGCAGCATGGCCGTCCAGTTGCATTCCTTAGGTAGAAGCTAAATAGTGCAGAAAAGAACTATTCAGTTTATGACAAAGAACTTTTGTCTGTCATTCACTCTCCCAAGCATTGGAAGCATTTTCTGTATGGTAGAGAGTTCACAGTTTGCACAGATCACCAAGCCCTCAAGTGGCTCCAGACAATTCCTAGTGCACATTGGAGTAATCGCCAAGCACGGTGGTCACAATTTTTTGAGCAATTTGGAGGTTTGATCGAGTATGTGCCTGGTAAAGCTAACCTTGTTGCAGATGCGTTAAGTCACAAAGGACAGATCCTGGCTCTTGAGTCAAGATCCATAGTTTCTATTCAGAGTTTTTCTTTCGACAGCATGAAGAATCAATATGCAAACTCCGAGTTTGGTAAGCAATGGTTGTAGGCTCTTGCTTCCCAAGGACCCAGCAATTATCTCATTCGTGAAGGTTTGTTGTATTTTCGTCACCGTCTATGTGTGTTGCCCTCTCTCAGGACAGCCATATTGCACGATGCTCATGACGTTCTCACGGGTCGACACAGGGGAATGAACATCACTCTGGGAAAAATAGAAAGATTCTTTTATTGGCCTAAAATGCGAAAGGATGTGTTTCGTTATGTCACACAGTGCATCATTTGTCAAAAAGTAAAAGCTCCTCGGGACAAGCAGCAAGGCCTCTTGCTTCTGCTACCTATTCTCGATGAACTTTTTTGGATATTTCTATGGATTTTGTGACTTACCTTCCACCTAGTTTGCATTCAAGAAACACTCAATGTTTGACAATTGTTGACCATTTCAGCAAGTTTTGCATGTTGATTCCTTGTAAGGCCACAGTCACCGCACAAGATGTAGCACGGTTGCTCATAAGCATTGGTACCCCCTCTGTGGTTTGCCAAAGTCAATTGTTTCAGATAGGGATGTTAAGTTCACGTCCAATTTTTGGCGTGCACTCTTTGAAAATTTTGGCACTAAGTTGAATTTTTCATCGGCTTTTCATCCACAGTCAGATTGGTCAAACAGAAATTTACTATCATTTGGCTTTTGATGTTTTGAAGTCATATATACATGATCGGCAGTCTCATTGGGAGCTCTATCTCCCTTTGGTTCAAGCAATTTTGAATGACTCTTATTCCTCTGTCATTGGTAAAACTCTGTATGAGAGAGCTTTTGGCCGTCCGGTCCAATCACTTTTGACTCGCTCGGTCAGTCAAATGCCTGATGCCAATGCTGAAAGTCAATCGTTGGATAAGATTTTTGAGAGTGTGAAGCTTTGGATAAGCAAGGCTCAGGAGTCTTACTCACGACAGGCTAACAAGCATCATCAGGATATTTCTATCAAGAAAGGGGATTGGGTTTATTTAAGAATCATGAAGCAACGTCTTAAGCAAGTCGAAAAAAAGTGTCCTGAGTTGTCTTTCAGAATGTATGGTCCATTTCTTGTCATTAAAAAGATCAATGAGGTTTCTATGAAATTGCAATTGCCTAACTCATGGTCAATGCACAACGTTTTCCATGTTTCTTGGTTGAAAGTGTTTCAAAGAACACCTCCGAAGGACATTTCCGAAGAAGAAGAGCCCGAGATCATCGATAAAGTTGCAGTCATGGAGCCGGAGTAAGTGTTGTTCCATCGGTTCGTCATGGCTCAAAAAGGAAGCAAGTCAGACATTACTCTTGGAAGTTCAAGGATCGAGCAATCCATGAGGCAGTGTGGATCGATGAAGAGTTTTTCAAAGATTACCCAAAATTGTTGGCAGACTACAAGGAAGCCATGCAGCTCGGTACCAATACCTCACGTTGAAAAGGAGGGGATGTCACATGCACATCTAACCTTATGTGCATGTGGACGAGCTACTTCAGGTCTAGGGTTCAGGTCAGCTTAGGAAGTGTTATGGCACCTTTATGAGCCTGTGCGCAGGCCGTGCATGTCCAGGCACTTAAGAGTAGTTACATATCCTCTGGTTGCGCACAGCATGATCATCAGCATGACATTCAGTACCCATCATGAGCATTTTACAGTGCATAGATCCCATTTTCCCTATTTACTCATTTTTCACTTATTATTTAATAAGTAACTTCGTTGGAAAAGTGAGTAGGGCAAATTTGCTAAGCTACTATAAAAGAAACATAGCGTTAGCACTTTTTGACAGAAGAGGCAGAAGAAGTTCCGGCAACTTGCAGTGCACCTTCTCGGCAAGACCGACAAAAGGCCTAGCGTTTTCAGCCACGAAACTGACAACATTTTTGGGATTCCTTTCCATAGCCTTTTCAGCGGTAGATTCAACCTAGCGTTTTTCATCAACAGCAGATTTTACCTGGCGTTTTTCAATTGCAGACCTAACCTAGCGTTTTGCAGTTTCCGGTGTCAGATCAGCCCCAACACATCAGCGTTTTCAGTTTCCAGCACTTGGACACCGCAGATTCAGCCCTTAGCCTCGCAGATCTCACCTACCCGCAACAGATCCTCGCCATACCGTCAGATCAGCCAACGTTTTCAGATTCAGCCCGCTGTCCTCAGCATCTGCGTTTTTAGTGCATCGTCGTCGAGTCATTGTCGTCACCATCCTTGCCAACACAGCGTCAGTATTCGGCAGAAAGTCGCAAGATTGCAGATTTCAGTTTTTCAGCCCTAGTGTTTTCAGATTTCAACCTGTCCTATTGTACCAAATTTGTGCAATCAATAGCATAGACCTCTCTCGCCATAGAGAGGGGGGCCCTTGGAAGAGGGTTTGAGAACCGTCTGGTGTCGTATCCTCTCTCTCTCTCTCTCTCTCTCTCTCTCTCTCTCTCTCTCTCTCTGTGAACACCTTCATTCACAGTAGCATTCACTTTGTTTGTGATCATTGCACTCTCCCACTAAAGGAACGGAAGGCTCTCTCTTCTGTAAGTAAAAGGACCCTTGAGCACAGTTCGGAGCACTCATCTTGAGCAGAGCAACATTCACTTCCGCTACACCTTACATATGTCCTTTAGAAATGGCAAGTCCTCTGAATGATGCCTCATGAAACCGCCAAATAACTCCTCAAAGATAGAGGCTCCTTAGTTTGACGTATCCTGAAAACTCTAGATTTATCCTTGTCTGCAACGGATGTAGCTGCGAATGTGGGCTCATGATGCCTGCGAACTCCTGTGGTGGTTGCCACGGATTGGAACCTTTTGGCTCCGAATTGATGGCCACCGATTGCTAAGAAGATGCAAATGATGAGGACCTGATGTGCTGCCAAAGAAGTGTACAGATCGATGATGATGTAACGGCTTCTAGAATGATGGAATTCTCCAAGCAGATTGGAGAGATGGTTGTTCAAACAATGCCAAGACTCCAAAGCTAATAGGCTGATCTAGATGGCGCCTTCCTTTGTCGTCATATCCTAATACTCGCAATCAACATCATGTTTCCAATGCATATCTTCAATAATGCGATCTTTCATGTCGAAGAATTTACGATTGCAAATATCCATACTAGGATTTCTTTATGTCGAGGTGGTCAAGTGCGCACACCAAGTCAACTACCCTCTCGCAGGTGCAGCACAACTATCACCCCCGGTATACAGTGTTTGCATTTACTATGCTCAGGGGGCACGGTTCTACTCGCAATGGTAGGTCCTGCAATTCCTAAGTGAGAGAAGCATCCTTGGGCGAAATGCTACAACACACACTTAAACACTATAGAGAAAGAAAAAATTCAAAGATTAGTGAATTAGTGCAAAATCTTTAAAGCCCTGATACTAATGTCGTGCACAGCAGAATTGAAATGGCAAAGATCTAGGTTTTACACTTCCATAGACCTTTACTTCTTTCCTTGCATCAATGAATGCTTCTTAGTATGAATGATGGATTTCGCTAAAGAAAGAGAATCGGAGAGAGAGAGAGGTAGAGACGGGTAGAGAGAGAGAGAGAGAGAGAAACGGAGAATGACATCCGATGGGTCCAAACCCACCCTCTCAAGGACCGCCCCCACACCCGTTCCAATGTGGTATTTGGTTGCGTAAATGGAATGTACACGTGCAATACCTCAATGCGGACTCTACTGACTCGAATGGGGAATGTCGCCACGGTAACTCTTCAAAATGAAGCACCTTTGGACTGATTTGATGCACCTTTAGATCCGTCTCAATGAGGAGTTGCTGATGGCCACCAAGGGGAAGATCTGGGGCTGATTTGTGCTCCCGATGTGAGAGGAATCAAGGGCTGAAAGCTTACTGCAAAAATGCAGATCTTGCACGCAAAACGCAGCAGAATTATCATACAAAGCAAGGTTGAAAACGTAGATCTTGATGGAATAGACAATGGGCAACAATAGGAGCACTCGAGTGGTGACGGAATGGTCGAGAAGAGGCTCAAATGGGCTGCCGAAGTACCGGGCTGCAGTGGAGAGGCTAGTGTTAGCAGATCCGGGCTATATTCGGCAAGAGGAAGGGCTAAAAACTGAAAGCACTCGGCTCATCTGCTGCTAACTAAAAACGCTGGGCAGATTTGCGTGGTTGGAGCAAAACACTGGATGAATTCTGGCGCCGGGTATGCTGCTCCTTTTATAGGACTTTTTGAGGTAAATTGTGCAAGTCTGGTAATTGTGCAAATATGCGCACTTGTCATTTGACGAACAGACTAGACCAACATGTTCTTCTAACCTAGCCCTACATGCTCGTCATGTCAAATGCCCAGCGTAGTGTAATAATATCTATCAAAACGCTTGTACAAACCATTTCTGCAATAGGGTTCCAAAACTGAAGAACCTAATTTGATGGACTCTCCCGGACATTGCAAGTCCTGCGATGAAGAGGCTTCGGTATTAATCCTCCTAGGATTCTAGAAACTCCTATCTAGGGATATTAGCTCTAGAAATCGATAAAGCATGTCCACGTGACACACATAGCCATGTGCACGTGACAATATATTAGCTTTTTATGCTAATGTGACACATTTTTAACTTAAGTGACACATTTGTAGCATTTTCCCACAGGTCATTCTCTTAATGATGTGGCACATTACTAGCATGAGTTGGCGCTTAACTGACCTTTGTGTTTTCTCAAGTTCTAGCTATTAGCATCGCAATCCCATCATCATTCCGGCAACCAGTTGTTTTGCTGAAGAAAAATTCGAATACCTGTGTGTTCCGATGATATCTGCTGCAATTTGTCCGAGTCGATGGAATGCAGCTTGCTTTTTCTCTCCTTAAGGCTATCGTGGCCTTGTGATCGTCCCATTTCTCGCTTCCGTCTCTCAAAGCTGCGACGATCTTGATATGAGCTTTAAGAACTGACGCTCCACACGGTTGTGAGGGGGCTGTTCCTGTTGAGGGGAATGGCGAGTGCTGCTTGAACTACGGCACTTTTGTCAGATTCGCATTGTGACGTTTAAGTGGCGGGATGTGATCGATCTTCTCCTCTGTCTCTCTCTCTCTCTCTCTCCACTAATTGACACCTCCCTAGCGAGGTGGGATCAATGGCCCACATTAGGCGTAGCGAGACGGGTGCAATCCGGGCCGTCCGATCGTCATTTGAACTAGGTATGAAGTAAGAGTGAACTCGGGAGGTATGTGCACCTCACCAAATTTGGTGTGAGCTCGATGTGAACAAAGTGTGAGTCTGGGAGGGGCTCACACTCTTAGTTTAAATAAGAAAGTATTGTAAACATTATATCTTCTTTTTAAATTGTAAATAGATCTTCTCATCATTGTAATTTGACAACTTCATTTAAAGCTCTCTTAGCTTCTTCTTTTTCTATTTGTTTATTTGGACTGCTTAAAAAAGGCTTAAAAAACAAAGAATTAGAAGTACATTCATAGAATTTTGATCATATGATGTGAAATAATGTAATATTTTGATTTGTAAAAGAATCTTTTCAATTAAGACATCCTAAAAGAACATTTCACAAAAATGTTCTTTTGAATTTTACTCTTATTAAACCTACCTTTTCTTAAATCTACTTTTTGGCTTTCTAAAAGAAGCCTTAGATGAGTGTTTGGTTAAGCATACTTTCAATGTTTTCAATGATGATTAAGAGATACCTTAAATGTTATGTCATCTTTAAAATAGTACATGGATCTTTTTATTTCACCCTTCGTTTCACATCTTGACATGTCTTGATTTTTCTTGCATTCTGCTGTTTTATAATGTTAAAGTGAAGTTTCACCTTGCATAATTCTACTATATTCTATAGATACACACACATATTGATGAGTTTTTTTTATTTCACGTTTTATTTTATAGCCTCACATGGCTTAACTTTTCTTGTATTCTATAAATTAATTCTAATCAATATTCGAAAAAGTCTCTTTTATTAAGCGGCCGTCGATCGAATTTCCTCCTTATCAAAAAGAAGCGAACCGAAAATACTAGCATAAATTTGCAAGACTTTTGAGCTATTTTCTCACATATTTCACCGTTTTCTTCCCTTTTACCATGATTTACAACTGGTTAGTTTCGATTTTCAACCGGCTCAAAGCTACGCTGAGGCAATCCTTTTTTGACCACCAATTTGAGTTAAACTCAACCTTAATGACTTTAGCACTTTCATATTTTTGGCTTTCTAAAAGAAGCATTAGAGGAGAGTTGAGTTAGGTATACTTTCAATGATTTTAGTGATGATTGGGACTTACCTTAAATGTTATTTATGTTTTAAAATATTAAATGAATCTTTTTATTTCTCATCACATTTCACATCTTCAAATGGCTTGACTTATCTTGCATTCTAGTCTTTTAGAATGCTAGAGTGAAGCTTCACCTTGCATAATTCTAGTAAATTCTATATATATAAACCATGGTAAAGGAAAAAGAAACCGATGAAATATGTGAGAATTTAGTTCAAAAATCTTGCAAATTTTGAAATTTCTTGTAGTATTTTTGGTTTGTTTCTTTGCAAGGAGGAAAATCAGTCGCTTAATAATAAAGACATTCCCGAACAATGCTTCACCCCTTATAATTCTAGTAAAACTTAATTTAATGATTTTATCGCTTTCTTATTGTTTTAGAAAGCCACATGATCCTTTCACTTGTTAGTTTGTAATGGGTTCTCTTTATTTTGTTGTTTTTATTTTATTGTTTTTATTTTACTTTTTTACTTTATTTTATCTTAAAATGCCAATGTGATCTTTTTACCTTGTTTAAGTGGCCCATTGTAGCAGACAAGGCATCTCTACTACTTCTTTATGGAGTTTGAAAAAACTAAGTGTTATCTTAAGAGTGATTCCACTTTTTTCATTTTGAAGGTCATAAAAACAAACTTTAACCTCACTATTTGTTGACCATTTCACCTCTATGTAGATGTGTGTGTATTTTGTGTGTGGGGGACTTGGAACAAAGGGAAAGTGCATTTCCCATATCCAAAATCTGTCATTGAAGGCAGTGGTGGGGGCCATACCGAATGGTAGGTCGGTTTGGAACCACGATTGTCTAACGCCTATGTCACATTGGGGCATGCGGACAACATTTATCCTCATCCCCACCAATCAATGGCTGTGGCGACGGAGTCATCTGTCACACTACAGTGTTGTCCATGTTTCCCCAGCTTAATTGGCCGTTCAACACAATGCCACACTTTTTTTAAAAGTGTATCGGCCTGCCATGCCCGCCCAACTTCAACCCCAACACTAATCTTACAGTTTGATTGGACGCATAGCAACTTTTCCAATTTCTCGTACGCGCTTAGTGTGATAGCATTTGTGCTAGCTGCTATAATCCGAACTCTTCTCACGCAAGGGCATGCTGGTCATGGTCATCCAACTCATGATGGGCGCGTGGCCCAGTGTGACAGGGACCTAATTATCTGTGTATATGGACAATACAATTGCATAACTGATTAAGACCTACTTTTGACAAATCTTCCCCTCCCCTCTTTACCTTCAGCAGGCCATCGTGACTCATCACCTTGTTTAAAATGTACAATTTTTATTGTTGTCTTTATTGGTGGATAAAGATAGTGGACAATTATTATGCCTGAAGATATCCAAAGAGTCATGAACTTGGGGCCTTGTGAGCTTTTTAGAATTAAATTCCCTACACAAAAATGATGTTCCTTTGACACCTCACTTGCCCTCCCATCCCCATACCCATACCCACCCCCCACATTTGCTTTTGAATCGAGTATGATAGGTCACAACTTTAGGAGCTCTGTATTTAGGGCACAAGTGCACGGCACCATAGATTTTCTTGCGTCGTCTACAAAGTTCCTGCAGAGTAGTTTCATGTCTTGGCTTTTTGTCAAAAGTACGGCACCGCAGGGGGTTTGAGATCTTGTGAGAGAGTGGTTGATGTTTCAGGTATTGTTTGAGAGTGGGCTTGCGTTTGACGCCGTAGGAACAATATTCAATTGTGAGAGACATCAACAATATTTCAATTGTGAGATGAGGCATGTAGCGATTTTGATCAAGTGAAATTTGTGAATTCTATATAGGGTTTTGAGAATTAGAGTCTGCACACAAAGGTGATGGCTGTCCTGACTCGTCTTCATTGCCAAGATCCTCCAAAGTCTTGGCTTTTTTGAGAGGTTCCCTATCTGCTGGCAGTAAAGCTCATGATGATGCACACTCTATTTCTCATTACCTAGATCCTCTTTATGCGTGTCCTGGAGCCAATGGTTGCAAACATCGGGATTGGGCAAAGCAAGACAAGCAATAGGTGGAGGTAGACAGGGTGAGACGCACTCAATGGCATGGCCTTGGGCTATGTAAGAGAGGAAATACAGCAGGGCGCAAGGCGGTTGTAGCTATGGCGTGGAGGAGAGGCTGGAGAGCAAGGGAGAAACGCACACGTGTGCGAGAGAGAGAGAGAGAGAGAGAGCGAGAGAGAGAGAGAGAGAGAGAGAGAGAGAGAGAGAGAAATTATTCTTTTTTGTGACCCACACTATTTAATGGCCATAAGTTAAAAAATGATTCCTCGGCATATTGACCCCTCCCCCCCCCCGCGCGACCCCCTTTTCTTTCCTTTGCATTGCCTTCTCCCCTCGCACATCGATTGTGTGCAGGCTGCTTTCATTTGGCCGTCGTCGGGTAGGGTTGACAGCCTAACGAGAGGCACACAAGAAGATGTTTTGCTCACCGGCTCGTCCTCCTCCACCCATCGAAGATTGCCCGACCCAGCTACACTATCGTCTCTGCTCAAGTGCCTCCATCAACCTTTGTAACTCCTCAACCTTTGCATTCCTTATAGGATTGATCACAACCATCATGGCTACAGTTTGACAAAGGGGTCCGACAAGGGGGTTGTGTGTCAAAGGAAAAGGGGCTTGGCAGGTTGCAACACCCCAAGTGTACTATTGCTTTGTGGAGAGAGCTGCAAGAATGTGAAGCCAAACCTGATGTTTCATGGGGCAGTCCCACAAACAATGACACTGACTCTCCAAAAAATGGTCGCAAGTTGCACAAGCTACCGAAAAGCCACTATGTACTAGCCAACTCCCCACTACTGTAGCTTTGTGTGCAACTAGACGGTGTGGGCATGAGCTGAAAGCACTAGTATAGCAAGAGAGAGTCGACATTGTCAGGCTGGCTGGTGGTAGCAATCTCTCCATAGCAGATTCTGCATGGCAGCCTCCGAGCAGCAAACTCTGCACAACAACAACATTGGCGCATAGGACCGCACGGCTCCAAAACATCCCCTGAATCTCTCTCAAAAGGCCATAGGCCATGAATTGCTACAACACCTCTAGGCAGACTCAAGTTCGTGGCCATTGAAACTCACCAAAAAAAGGCCACAGGTCGTGAAGGCCGCTCCATGTTGAGTCTAGTTCTTCACACCAAAAAAGCTTTCACTTCTATTTTTTGGCCAACAAGAAGGAATATCCATTGTTTGAAAGTATTTTCTTTTGTGAATGGATGCAACATACTGCTTGCTCGATGTCTAAAAAAATCATTAGATTCCTTCTCCCCCTCTTACTCCACCTAACCCCTTCCGCTATCCACTTCCATCTCTACTACTCGTCCTCCTTCCCCTACCGGGTCCCCACTGCCCCTCCATGTAATCACCTTCCCGTGTCCCACCTCAGGTTGCTAAGACAAAGAGAGACAAATGAGCGTGATTTCCTCTACCACTACCCCTCTATGCCATCACCCTCCCACCTCAGGATCTCAAGACAGAGAGAAATAGAAGAGCGCAATATAGAGAGATAGAGGGAGACCCCTGACCTTCCCATACTTGTCCCCTTCTTGCATGCACAGTGAATAATCTCTTGAGCTACATCAGTTGTCGCCAAGAATGTCTTTAGATTCTCCTCTATTTTTTTTATAAAATTGGGGTGCTAGGGATACTTTCAAAATTCATCACTAAAGAAGATTTCTTGCATAACCCTCTTTTTTTCTCCTCACATGCGGATCGCCTTCCTTCTCTCTCCACCTTCCTCCTCTGCAGATTTATCTGTTTGTGAGGGGGAGGGATCCCCACTCCCTACTACTCTAAGGCCCGCTTGAGGTGAGGCAAACAAAAACTAGCAAAGAAGGGCATGCAAGCTCTGTGCTTGATTTGGAATCGTCTTCTTGCCTCCACCAAGGTTGCATCCGTACGTACTATGGATTCTATTCGTACAGTACGTTCGTATAGTATGGATCCATCCACGTTTTTTGTTCCCCCCTTCCCCCCCCCCCCCCCCGGGCTGCTCTATTTCAACCGATTAGGTCTCTCTTTTTGAAAAACACCTTGTTGCGGCTGAGAGCAACTGGTTTTAGCAGAGATACAAGTATAGTGCAATGTGTGCTCCTCTCTTGCACGTGCTTTGAGTGCAGTGTGTGGTTTGTAGTACTTACTACTTATTAGAGTCAGGACTTTAGACTTCAATCTTGGATTATCATCATTCATTATGTATTTATTTTGATGCTCTTAGTTTTATGTGACCATGACAACAGACATTTGACACTATTTGGTTAGCTAAGCTCAACTTTGTGTTTCCATTGTTCGGTTAGAGTGTGGACTCTAGTTTTTGGCATTTCCAATGGTCTATTGTTGATTTGCTAGTCTTTATTAGAAGTCTTGGTGAATGCATATATAAATGTTTAAAGTACTCTCAATTTTAGGCTTTGTGAAAAAAAGTACGAATTTTTATGTACCTAAAAAATCAATCCATTCGGTACTACGTACCTTATGAATTGAATTTGTACCAAACATTACGTACCTAACTACCTTGGCCTCCACCCTTTGTTGGGGTAAATGCGCTTCGCCTTTTTCCTGCCCGGGCATTCGTCCAGTGTCCAATCGCCCGCCCACAACTGTACATACCCTTATTCTCCATATACATGAGAATAAGAAGCTCCTCATCTCTTCTTCTTGTGAGGTCGCTCCACCCACACCGGTCTCGTGCTTCTCCCCTTCCCCGCACGCAAGCATCCGTGCACACGTGCACTCACAAGTGGTATCAGAGCTACGATCTTTTGTCCTGCTTCCTGACGCACGTGCGTAGGCTTTCCGGTGAGCTCTCGGTAGCAACGATGGAGCCCAATCATCGGCGGTGGTAGATCCAACACGGAGGAGCGATCCGGGTGGATTGTGGAGCTCGAAACTTGGTGTGTGCAGCCCCTCCAAGCCGGAGGTGGAATGTATGAGAGAAACCATGGCATCTCTGTAAAAACAGAGATCTATGCAGGAATAAATAATCTTGGTGATCTCTAGATCTTGATAAAAATCTTGCAAGGGGATTAAAGAATTGAGCGCCATGCGAACAGAGTGAGACAGGAACGGGAGCTTCTGACCATGTGCAGAGGCACAATTGGAATTGAAGCTTTGAGGATTGATCTGCAGGTTGACACTCACAAGTGGGTTTGAAGCTTTTGAGGGGAGATCTGCAGGTCGACACTCACGAGCAGAGGCAAAGGGGGGAGTCGATTCGGGCAGTTAGTGAGCTGTAGGGTACAGTACAATCGGGCAGCGCCAGGGGAGAGAGATAATGAGCACCTCACATAACGAACAAGCAAGGGAATTGCATCAAGAGCTCAAGTGCAGACCCGGGAGCAGGAGGACTTGAATGCCAAGCAAGTTGAAGGCAGCACCGGGAGAAGGGCAGTGAGGCACTCGACATTGAGCCAATTGAGGCGCAGTGAGAGAATCGAGCTTTGCAATTGAAAGAGAGAAGCAATTGGGCAACGCTGTTTGAACTCGGGCAGCTGACAGTGAGCTCACGAGCAGAGGAGTGAGAACAGTGTGTGTATACACGCACACACACGCACAGGAGCTTGGGGCAGAGCAGAAACAGTCGAACCCGTTAGTTTGCTACATCTCGTTAGAGCTCGACGGAAACACTAAAAATTAAAGTTTTTGAAAAAAACTTTGCCCTTTGTGTGCAAGGGTGGGTTCAATCCCCCCCCCCCCCCCCCCCCCCCCCGACTTTCGACCCTGTTCTTCCTCATCCCGACTCTCCGCTGAGCTATGAGAGATAGACAACAGTGAGAGATTGAGAGCTATGAGAGAGAGAGAGAGAGAGTGCGAGCGAGCGAGTGAGAGATAGAGAGCAAGAGCGAGCAAGCGAGTGATAGGTAGAGATAGAGCCCGCCTCTTTTGGCGTGCGCTCATGCGCACACATGCAGATGTGTGCAGATACCGGCGAATAAGCCCGGACATCACCAGCATCGGCCCGATTTCACCACCCTTTACAACGATTTTTCTCTTTCTTCTTGGTTTCAGTTTTTCCACGGCCCGGCATCGAATCGATTTCGTCTCCTTTTTCGTCGATTTTTCTCCTCCTTCTCGGCTTCAATTTTTTGGTGACCCAACATCAGTTTTGACACCAATTTATGTTATGATAATTGCTTAGTTGAGGAGCTAATTAGCATATGGTTTGTTATTACATTGTCCTTTACAATCTAAAATATCTAAGGAAGAGCTCAGATCTAGTTCGACACAAGATTTTACTCTATACAAAGTCCTTTTCGCAATCAATCTCACTAAGTCTGACCCTCATCAAGTGTCCTATTCTCTTTCTAGTCTTCATTGTTAAAACTGAAGAGAAATTGTTTGGTTTGGTATTATCACACACTACACAAGTACTACCCCATTTACATCAAACTACATATAATCAAAACCAATTCAATGTAAGTGGTATCAAAGCAAATCGGTCCTTCTAGTCTTTCTCAAGCAGATATCATGAAAGTTTCAGCCTATAACTTAATGGTGAGGCTTCTAACATGATTTTCAAGTGATTTTATTTCTTTGTCAAAGACTGTCAAGCGCACAATAACCTAAATATCTACCCATTTGTGAAAGAACAATATAACTCACCACCTTCTCTCTTTGGTCTATAGAGACAAAAAAATTCCAAGCAATGAAGATCAAAGGGCTAGCACTCCCAAGTCTGTGCATCATCCACAATGGAGAGGATGAAATTATTCTCATGGGAATTGTAGCAAGCCACACAAGAGAAGAGGTCTCTTTCTCCTTTACAACAAAGAATTTTCCCTTAGAGAGGCTGAGATGGTACTACATATACATCAATGTATGGTCATCAAACTATGAATAGTGAAGAGAACAGGTCTAAGCAAAAGAATGGCAAGAAGAAAGATAAATGGCCCTTCCAAATGAAACAATTGACTCTCTTATGAGGAGATGGAACGATACAAAAAGAAGGATAATTACTTCAAGTGTGGGGCGTAAAACCATTCAAGATCTTATCCGTCCTCTCAAGCATGTAATCAAGGAAATCCCACAAGTCACAATGGTATGTTCTCTTGAATCTAAAAAGATTCCCTAATTTAGTTTGATCCAAGATCTTCTCACAATTTCACTTCTCATAAGATCTTTACAAAGTTGGAAACTTATGCAAATGAGATGATGATAATGGGGTTTTCATTGAAATGAAATGCCAATGAAAGCCCCATTGTACTATTGTTGTTGATAGGGCCTTCATTAGAAACAAAGCTCCAATTATCTAGACCATATCTCTCAAGCATGAAAATGTAAGCTTGAAAAAACCTCTATTTCATTGCATGGCTGCCAACTTGAACAACTCATAAAGAGATAAATATGTTAGAGATAGGTGAATGCTCCAAGTTAGAGAATAAAGAATATTAACACTAGGTTGGTAATCTAACTGGACCTAAAAGTGTCCTTTCAGGGTTTGAAAAAAGCCTCCAAACTCATACAAGATCCATGTTATTTGAAAAATCCTTTCTTACGCTTGAAGTTAAGATACCACTACTTATAAGAAAAATGAGAAACTTCAAAAATTCCTCACTATTTGGTCATGGTAAGCCTCAAATTTGATGTACCATAATATTTCACTCAAAACAATAATTTCTCCGAATCAATTGCATACTAAGAAGGCTGAGGATTTTCTAGACCATATCATAAATTTTCCCATAAACTTCAATGAGTTAGTGATCATACCATATTTTTCTTTTAGCCTCACTATTTTTGTTTTGGGACAAAGAATAAGGTTCAAAAGAGTTACGCTTTTCCCATTCTACTACATCTCATCAAAGATTATATAGCCATGCTCATTGGTGGTGATAAGTGCATGTTTTCCTAGGTCCTTGTGGGCCTTTACATGCATAAGTAGTCACGAACAACTTCAAAAACAAAAAAACTTTCACCATTGACAACTTTGTGCAACAAACATAGAAATTTGGGCTCTACGTTTTGATCTTTGCAATTCCCTAGAGAATACTCAATATATAAGCAAATTCAGAGATCATGATTAGATATGGATATAAACTACAAAGTTTGCATAGTTGGTTGTTGAAATTAGCAATAATATGAAGATCAAAGTTGTTAATGTAGAATGGCTCTAATGCTTGTTGAATAAAAAAACCCAACCATGCTTGTATAGTTCGCTATATGGGGTATCGAGTGCCCCAAAACTCAAGGAAGAATAGTTTTATTATATGAAACCCACATGCATAATCAAAATTCTCTATATTTTATAAGATCAATAAAAAAATCATGAAAGTGTAAAATTTGGCAAAAAATCAAGATTAGATAATTTTTGTATTTAGGTCATAACTTTCATAATAACCATTGGATTCTCCTTAAAAGCATGAAAACATGTTGAGAACTACTAAAACTAATTCCCTAGCACTATAGATATCACAAAGATGAGTTGCACTATAGATCTCACAAAGATGAGTTTTTATGTGTTGTAGGTGCAATCTTTGAAAAATGCCAAAAACAACATACATCTTTTTACACAACTTAGGTTGACAAATACTTTGCCAAAAAACATGTGAAGTTTATTTTAGCTCATAAACCGACATTGTGGTTATATACCACTAAAAATTTCTTTTTGAAACTCCTCAAATAATACAAGGAAAATGGTCACTTAACAAGATATAAAAATTTCCTAAGAAATATAAGTGTCCGGTTACCAACCTAGTATTAACCAATGGCATCCGATGAAGCTTTTGAAAAATCAATAATATACTCTCTTTGTGTGTGTATGATTTTTGAGAAGGACTCTAAAGAAGCTAACGCACACTCTAAAAATACCTCTCTATTATCAAAATTACAAATAGGTTGCAAGCTTACTCTTGATGAGAATGGTGATCAAGTTACAAACTCTATCCTTGGAATTACCTCCAACAAGGGAAAAGGATTATCAAAAGCTAGAGCTACTCAAGCTCTTCAAATATTCCTACAAAACAAAGTCTTATAATGTATGCTTTTCAAACATTCTTACAAAACTTGCAAACTAAATTGTATTAATTGCCTTCCACTGTAGATGTGTGTAGTGATCTTGGACCTTCTTCCTGTTTTAAACGTTGTCAGAGGATATGCGTGGGCGAGGTGGGTCGGGGTTAACACCGAGCTATTTGTTATGGAAAAAAGGTGAGAGAAAATGAAAAACACAAGGAAACTATGCACAAATAACGCTTTAAACCAGAATATGTTTTTTTCTAATAAATTTTGAAATTAAATCCAAACTTTAACTATGAACTCGGCTCTATGTTCTGATTTCTTCTGCATAATTGGGAGTGAAATAGAGAAAAGTGATGCCTTTGACAAATGAGAGCACAAGAGAGGGCATCCTCTTCCTCTTCTTGCCTTGCTCTTCCACTTTGCTTCAGCACGTACCTTCTTCTTTGTCTTCTTGTGCTCCTCCTCTTGCTTGGTCTTGTTTGCTAGCCCACTATTGCTCGTTATATTAAATCCCTCTTCTATTATTTCAAAACACCCTCTACCAATTGCTTGTAATCCCCTTCTCTTGCTCATTTTCAATCTCCCATGTTGCAGCTCGTTCTTCCCTTTTTGTCGCGTTGCTCGTTCAAGAAAAAAATTCCCCCTCTTGCTTCTTGAATTCTTCTCCTCAAAGATCTCTCCGTTTGCTACTCGTTAGAAAACTATCCTTCTCACAAAATTTGTTGCTTGTACTTTTCCTCTACTGACTGCACTCTCCCAAAATCTACTTCTACTGCCCTTCATGCCAAATCTATTGCTTATAATTAGCTTTCTTCGATGCTTTTGTTCAAACCACGTGGGAAAGATCTCTTGATGATGTGGCAGCTTGTGGTTGGACCATCACCAAAATCATTGGCTCTTGGCTCAAAAATTTATGCACTAGCTTTTCAGGCACTTCCTGCTTCTTGCTCGCCATCATCCTCCCTCTATAGTGGCTTCCCTCTACATCGAAAAACTTTTGCGTTTCCCTCATTACTTTTTTCTCCTTCTCTTATTACCTTCCACTCTTTTTTTACTTAACCAATGGGCGACCAAACCCTTTTGAGTGGCCACCCTATTCATTTATTTAAGCATGCCCTTGTATCATGTTTTGGAACCAATCCCTTCATATCTAACATAAGTATAATGACATCACACATCATATTCAGTATCTGGTATAGACTCATCCATTGGAATATCATGTTTTAGAACCAATCCCTTCATATCTCACATGAATATAATGACATCACACATCATAGTTAGTACATGGTATAGACTCATCCATTGGAATATCACCTTCAATTGATGCATGCTCTTATTTGGCATATATGCAATGCCAAGCATTGCCAAGTTCTATTGAACTCTATTGGGCATTGCTAAGAACTCTATTGAGCATACGTAACTCCAAAGGTCTGTTTATTAGATAGCAGTGGCACATAGGGAATAGAGCCCAAACCAAAGCTACTTTGCCACTACCATGTTGGACATTCTCGCAATCTTTGCACTTGAAAAGACACCAATCTGAAAATTAAGCTCCTCAAGAACCTTCGTACTTTTTGAAATGCATCACATTTGGCATACTTATCGACCAAAGTATCCTTCAAAACTTGATGTACTTTCTAAAGTGCACCATATTTGGTATACATATCGACCTAGGTACCCATTTGCTTTACATATCCCACAATCAATGTACCACAAGTGAGGACATTCTGGAAAGTAAACTCCTCAAGCAACAAATTTGGTGTACATATCAAGTAAAGCATTGTTAAATTTGGCATGCCAAGGCAACAAAAAGTGCCAATGATCTATTTGAGGGATGATAATTCCCAAAACCTTGTATCTTATGTGAGTTTTCCCTTATGGACCCGGAGCGTCATGACAACGTGGCAAAGTTAGTGGGGCTAGTTTCTTAATAAAGCTTATTTGTTTCAAAATGCATTAATGCTATCAAGAAAGATACATCAACTTGTACATTTCTTGGTTGAGCAAGAAGCATCCTATAGTGACCAGTTCTAGGTGTGAGGTTGAGTACGAGGCAACTTTTGTAGGTACTATTGAGCGTGTTTGGCTCATACGCCTTTTGTAGGTACTATTGAGCGTGTTTAGCTCATACACCTTTTGAGTGACTTGGGTGTTGGTTGCGACTGGGACCTTCACTAGTAGTTAGACTGCTTTGAAGGTTGGAAGGAGCCCAATGTTCCATGCTTGTACAAAGCACATCAAGGTGCATTATTGTTATGCGAGGGAGATATTCTATATAGAATAGGTCAAATTGGATTATGTGCCTCCATGGGACAAACCTATTGATCCTTTCACAAAGGCTCTACCTTCAAGAAGTTCAAATACTTTTTGCAAAGCTTTGGGGTTACTCCC
The DNA here is from genome assembly GCF_014529385.1 of Adiantum capillus-veneris. Lineage (NCBI taxonomy): Eukaryota > Viridiplantae > Streptophyta > Polypodiopsida > Polypodiales > Pteridaceae > Adiantum > Adiantum capillus-veneris. The sequence continues at coordinate 34,228,549 of NC_140952.1, forward strand.
CTTTGTGGATAGAACACATAGGTTCATACACTTCCCTAGAAGGTGCCAATTCATGTTCACTGCATCACTTGCATAGGGGTTTTGTTAACATTTTATGTTAGTGGTTTGAGTGAACACACTTAGGATCACCACAATACTCTTTTTCCCTCACTAGGGGGTTTCTGCCCCCTTGACTTGTATATGTGTCCATCACTCTACAGTAAGCCTTATCTTTGTATTAGCACACTCATTAACACTACTTCCTACATTGTGTGCTCTTAAGCTTCTCCTTCATCTTCTCCATCTTCACATGAATTCCTGCAACCGATTCCAACACCTACAACACTCTCTTGTAGCAAGTGTTGTAGTCCACAAGGCCGATGAATTTTTTTGCTAGACTCTAAAAAAAGAGCTAGAAACGTGTAAGGCTAGTTGGCCAATAGTATACAAACATAGCGGTTCCCTATCCCAAATAATCAAAGCGAGAGAGAAGAATTGCTTCCACTCATATCAAAGGAGCTATAAACCAATCTTTAGTGCCTTTAAATTGAAGATATAGTGCTTTGTGAGATTAGACTTTTCATTTAAAACATCTCGTTTAACTCAATCCCAAGGCTTTAAGCACCTCATCGGCAATAGGATCTACAAGGATTAAGCAAGAATCAGGTTGGAAAGAAGATATGTAAGCATTAAGAAGTAGTAACATGTTCAGTTAATTATGGATAAGCTTGAGCAACCATAGCTATGGAGACTTGTGTGTGTGTGTGTGTGTGTGTGTGTGTGTGTGTGTGTGTGTGTGTGTGTGTGTGTGTGTGTGAGAGAGAGAGAGAGAGAGAGAGAGAGAGAGAGAGAGAGAGAGAAGATGATGATGAGCCTTGTAAAGAGTTTAGAGAGCTTCCTTTTAGATAGGATTTCTTGGAGCCTCCTTTTATATGAGCATGGAGATTTTCCTTTTTTATGACTATTTCTTGGAGCTTGAGAAACCATGTGGTAGATAGCCTTGAGAAGAGCATGAAGAGATTCCTTTTGGACGAGGATTTATTTGAGCTTCTCAATCTTTTGTGGTGTCATGTTGGTAATCTTTTCCTTCATTTTGGTTATAAGCATGCTAGTAATATGTATTTGTAGACAAAACTTGGTTATGCATCCAAGAATGTAATCTCTGTAAATTTATACGTAAAGGCTAAGTACAGTTTCATTGATATCAGAGCAATTGGTTTTTATCTCCCATTCAATTGATATTAGAGCAATTGGTTATTCTCTCCCATTCAAGGAAAAGAATGGTCCCAACTTATACTCTTTTGGGAGAAATACTCTTTACTTTAGCTTACAAGCTATTGCATTAAAGGGAAGGCAAAAAACATAAGATGCTGAAAGATAGCCATGGAGAATAATTCACTAATTGAGATCGATTGTGGCATGGAAGTAAATTTAAGGAAGATGAAGCTTTGAAACAAGGAACTCATGCAATAAGGTATTTAATACAAAGGTTCTCACCACAAGGACTTCTCCTTGAGAATAAGGTTCTTCACAAGGGATTGAGTATGTTGAGAGGCTTGTCAAACGAGAAGAACCACCTCTCAAAAAACATGTTAGAAATAATCTTCTCACTGCCCTTCAAGCGAAAATTCTTCTTCCAAGAGTGGGACAAGGGAAAGAGGCCACTTCCATCAAAGGAGGAAAATATCTCCCTCACCATCACCCTTTCTTCCCACTTTCAAGAATAAAAAAGGTAACTCTCATGAAGCTATGTCAAGTGAAATGAAGCATCCTTCATGTGACGATGCAAAAGAATATATCATGCATGGAAACGAGAAAACAAACTTGAGAATTTCAAGGAAGTGGGCAAGAGTATTGCCTTCCTTGTATCTCCAAAGTCTGCATGTCAATGGTGGATGGTATGCAAAAACGGACCAAACCAAGGACATGGAAGGAGTGGCAAGATCTATAAGTTATTGTGTGGCGATTCTTGACGAACAAAGCCAAAGATGATGTGCTTATGGCTTGTTGCATTCTTAATCTCGGGAGTCAGTTCAAAGTATATGGACAAATTTTGAAATTGCTACCTCAAAGCCATTGTCTTCAAAATAATCAACATCTTTGCGCAAAAGCAACAAAGTTGCGTTGGGATTTCTAAGGATATGCTCGTACATGTTAATGCACAAAAGCCTAAGACGATCTCAAAAGCCATCCACCACTCCATGGTTGTTACCAAGATATTCTCTCCCAACAAGATGCTTTATGAAAATAAGTCATATGACAAGAGTGAGAAGGCTCCATACAATGAGTGTATTTGTGGGTGTATACAAGGGAAAAAACAAGCTCTCACTCAAAGATCTTAGAAATATAAGAAAGATAATCTGTCTCAAGAGTGGAGATCAAAGGCACACCTATCGTGGATGCCTTGCAAGGAATGCTAGAGAAGAACTCTCCTCATGTTACCCATGTCTTTTGTCCTATAGAGGTCAATAAAGAATCTAATCAACCATGTTATGCTTGGGTAGGGTTAGACTTTTCTAAGCAATTGGTTTTCATAGTTGAGAGCACAAAAAGTACCTCACATACATTCAATCAATTAGAAAACTACCATCCTCAAAGATGCTATGCCCCCAAGTGAAATAGAATGGCAAGACAAAGAATATCCTAGATAATGCATTCAAAATTGTGGCAAAATCGGTTAGTAGAGCGCTATTCGAAAAATATATAGGAGAATCATTTGCTTCATGCAGAGAGTCTTACCACACACAAAGCAAAATTTATTGAGCCAATGCAATATATATATATATATATATATATATATATATATATATATATATATATATATATATAGAGAGAGAGAGAGAGAGAGAGAGAGAGAGAGAGAGATTTGTGCATTGTAGGAAAGCATACATTTCTAAGAAATATGTGAACACTAAAGGAAATCTTAAATGAAAAATGGTGCAAATAAAGTGAGCACAAAATCACTCAAAGCCACACCAATAGCCTACTGAGTGCTTTCGTACCATGGTAATAAATATACAAATGTCATAAAACCAAAATGTATGTCAAAAGATAAAAATAAAAAATGGCACATGCAAAAATCTCCATGTGCATAAATATCCACGATAAGGTGGAATGCTCACTAGTGATCGAACAAGTTTTCACCCAATGATCTATTACCCTCGTCCACCACATTTGCAGATGTCGATCCCTCTTGCCTCTCTTGACCCTAGACTGAGGGCAAAGAAGAGGAAACACAAATGCTTTTGGCCAAGAAATCATGACCATACCATCCTTTCATGACACTACGACATTGACAAGCACTCAAAAACAACAACCAATAGCACCACAATGTCCATGGCTGGCACCAAGACAATGACATTCTATAAGAAACGATAGAAATTATATTTTTGAGCTCGGCACAAAGCAATAGCTTGATTTTCATCCACCCCATCTCCTCTACCAATCATAGGACACTTCATGAAACTATCTCGTGTCAGTGCGGGACAATTTCATAGACTATCCCATGCTTGCAAGGTGTTAATTTCATAGCATATGGGCTGTTATGCTCTTGGTTATTGCCTTGTTTGATTTCTTTACTGGTTAGTGTTGTGAAATTTACTCAACTTTAATGCTTTTACACTCATAAACACATATGTATATATGTACATCTATAGATGTGTGTGTGTGTGTGTGTGTGTGTGTGTGTGTGTGTGTGTGTAAGCAACATGCCATACTAAAAATTCAATCAGCATGCCATACACAAAATTCGATAAACATGTCATGCTCTTGAAATATAAGGCAATGAAATTGTATCTTTTATTAAAAGGTTTAATACAACTTGTTTTAATACAAAGATTAGGCATACACAAACACCATCTTGTGTAATTTTAAGCAAATTTTGCAAGTAGTACCTGCATCCATCATGAAAAACACTGTGTGAGAGAGAGAAAAACAGAGAGAGAGAGAGAGAGAGAGAGAGAGAGAGAGAGAGAGAGAGAGATGCTACACATTTACCTTGGGATGAAATTTTTAATAGCGACAATGTAGATGCTACCTTTTCACAATTGTAATCCTTTTTAATGAGCAAGGATGTCCTTTTCTCTTACCACATTAGTGCCCCCTTCTCATTAAAAATCTCTTCAAATGGTAGACACTCCTTTCAAAATCATGAACATTGCTTTGAAGGAAGATGGAAACTTTGGAAAGAGACTTCCTCGTGGGTCAAGGTGGGTGACCATCCATGGATCTTTTATTGAGGGCCATGAGTTTCTTCTTTGAAGGAAAAAACACATGCCCTTAACGGAAAAACAATTCCAAGAGTCAATTTTTCCATAGAAGAGGAGGAGAGATAACCACATGGCCTCCATGAACAATCAAAATTTTCATGAAAGTGGGGTGTCACGCATTTTAGAGGTGTTTTGCGATTTGATTGCTTTTGTGCCAATCATGTTTCACCTTGATAAAAATGCCAAAATTAGGCAATCTCTTGACAAGGAGGAATTTATATTGGGAGCGTGCTAAATAGATTGTAGGGTGTATGTTCTCAACATCCTTTCTTTTCAAATGCCAAACGGAGTCATTACCTAGTGGTTAAGGTGGCCGTGTGGGTGCATTAAGACTGAGTGTTGATACAAAACAACATCTTTCAAAATTGTACCTCTTGAAAAGAAAAATACAACCTAGAAAAACATGAGGAACGTCCCTTGGACATCATTACATTACAACTCTGTCATCCTCATCCCTACATGTACTTGAAGGCTACCATGCTTATGTTCGTGTCAAGGCATGCTCAATGATGCACCGTGACTTCAAACTATTGACAATGCTCTCTTAGCACTCGAAACTCTTGCATGTTTAGATAGTTCTACATTGATTGTGAAGCAAACAACGGCTCTGTATGTTCCACAAGGGCACATAGTGAGAGAGTAAGACTGCATGCATCGAGTGGCTACAACCGCTCTATGTGTGCAAAGAGAAGTGGCCGTCAAATTCTTCTTGGGGTGGCTTTTTGATGAAGGTCAGCACTTGCTCGACTCGCGTAGGAAAGAGTCCTTATGCGGGTTTTATTAAAGTGTAAAGGCAAAGGGTTGATAGATTGGGGCATAGGGAAAATGGCTTCATCCTTATCTAGAGTAGGAGGACTCATCATGTCCCTCAATTCACAGTTGGGAAATCAAGGGCCCAAAGCATGGGGGCCCCACAAAATCCCCGACTTGCAGCAGGCAAGGGTGCCACCTGGCATGGATGCGTGCAAGCTGCTGAGGTGGCGCAGCCGGAGCCGCTACTTCAACGAAGTCACTGGAGAGCGGTTTTGAAGCGTTCAAAAAACCAGCAGTTTTCACGCAATTCGTGTGTGTAATTCCCGTCTTCTGCCCATGTGGGCGTGGGCGCTAACCCTACCTTTAACCTTGGGTTACCCAACTGCATCAGATTTTCTTTTTCTGCTCAAATACCTCAATTTAAGTGTATCTCCAGATTTCCTGCACGCCACCAAGGTTCCATGGAGAGCTCCACTCTGCCTGGAATTTGAGCTTCCGTCACCGCCCACTTTGTTTTTTCTGTGCAGAGTGACCAGAAGCTGCATATCCTTTTCTACATTCCGTAGCTCAATCGTCTCAGTGAATGCGTAGCTTGGTACTTATCGAGGTACTGATGCAGTCCAGTCCGCCGGGAAATTCATACGATCTCTGTCGCAGAATTCTCCAAAAGCAGATCTGCTCCGACAACCAGATCTTTAGGCTTCCTTTTATATTGCTAAGACAGTTTCTTTGGGTTCTAAATATGCAGAGGGATCTCTGCCCAGCATTTTAAGGTTCGCTCATGAGTGCTGCAGAGAGTTTCATTTTACGGTATGTTGTGATATTTATGATGTCCTTTGATGCTCTAACATAGTGAAATGGCTATTATGTTTTGATTTTTGCTCTACTGACATGAGCAGACTGTCTTTTTGGTTTGGATTTTTTGCACTATGCACATGGGCAGACATGCTTTTCTTTCATATTGTCTGCTCATTTTATCATAGAATTAAAGGTTTTTGATAATTCTAGCCTGGTCAAGCGATTTGATCGTGTATGCTTGAGCATCGGAGGCAAAAATGTCAGGAACTTAGAAGGCTCGTGCTACTTCAACGCGGTGTGGTACTCTTCCCCAAATTGAGAAGTGTGGTGCAATGCGAGCCATATGCGATGTCTGCGAAGCTTCTCCTGCCATTCTCTTTTGTGCGGCCGATGAAGCCGCCCTTTGCCTCAAATGTGATGAGAAGGTAGGAGGCATTATATATCCCCGCCCCCCTGTGGTGTCAATTATATGCAATGTTTTTGAGCACAATAACACGATGTGTGTTGCTTTGATTGCAACCCTTGACCTTACATGTTTCTGTCCTTCCCTTTGGATGTTTTTTTTTTCTATTAAGACAAAACAGCATGATAATTTGAAATAATGGCCCTGTTTTATCATAGAGGTCCATGAGACTTTGTATCCCATCAGGTTAAGTTCTCAAACAGATGCACTAGTTGTTTCCTCATAATGTTGTTCCATGCGAAGGTCCATGGCTGCAACAAGTTGGCAAGCAGGCACATACGACTGACACTTGCTGAAGCGGGTGCCCACCGTCGATGTGATATATGTGAAAATGCCCCAGGTAAAAGTATTGGCCCTTCAAATTGGGCCTTTCCTGCTTTATAAAACTATTTGGTTACTTTGTTTAGCAGGAAATTTTTTTGCAAAGAATTTGTATGGCTGATTGTTGTCTCTTCCTTGACGTCGGCAGCGTTCTTTTTTTGTGGGATCGATGGTACCTCACTCTGCCTACAGTGTGACATGGATGTACATGTTGGGGGGAAGAGGACCCATGAAAGGTATCTTCTTATGGGACAGAGAGTTGAGGTATGCCTTTGTTCTATGGAGAGTAGGACCGTATGGGAACTATCTTGTCTTCACCATCTACATACACTTATTTTACCAGCTTTCTCCTTTTGGCTTGCTTGCTTGCAGCTCCCTGTATCGCAAGCAGAAGGGGGGCTTGGGAACCTGCCCATGGCAGATGTGAAAGTAGTACGAAGAATTGATGGCAGTGTACATTTGCATGTAGATCATGAAAATGCGAATCATAATCGCCCACAGGAACAAAATGAACATAGCAATACGTCCGCCATTGCCATCGCAATCGGCGATACTACCACTCAAATGATTGACTTAAATTTCAGGCCTCATCATGAGCCTTCCAGTGTAAGTTGCATCGGTGCAAGGACTTTCCTCAATTCTATCCCCTTACTCTCGACGCAAGCGTCCTTTGTGGGCCTGATAGGGTGGGGGGTGCTCGTCTAAGATATTTTCGTTAGTAATCTGATTAGGTTTGATGCAATTGAGATAGGTGCATGTTCAGCTGTAGCTTATTTGTGCTTTTCGTAAGCTATATTTAATGCAATTGTGCGGTTACACTTGTAATTTCAGAGTGTCAGAGACACGGAGTTGGCAAACAGCCAAGGTGAAGAAGCTTTAGCAATTGTACCAGATGTAATAATGAGGAAAGAGGCTGCCGACAGCTAACTAAAACCATGTAAAGAGTAAATGAAGCGGATGTCCGCGAGTGAAAGCAAAGTGGTGGTAAAAAATGTGGTTGGCAGTTAAGCATGACAGTTTTGTACAAACATGGAGTTTGCTTGCGGAAGGCTACATAATATTGTAAGTCGCCACAGTGTAAAATTGTCAGTAGAAGTGATATTATCCCTCTGTATGAAGGGGTTAAGAAGAGGAATATTCTTCCCAAGGATGACATACAGTTGTCTAAGCCAGAACATTTCAGTATATTGCACACCAAAATTCCGCTCGCAGACAACAGACTCAGTCTTATTGTTGAGCAGGGGATATGATGTGAAAGCTTCTGATCTTTTGACTCACGTTCTGGTAGCGGTCCTGAAGTGTGTGTCCATGTGTGTGGGAGTGTCATACTATCAAATTGCGGATCTGGTTGTGAGTTAAACATGGTAGTGTGGTTGTTTTGCAGCTTATTTTTTGTTTGTTATACAACTCTTCCTTGTCAGCAGTGGAAATGCTGTCACATTTTTTCATGTATCAAAATGGAGCTAAGTCTTGATTATGATAGAGGATATCATAAGACCAGTGCGAGCATGAGCTTTTGACAGAGCAATGAAGGACATATATAGCATGTATTCTATTGACAATAAAAGCCATGGGGATCGACAGTAGTGGCGTCTTACGTGAATCTCGAGGAGAATGAAGGGTAGAAAAAAAGTCAAGGTGGGGCACTCCTAGATGATAGAGGATATCATTAGACCAGAGCGAGCATGAGCTTTTGAGAGATCAATGGAGGACATATATAGTCATATGCTCAAACTTCGATATTCGGTTGGCAATAAAGTCCATGATTGATAGCAGTAGCATCTTGTGTGACTCTCAAGGCCAATGAAGGGTAGAAAAAAAAGTCAAGTTGGGGCACTCTTAGCGCATGCCTGCAACCCATGTTGCCCTCTTTGCACCCTAGCCTTGTGTTTGCATGGGGTTGGGGGAGTGCTGGCTAGTATCCCACAAGATGATAAAGAGAACCCCTAGGCAAAAGTGACGCATCCCAAAAAAAAAAATTGTAACCCGGACCAAAAAATTAATTTGGGACCATCTTGTGCGATAATACATAAAACGTTCTTTGATGAAACTGCAAGCTAAAAGTTTGGCTTCATAACCTACTAAATGAGACATTTTATTCAAAGGAACAACAAAATATCAATCACAAGCATGAACAATAGGTCCCAAAAATATATTTACATGGATGTAGCCCCCCTTGCCATAGGAGTGTGCACAAAAGACCCTTTGTGGCAATGTCATATACATAAGTCCTCAACTTCCTATATGTAGTGTCCAAGCACACACAAACTTAATGTCAAATTTAAAACTCTAGGGATGCAGTAGGAGAGACCCAAGGGCACATAATAGTATACAATATAACTTAAGTAAGATGATAAATTAGTCCAAAATGATGGGCATCTACTCGATGCCCTGGAGATCATAAACATGTTCTTGCATAAGAACTAATAAGGTAATATTTTATTGTTGCGGAGAAGAACTAACGTATAATAAAATGGCTAAGCCATATGAATTAAGATCAATCTACAAAATGGAGGAAGCCGAAAAAGATTTAACAAAACCTATAAACTCGTCATCCAATAAATTTATTGCGATGATTAGGTTAGCAAGGTTATCTTGTGCTTGCATATTGTCCACGTTATTTCCTCATGTAGAGAGTATCAATGCACCTCAATAAATCAAAGTTTTAGATTTTTATGATGATCAATGACCGAATGGAAATTAAACCCAAAATGGAGCCTACCAATTGATCAATGTGAGTTTTGAAGAAGCAAGCCCTAAAGGATTATCAAATCATGATTTCTATATGGCTTTGATACCAATTGTTATTTAATGGAGGTTTACTTATTAAAGCATTCATGATGATTAGAGCAATAACCAATGTCACAATACACGAGATAATCAAGATGAAATCATGTAGATTATTGAGAATGAACTCACACTGCAAGTGTGCAGAAGAGTAGCATTTTGTGTTTACCTTTGGCCGCTCTCTTTCTCTCTACACTACTCTTCTACACACTAGAAGTGTGTAGAAGAGTAGCATTTTGTGTTTACCTTTGGCCGCTTTCACTCTTCGGTGTCAAAGGGCTCTTGTGTAGCTCTGGTTATGTTATCTTGTGCTACATCAATGATAGCCTCCTCTTGTGTAGATGCAATAGCTGCTGCTTCTTCATCGACCTCTCCCTTTGATGTGTGAGTGTGCTTCCTCTTTGAGCGGGTAGTAGCTAACTTGGCGGTCTTCACTTCCACTTCTTTTCTTTTTTTCAACAAAAAGATCTTTCTATTGGTTAAAATTGCCATAGGGCTACAACCACCTCTACAAGAGGGCTACAACAATAATGAAGGGGAGACTCTCCCAATGAAAAAAACACAGCATATGTACAACGAGGCTAAATCAAGAAATGGGAGGAGGGAAAAGCCACACAGGTGGATAGTAGTGCCATCTGAGCATACCCTGGACCATGTTGAAGAAAGGCCCAGGGCGCCAAAGTCGAAGAAAAGCCTCTCTACGCTCCCTCATGCGGTCGAAGCTGCCCTGGTGTCTCTCGACCTGTCCTTTGAGAGTATGGATCAGCTCTAGCCAAAGATCCCGATCTGTCTCTGTTGGTCGTACAGGGTGAGCCACGAAGATGGAGAAGCAACGGGCCCGCCAAATGAACCAGAGTGTCAGGCCGCAGATGAGCTCCCAACACTCCTCTCTCTCACTGCACCACTCCTATGGAGTAAGCTTCCACTTCCTCTTCTTTCACTTCCTCATTCTTAACTTTGGCAATGAGCCAATTGTTTTGGTACAAAGGAGGTGGCAAATTGTTAACCATACCAATTGCAGGGTATGCTATTTGTATGAGGACTTCTGGAGCTCCCACTCATGAATAAATGACTGATACTTTTTTGGTACTCTTTAATGTGTTTAGCATATATAGTGCACTGTCAATAGGCATAGGGTACTTGGTCTTCAAAGCATTGGTGAAAGTAAAGGCCACATTATGATTTGGGTGGTGTACTTTTATGGCTTCTTAGCAAAGAAGTGGAAGTGTTGATGGTATAGCCTTGTGGGATCCTTAGTGGGTTTGTGAATCATCTCTATAAAAGTGGCTCCATATGTATTCTTCGTGAATACTTTGGTACCCTTCTTCTCTTTTGGCCGGATAGATAGTCCCTCAATGGGCAACCTTAGAGCCTCTACTACAATCTCTTTTGTGATATTTATCTCATCCACTTGCCTTGCTGACGCAATAATTCTAGTTGTGCCTTCCTTGATGGTATTCATAAGCTCATAAGATCTTTAGAGATCCACTCCACATGGTTCCATCTCGTAGAAAGGCAATAAAATCAATCTTCTATAAGCCTCTAGTGAAAACATCATAGATGAGCAATATTTGGAGCTCTACTGCTTGACTATCTTTGTTTCTGACCTTGCCATGAAATATGGCCACACTATGCTCTTAAGCTGGTACGTTAAGAGCTTATGTAGCTTTTGCTTCATAGTCTTTCTCTTCTGGGTCGCACTCGGTGACAACTGCATAGATCTTGTATGGTGCTAGACAAATTGCAAGTCAATTGTATTTCAGAGTCAAAAACCGCTACGACTCCATTATTTGAGCCGATAAGTGTCCACTGATGCTTGCATAGCACTGCTAGAGCCTAGACAAACACGATGCAACTCAAAAATCCAACTTTGGACAAAAATTTACAGTTCTAATAATAATCACAATTATGATCTTGAGAATAATTTTGACTTTTGGAAGAATTTGGATTGCGATTACTATCTGAGGTCATTTTTCTCCAAGTTTTTTCAAGTCTTGAGCTATACATTGGTTGTACATGCAGTAAAGAACTCTGACCATAGTTTGAGTAAAAATGAAAATTTAGGTCAAAAAATGGGATTTCAACGACTTGGTGTGTTTTCTGATGGCATGATGGAGTAAAAATGAAAATTTTCTTGATATATGGGTTCTATATAGCATATATAAATATAGCATGCGGTAAGTTTAACGAAAAGATGTTATTATGGGTAAAAAGATAATAATCATGATATTCTCAAGCCTTTCATACAATTCGTGGTCAATCTACTCTTAACTCTTTTGCAACTCTAAGTGCTGTGCATTTTCTATGTGCATTGGCAGCTCATTTTGGTTGGGATGTACATCAATCAGACATTGTTACTGCTTTCTTGAATGGTGACATATTTGAGGAAGTTTATGTAATGCACCCTTGTGGTTTTGTCAAGAAAGGACAAGAGGACAAAGTGTGCAGATGTAAGAAGGCTTTGTATGGGTTGAAGCAATCTCCTCGTGCTTGGTATGAGAAAGCTGACACTCATTTGGTCAAACGAGGCTTTCATAACAGTCCAAAAGAAAGCACATTGTATGTAAAGCGTGAGAGTGATGTACTTCTCATTGTGGTTCTTTATGTAGATGATTTGCTGATCACTGGATCAAATGAGACATATTGCTGAATTTAAGGCTGATTTGAATGCCACTTTCAAGATGAAAGATTTGGGGCTGTTGTATCATTACTTGGGCATACAGTTTAAGCAGTGTAATGGTGGTATTGCCTTGTGTCTAAAAAGTTTAGTTGCTATGTAAATTTGGACTTGAGGATTGCAAACCTATTGCCACTCCCATGGAAACAGGATTGAAATTGAGTCTTCATGATGCTGGTGATCCTGCAAATGTCACTCTTTACCAAACTATTGTTGGATGCCTCATTTATGTATGCAACACAAGGCCAGATATCCAGTTTGCAGTCTCACAGGTCAACAAATTTATGCATAGCCCAGGGTCTAAGCATTGTCAGGCTGTCAAGAGGAAGTGACACTTTACATCTTGGCTTGTTTTATCCCAAGGGGAGATCATTGCCGCCAGCCTTACATGCTTTTTCGGACTCAGATTAGGCTGGTTGTTTTGACACAAGAGTGTCCACAAGTGGTTTTTGTTTCATGCTTAGCAGTTCATGTATATCATGGTTAAGCAAGAAGCAACCTATTGTGGCCACTTCTAGTTGTGAGGCTGAGTACAGGGCAATCTTCATAGCTACAATTGAGTGTGTATGGCTCAGATGCGTTATGATGGTTGATTTGGGTGTTGGACAGGACACTGCCAACACTATCTACACTGACAGTTAGAGCGCATTGGCAGTTGCGAGGAACCCAATTTTTCATGCTCGGACAAAGCACATTGAGGTGCATTACCACTATGTAAGGAAGAGGCTCTCACAGCAGGAGAGATGAACTTGGCTTATGTGCCAACACAGGACAACCTTACAGATCTTTTCACAAAGGCATTGTCTCTTGAGAAGCCCGAAGCTTTTCACAAAGCTTTGGGCTTACTCCCCTTTGTGGATGATCATGTCCTCAGGGCATGGCACTTCCCTTTACTCATGTGCCAGCTCTCGTTCACCGCATCACTCCAGGGGGGATTTGTTACCATATACATGCGGTAGTGATGTGTGTGAACACACTAGGACCACCGGGGCATTTTTTCCCCTCTTTAGAAGGTTTTCCCCCCCATACATTGTATATACGCCCATCACTCTAGGGCTATCTATCTTTCCATTGCACACTAAGTAACACACTCTCAGTTGTGTGCCTTGAGCTTCATTCATCTTCTCCAAGCTGTGTGCGTTTCTCTGCAAGCCTAATTCCGACAATGAGTGCCCCCATCACTTACAATTGCGATTGTGAGTCCATATCTTGTGAAACTACATTCATATAAGAATGCATTAGTGGTTCTTGCATCATTATTCCTAGTAGTCCTTGCTTCAACCCAATTGGTCAAATAATCAATGGCCACAATAACGTATTGTGTCTATGTTTTGTAAGCCTGTGCTTGAATAGGACCTATGAAGTCTATTCCCCACTTGCAAATGTTCAAACTTTCATCATTAGTTGTAGTGGCATGCTATCCATTATAGTTGGTGTCTTAGTCCTTTGGCATACATCACAATATTCAACAAACTCTTTGGCATTGGCAAACAATGTTGGACACCAAATTCTAGTCATCAATATTGCTCTACTTTTTCTCTCATGGAAAAAATGATCCCCTACTAGACCTGTATGTGCTCGCTCTAGAGTTGAAATATATTCATCTTTGTTGTTAGATAGTCTTAGCTATTGAACTTTCCCTCTCTTGCACAATTGGTTTTCAATTATCGTATAATTCACGGCTTTGGTTTCAATTGCCCTTTGGTGACATTTGCTCATGTCTTCAAGAAAACTCTTATTTGTATGAATGCTATTAAATATTTGTTCCACTTTGGGACAATAGATATTTGGAACAAAATAGCATGAGGTATATGTTGGGTATGCAAGCCCTTGTACGTCTAGCCTGTGGGAAACTCCCCTTTATGGAGCATGCAGGTAGCTTCACTTGGAGTTCAATTAGAGTCAAGTTGTGCATGGCATTTTTTTCCTTTATATGTAAGGTTATTTTCACAAGCAATATATCAATCACTCAAGCGTGTCTGTTGTTTTTTCCCTATTGTATCAACTTCCTCTTCCGCTTCATCTCTTCTTTCTCTACACTCACCATGCCCCAAAGGCATCCCCAATAGCCATCTCTCCTATCAAATGGTATCAGAGTCCTTGAGGCTTGTGCTCGAGAAGCTTGGTGGGAGCGGTCGCTTGTTGCAGAAGGGAGCACCATCATGACAACCTGCACAACAAATTGAACAAAGCCAGCATCAAACACATCGTGTGTTGGCTTGAGAAGCACCTCTCGACACTACAGCCCCTGCCGGTTCGTCCTGTACAAGCTATGCCGAAGATAAACGACATCAGCGCTATCGACAGCCAGAGCAGAGCTCGCCATATATAATTTGGAGTTTATTTTTCACACTATACTAAAAGTGGCCATTCCTATTTTAAGCCCCTTGCCCTTAAGCAAGGGCCTATTCACCCTTGACAAATATTGATCCTCTGCTCCGTGCTCGCAGTAGAGAAGCAAGGTGCTTGTACATGCTTTTGGAGGCTTATGTAATGAAATGCAGTTGCAGCCACCTCTTTAAAGCGGTGCTAAAGGTTTAAAATTCTAAATCTACGGACATTACTTACTTTCACCAGCATAGAAAAAGAGCCAAGCTATCCTTGGCATATCAAATATGGCCTCCAAGGTGGATAAATTCAACGGATCCGGCTTCCACACCGAGCAAATTAAAGTCAAAGGTTATGTGATGCGAAAAACCATGGAACGTGGTCAAGCCTCTCGCAACCGACGAAGCAGGCACTACAATTGGAGTAACTCGAGCCCTCTTTGCCGAGCAACAGAGGAAAGACAAACAAGCTTTTGGTATCATTCTAACTTCCTTAGAAGACGACTTTATTCATTATTTGGATGATGTTGATTCTTCAAGTGCTGCCTGGATAGAGTTAGAAAAGCTTTTTGGTGCCAAAGCTAAGTATTCAAAAATGAGCTTAAAAATGGAATTATATTCTCTTCACATGCATGAAGACGAAAACATTGCAACTTTAGCTAATAGACTGAAGAGTATTAAAACTCAACTTGTTTATGTTGAAGCCCTAGTACCAGATGAAGATCTTATAGCCGTTTTTCTAAATAGCCTCCCTGCAGAATTTCATCAAATTGTCACTATTTTAAAAGAGAAGGATCCTCTGCCTTCTTTGGATGGTATTGTTCACTCATTGCAGCAAGAAGAGAAACGAGTACCACGAATTAGCTCTTTTGTACCGACTGCATATGTAGCCCGTGGTTGCACTTCAACTGCAAATTCAACCAGGCCTACTACCAGTACTAGACCTTGTGCGATATGTAGACGCAACAATCATCAAACCAAGGATTGTTTTAGCAAAAATCCTTGCACCCATTGTGGAAAGACTAATCATCCTTCGGACAAATAATTTAAGAAGAATAAACGACAGATCAATATGGTTGAAGGTGATGAAGATGGTGAAACATCAATGATTTTCGTAGAAAGTGATCTCCTGTAGTTTTCAGTTTATCTTTATGTTTTTCTTTTTGTCAGTCATTTATCAATAATTGTATGGGTTATAGACACTGCCACGAAAATAAAGTGGTAAGACCACCCTTTGTTGTTTGGTCGAGTTCTGGTATGTCTCACATTGATAGTTGTTTTAGGGAAGTACACACACACACCTATGTTATTGTCAAGGGGGGGACTTCTACTCATGGTTTCAGGTGATTAGACTCTGCCATGGTCTGTCTGTCTCGAGTCCATTGTTAATGGTTTGGGCTTGAGGGGGGGTTGTTGGATATGCAAGCCCTTGTACGTCTAGCCTGTGGGAAACTCCCCTTTATGGAGCATGCAAGTAGCTTTAGTTGGAGTTCAATTAGAGTCAAGTTGTGCATGGCATTTTTTGCCTTTATATGTAAGGTTATTTTTACAAGCAACATATCAATTAATCAAGCATGTCTGTTGTTTTTTCGCTGTTGTATCGACTTGCTCTCCCGCTTCATCTCTTCTTTCCTGCACTCGCCATGCCCCAAAGGCATCTCACATAGCCCATCTCTCATATTAGTATAGGTGTTTGCTTTCTGCATTGAGGGCATTGTTTTATGAAAGCATGAACATCTCCCCCACGTCTCCTCTCATGGATGGCCAATATACTCCCAACCATGTATGTCGTCTCATTGTTTGATCTTCTACAAAATGGATTCCAATTACTATTATGGGATGAGCTTGATTTAAGTAGTTAGCTTGTTTTATTAGGTTTATGCACAAAAGTAAAACTCCATCTTTGTTTTTCTAGTATAATCTTATTGCTAACAATTGATACATAATGGATTTCTCAATCAATTTTGGTGTTATAGGAAGAGGAATCTGGGAGTCAATTTATGTTATGGTCATCAAAGGAACCAGACCTTGTGACCATCTAGGGATCATTTCTATTGAACCTATATAGATGGGCATTGGGTTTTGGTTCTTTCCTACTCATAGAGGCTCCTATGGGTGTTGAGGACTTCCCCCCACTTCCTAGGTTCCCTCTGTGAAAATATAAGCGGGAACACAACGAAAGGATATGGACACAACTCAAATATGAGAGAGACAATGATATAATGTAATGGAAATCTTTATTATGTAGAGAACTATGCGAGATACAATCTAAGTACTTGAAGTACACAAAGAGGTACTTTAAAGTACTTTTCACTATCTGTAGAAGGTACTCTGGAGTATCTTGATAGGTACTGTAAAAGTACTAATGATACGCAATATATGTACTTCTAAGAAACTCAATGGATGATCCCCAAACCCAAGCTAGAGGCTACAATCCCAAGTATAATGAGTGTGTTTTCCCAGCTAACAAATTTCTATAGAAGATGATTGAATGCCTCACAATGTCTCTCATCTCTCTCTCTCTCTCTCTCTCTCTCTCTCTCTCTCTCTCTCTCTCTTTATGTGGTCTCCTACAATTTCACCTGCACTCTCTCTTTAAAACTAGTGTCCTGGCACATATTATATTGTTGTAGCTCTCAAGCTTGTGCATAAGTTGTGGATTCCTCTGATAGGTAGATACATCATAATGTGGAGATCATTCCTTCTTTACACCATGAGGAGATCATGGCGGTATCTCTTGGTAGGTAGCTCCCAAGTTGATAAGTTGACTCCTATGTGCAACTCTACAGGCAACCAACTTGGCACCTTCACCAAAAATGGTAGGAGTGGAATAAGGATAAACCTTGCCACTAGATTGTAGTCCATATATAGTAGAGAAAATTCTCTTTGTATTTCTCCACAAGATCTCTATTGTAGGTGGCTAATATCACTCCTACAAGTATGCTTGTAGACCTCTCGAAATTGCTCCTACCTTTTAGGTACTTTTCAGTTGTCTTCTAGGGGGTTATTGTAGAGTCCTCTAATGTGTATAGCTAATGATGTAGGGATTCATGACCATCCAAAATGATGTCAAAGAACCATGCTAAAGTACCATGCCATCATCTACCATGCCAACATGATCTACCCTTTGTTTTTACCTTATTGAAGAAGATGTGTTGAACTTGAAACCTTAAAACCTTCCCTCAAGTTCATAGGCATCTCTAAGGATAAAAATGAAATCCTAAAAACTCAAACCAAACAAGAATTAAAGATACCAAATCTAATGCTCAAATTGAAAAATGTCTAAATAAGCTTTCCCTTATTCACGAGCCTTGCATGAGGAGCCTTCCCTTATTGTTCAACTCCTTCCATTAAGGGAAGTTTCATCATGCCAAGTGATGATCTATGCTTGAAGAAATCTCCTTTCCTAAGGGTTTAGTGAAGATATCAACAACATTATCCTTGGTGTTGCAATGGTGCAAGACTATGTCTTCACTTTGCACCTTCTCCCTGATGAAATTCTCTCGATCTTTAATGTTTCTTGGTCCTTTGATGCATCATCGGGTTCTCGGCTAAAGCTTCAGCTGAGGTGTTGTCACACATAATAGTTAGGTTTTCCACTTTCATACTAACCTAAATCTTGGAAGTATCTCTGCAACCAAATGGATTCACAAGCCAATGTAGTAAGAGCTTTATATTCAGTCTTAGTCAAGGAAAGGTTGATGGTGTTTTGCTTCCTGGAGATCCATGAAATGGCTGCAGTACCTAGAAGGAAAATTGTATCCATGGAGATTGAGATGTATTTGAATCATTGTATCCATGGAGATTGAGCATATCTCCTTCATATAAAATACTTGAAGAGGGAGCACCTTTCAAGTACCTTAGTACCCTCTTAGTTGCATTTTAATGAGATACCTTTGGTTCTTGCATGTAATGAGCAATTGATTGGATTGAAAAACAGATGTCAGGCCTAGTGATTTTCAAGTACATGAGAGATCCAATGAGCTGCCTATAGAGAGTAGCATCATAGGGAACACCATGTTCATCCTTGGTGAGCTAAAGAGTGAACTCCATGGGTGTTGAAATTGGACAGGAGCTGATCATGCAAAACTTATCAATAATATAGTGGAGGTACTTTTGTTGAGAGATGAAGATCTCTCCCTTCTTCAATATGGAGACTGCAATGCCAAGAATGTAGTGTAATTCACCAAGGTCCTTCATCTCAAACTCCTTGGAGAGTTTGGATTGAACATCTTCCACCATAGTTTCATTGCTTCATGTCAAATAAGATGATCCACATAAAGAATAACTAGAACAATATGTATGCCTTGAACCTTATAATAGAGAGTGTGATCAACATGGCTTCTTTGGAAACCTTGGGAGTGAAGATGATCATCAATACTCCCATACCAAGCTCTTGGGACTTGCTTCAACCCATATAAACTCTTGTCAAGCTTTCATACCATGTCTTCTAGACATGCAACAACATATCCTTTGGGTTGATGCATATAAAATTTCTCCTCAAGTAGCCCATTGAGGAAGGCATTGGTGATATTCATTTGCTTAAGCTTCCACCTAAAGCTAGATGCTAAAGTAAGAAATAACCTCATGGAACTGATCTTGGCTATAGAAGCATAGGTTTCATCATAGTCCATACCTTATTGTTGAGAAAAACCTTTAGCTACTAACAAAATTCTATACAAGATGATCTAATGCCTCACATTGTCTCTTAGCTCTCTCTTTGTGCTCTCTATAGCATGCACTCTCTTTTCAAAACTAATGTCTTGCTACATCTTTATATAGTTATAGCTCTCAAGTTTGAGCATAAGTCGTGGATTCCTCTTGTAGGTAGATGCCCCATAATGTGGGGAACATTCTTTATTTACACTTTGTTAGGAGATCATAGTTGTAATTCCTAGTAGCTAGCTCCCAAGTTGGTAAATTGGCTCATGTAGGGGATTGATACCGAACGAGCTTTTTGAGCGAGCTATGGAGTGAGATTTTTCTAAATTTTCCCTAGACAACATATTTTAGCAAAAAAGATCTCCCATAAAGTGATTGAAGTAATTAGAGAGAGTTTTTTGAAGATAGATTTTTTAAATTTTTATCGAGCTCTCTCTCTATTTATATCTCTCTCTCCATCTCTCTTTCTCACATTGTCTATCTCTCACACTAACTAGATCTCTTTTTCGTCTTTTCTATCTCTCCATACCTCTATCTCTCCCCTTCTCTATCAATCAGAGCATATTTCTATATGTCACTCCTCCGTGCACACTCTCATTCTCTCTCCTTCCCTCTCTCTTCCTATCTTTATCTATCTCCATATATATAGCACACTCTCTCACCCCCTCTCTATGTCCATGTATGTCTCCCCTTCTTCCCCCCCCCCCCCCCCCCTCTCTCTCTCTCTCTCTCTCTCTGTGCTCAAGGTGCAACGTGGAAGCAAACAAGTGTGTCTAATTCATATGTGGAATGATGGACATCCTATATGGTTACATAAAAATGCACGGAAGACAATATGCTGTGCAAGAAAGATCTTTGAGGGATTCTTCAAAAGAAGGAGTAGCTATACAAACATATGTCATGGCTTTAGAAGCTGGCACCCCTTTAGGAAGGATTTTCGTTGTCAAGAATATGAGCTCTCATCGTACTGTGCATTGTGTGCGAGTGTTGGACTCTACGTCACTCCACCATGATAAAGTTAATAGACTTTGACTCTTATGCTCATCTCATCTAGAATGAGCAGCACAACTTAGATGTGCTCAACTCTTCCACCTTGAGCGTTTGTCTAATAACTACAACTTATCACACATGATTTAATATGACTTGAAGCTTTGGGACTAACTCTTTGCTCATTTTTTGGCTCAACAGCCCGACTTTGACTATGCCAAAGAGTGTTTTTTGCACCTTGGTGACTTGACTTTTTACATTCTTGTGCTTACTACAAAAAAATCTTTTGGTAAAAGTAAGCTTGAATCCTCACAAAGTGGATTATTGAAGGACCAAGTTGGCATTGAAGGTTTCTTTGCCATACCTATTTTATCATCTTGAATCTAGTGTCTTGGTTGGGTTGTCCTTCTTTGAATGTGAAGACTACATTATCCATTTGATTCTCTAGTTAGGTCTGTTGAAAGAAGTCTCTGAGGTTGTTGCAGGCTCTGTTGACTGTCAGCGGGGCGTCTGATTTTTGACTCGAAGTATTGGAAGACTTAGGGATCCAAATTCTTCTACTACCTTGGTAGCTTCTTTGATGACTTTGTTTGGGATGAAATCTTATCAAGCTCTTGAGATCGTCATGTAGTTCTGCCATAATTGCAATTAGTCTTTGGTTGACTGGTATCCAAATCTTTGTATAGCCTTTATAGAACCTTTGTGCAAGAAGAAGATTCTTTGAAGTCCATCTCTATTCTGTATATTCTTGAGAATTGTGGTAGACTTGAGCATTTGATGTCATTCTATTGTACACTTTCTTCTTAGGTATCTTGGAATGTTGTCAATGTTGACACCCATTTGGCCTTCTTCTCTAGGGGGTCTCGATTGCACTTCATATGCTTTGACCTTTGGATTCTGTACCCATATCTATTTATTACTTGTGTGGTACTCTTGTTCTTTTAAACTCCATTGTGATACAATCCATCCCATGTGTTTGTCTTGTTGTGATGATCTTCCGTCTTCAATCCACACTGGATCACTAAATTTGACTAAACTGCTCGGACCAAAAATTTGCTCGACTTTCTTTTGCGTTCTTGAGTACTTGGGCTGATATACATTTGCTCTTTTGGTTGGCTCCCTAGAGGTTTTGCTTGGGTTAGCAACCAACTGACTTGAAGTTTCTAAAGTCTGACTTGCTTGAAGGAGCTGATCCATGAGGTTTCTTTGATGTAGAGGAATATGATGTCACATATTTTGTGTTCCCCGTGAATTATAGGTCTACTTTAGCTTTACCTTTGTCTATAAGATATGCCCTTGATTCTTGTGACATTTGGAACTTTGAATCCAACATTAACGATACTGTAATAGTTGCTTGCTATCTCTTGGAAAAGAGATTAATAGCACTATAGCTTCTTTGTAGGCCTTGTGTTTTTCTAGCCATTAATGTCCAAGGATGTGATCTATAAGCATGTATTTTGAAGGCTTTATTAGAAACTTTACTTGCTCTTCATGTTTTTGGATGCTAAGGGTAATGATTTCTTCTCCTTGACTTGTAGTTTTATCTCGTATTGCTTTACTGTCCTTTTTCATTGGATTAATCTCAAGGATTCTTTGGATGCTATCTGTAAATATATTGCACTTTGCTTCTCTATCCGCCGGTAGAACATTGCATCTCACACTAGCTCCATTTGAGCTACTAAGGAGTATAGCTATCCTAATTGGTGGTTCTCTTGAAGATCTTTGTTCTTCTTTTGCTTTGGTCTCATATTGATCTAGCTTGGTCTCTATGGAAGGTGACTTGAGACTTTGTTTTCCATCAGGACCTCTATCTATTGATTCAATTGGCAATGAGTGATTGACCTTTGGACTTCCTATTGCCTCCTAGTTGTTTGCAGCCTCAATCTTCTTAACTTTTGGCTTTGGTGGAATTTTTGCTCAATAGCTTTCATGGTTGTTATTTGCTTTATTTGATCTGCACTTGCTGTTGCTTGATTTAGTTTAAGCTCTTCTGAGATTCTGTTGGTTTGTGATGGAACATCTTCAATAAGCTTTGCTTTGGTATAGATCTCCATTTTAACTTTACTTGAGGACTTTGTGCTCTCTTCCACGGGTGACCAATCTTGGTCTTTGTTCTTTGTTGTCTTTGACGACTGCATCTTGTTTGAACTCTACATCTCTAAAACCTTGTAGGACAGTGGCTTTATCAATATGATGTTGTTTGGTACATCTTTTATTGTCATCACATGAAAATGAACTATGATGGTCTTCAAAACTATTTGAATGGTGGTGGAAATGATTCCCCAACATTCTGCTCTTTTGTTTACGGACATGAAACAAATTAAAGAGAATCTTTTAGCTGTGGTTGGCCACATTTTTTCCAAGTGTGAAAAGAAATGAGGTTCTTGTCTAGCTGAAAATCTAGCTTTACTTCACTTAACAGCTTTTCTTCATGTTCACTGATAATGTTCACTTAACAACTTTTCTTCATGTTCATTGATAATGTTGCACTTGATCTTCTCAGGATCTTTGTCTGTACTACCTGGTCTTGCTTTGGTAGTGTCGTTGGATTGAACGTTTGTTGCATCTTCTTTGCTTTGATCACCTTCTTCAATCGATGGTGGGTTGTTTGGATGTGTTGTTGCATCTTTTGCTTGCAACTGTTGAGAATTATCTGCATGCATCTTAGTAACCTTTGATCTAAAATATCCACTGTACTTTGTGGTAGAATCTGTCTCTTTGGAGGAGATTTTGGTAGTGACCTTTGTGTTTGAGATCTAGCTTTCGTGGACAGTTAGCTATTTTTCACATGTTTTGCTAGCTTGAGGATTTGCACCAACTTGAGACAGTCTTTGAATTTAGGATTACCATTCATAGAGGTTTGTACAAGGTCATGGACTTATTGGTATTTGTTGCCATCTGCATCTCGATATGCATATGTGTTCACAGTCACATGCAATTGCTTGAACACTATTGGGTTTATCGGCTTTTCACTTTGGCTCGTAGAGATCAGTTGAAAGTTTTGTCCTTGATGATCTTTATAGAAGCACTTGCTAGGCAGATTCTAATGGAGACTGGGCCAATTGGGAAATTTTGACAACCATATGATCCTTTAATGGCTTCTGCTTTGAAGGGGGCCGGTTAGAAGTTTTAGGGCTTCTAACTAGAATTGTGGTTCCTGGTACAAGAGCTGAGTTTGATGGATTTGTAGCTCCCCCCTTCCTAGGATGATCACTAAAGCTTTCTTTATATGATCTAGGCTCAAGACTATTTGACTCTGGTTTGATCTCACCTTTTGGGACTGTGAAGGCATAATATGTGTAGCACTATCAATGTTTTGCATCTACAAACCTTCTACACACAGTTTCCTATATACCTCCATGAAACATGACATATGATTCCCTAAGTCAACCTGTAAATGGCATTATCTTCACCTTGATATTGTCTATCGGTGGATCTCCTATGATATGAGCTTATGTGGTTCAAGGTATCCCTTCTTGGTTTACATAGTGTTCACATGAATTATGGGTGCCATACAATGCTAATAGCATTCGCTTGATGTGTCCTTTTGACTCGTGAATGATTGCACATTATTGGCTGTGGATGCAGAATTACTTGCAAGACTAACACTCTTTTTGACCTTTGGTGCTAACTGGATGCTTTGACTAAATTCACATATGAACTTGTTGTTCAAAGGATATATTTTAAGCTTTTCAAGTGCTCGTTCATCTTCATGCAGCTTCTCACTTTGTAGTGCTTACGTGTGCTTCTAATGGTAATGCATAATCATTTGATTGCATAAAAAATATGAGTTGTATGCAATTACATCAAAATTTTCATTTCTAGTTTGCTATGTATCTCGCTTTGCAGTTATTGTGTCCATGTTGTCTAGATTTCTTGGACAAACCTTTGGAAAATGTCCACCTTTTCTTCCACAATTTGAGCAATACACCATGACTGGTGGTACTTGGTTCTTCCATCTCAAGCTCTTGCTTCAATGTTTGCCAAATTGTCAGCATCTTCTCTTAGAACACTTATCATCAAGCTGTAGATTGCTCCATCTTGACCTTTGTACCACCTTCGACTTGCTTTTATTGGTTGATATCTGTGGCTCTTAAATGTAGATCCAACCACTATAATCCATGTATAATGATCTTGATTGCATATGCACCAACTGGATGGTTTGTTGACTTGTGCAGATTTTTGGATAACCACTTGGACCAAATTTTTGAACTTCTATCTGCACCTTATCTTTGAGTTTGTAACACTTGGCTCTAATGAAATCTGTAAACATTTGGGAGTTCTCTAGATCTAGCTTCACTAGGATCAATAGGATTTTGGCTCCTGAGCTACTTTTACTGCTCATCAAATACCTATGGCCTTCCAAATCTGCATATAAAACTTTATTTCCACTGTAGCCATATAGCTGTAAAAATTTTCTTTGTTGTATTTATACTTTTGTTGTTGTTGCTGTTACTCATTGGCTCTTGTGCACTTGAATTCTCGGCTAATCTCCAGTCCATGTTGGCTTGGTCTATAAAAATGTCTCCTAATATCAAATTCTAGTGTTGTATGGTCAACTTTTCTCCTGATCGGGTTGACAAGATTGCTTATGCCAAAGCAATTTTGGCGGTTGAATGCTCTTTAGACTCACAAGAACTTACAAACTCTCTAGCTTGAATTGATTGCAGTCTTTAAAACGATGAAACTTGGGCTCTTAATCTGTGCTTAATTTGCATTCAATCGTGAATTGTGCCCCTACTCGTCTAATCCTAGGCTCAAATTGCAATGCAATTACTTGCACTTGCCAATTTATGGCTTGCACAATGACTTCTAGCTTCTGGTGTTCTTTGACTGAACCATGAGATCACTTTTCTAAATTTGGCTAGAACAGGGATGTTCTTGGCCGAAACTATTACCAACTGACTGTTAATGATTCCTCTATTTCTAGGTCCAAATTTGAAAACCTTGCGAGCTTTGCAACTCGAATTTTGTCAAATTTGCAAAAACAATCTCAAAATCCTGACTCTGATTTGCAATTTCAACTCATGAAAACTGTCGAAACGGTGGGGTTTTATTGAAAACTTGTTTGGAATTGAGTCTTTTGAGCAATTTCTCTTGCTCGGTAGGGTCTGACGGTTTTCGGATTCTCTACACCAACGGTTTTGCTTTCTGCTCTTTTTCTCGTCAAGTTTGGAATTTTTATGCTGCTCTTGGCTCTCTTTGTCTTGGATTCTTTTTCTCGCTTTTTCTTTCTAGTTACTTGGCTTTTTGCACTTGGAGTGTCAAATCCTTCATGGATTTTTGCTTCCCCCCCCTTTTTTTTGGTGCCTCTTCTTTAATTTTTTATTCTTTTTGTGGGATTTTTAATTAATTTATTTTTTTGATATTTTGTGATTTTTATGATTGTTTATGGGATTTTTAAATTTTTAATGAATTTTTACTGAGTTTTCAATTAATTTTTGATGACTTTTTAAAATTTTTCAATTTTAAAGCCATGTTTAAAAATATATATGGCCTTTTATTATTTTTTAAAATAGATTTTTTAATGATTTTTGGTGTGCTTTCCTTTTTTTGTTTTGACTTTATATTGATTTTTCTTTTTATTTCTTTTTATTTTGTTTTTTTAAAGAAAAAAACAAAATAGATAAAAATGTAAGTATTTAGAAAATATATAAAAAACTTACTTCTTACCTACAGCGTCGGCGGCGGCGGCAGGCATTGACCTACGATGATGTAGATGATGATTAGGGAGATTAAGACGACCATCGGGGTAGTGAAAGAGTGGCGCGCAGAGAGAGAAGGAGGGGCTGTGGAGAGAGAGAGAGAGAGAGAGAGAGAGAGAGAGAGTGAGAGAGAGATTTTATTATTGTCCTCGGAGGTCAAATATGACCTATGGGACCAAAGTTACATGTGATGTAGTAGATGTATGGCTTATGAGTGACTCTCCGTGCTCCAAAATTTTGGTGATGAGAGTTGCAGTGGAGAGCCCACACTGTGGCTGGGAGGGGAATGTGTGTAGGTCTAAGTCATGGCTGGAAATGTGAGAGAAGCAAGCTTGGATGTGACCAAAAGCTAAGCACTCTAGTAGTTTGTGGTACTCAGACTCTCGAACTTGCAATGAGCATAATGTGCACAACCGATTTGACTCTTCTCCATTGCACCAACACCCTATATCGCATCGAAGGGAATGGGAGCTAAGCCGAATGGCTGCGATAGTGCATATCAGCGACAAGGGAATAGGCTCAAGCGTGTAAGTGTGAGTACGGTTTCCTCTTTTAGCAAAGAACATGGTTTTGTAGTTGGGGGCAATATGGGTGGTGTAATGTATAAGTGTGATCCACCGGATTTCTCTCAAGCCGTAATACATTGGCATTGTAGAAAAGCTTCATTCACTTGGGAGTCAATTGAAGCATCACGTAGAAAGTGTAATGCATCCCATCTCCCAAACCACTTCTTTATGTCTTGGATCCATCCCGTGCTCAAGATCTTGCTTTTATGCATCTTTTGAACTTTTTTCTTGCTTCCCATGCAATTGTAGGAAGTCGATGTGAGGGATTTTGACGCATCTTTATCATGTACACAACCCTTTCCATGCCCATAACGTCGATTGGAAAATATCGCGACTCAAGAAGTAGGAGGATATATGGTGTTTGTGTCTTAACTTGGAGAAAGTTTGTAAGAAAACGCTTTTGGACATTCTCAAACTCTTTCCAAGTAGATTTTGAGATGCTCCCTCCCCACACTTCAACTCCATAAAGAAGAACCGGTGTCACGAATGCATCAAAAGGGTACTTCTTGAGAACCCAACATTTGATGTTTCCCGCATTACACATGTTCTCAAATGCATATTATGCTCTCTTTCCCGCTTCCAAACGACGCATAGCACATTCATGCCACTTGTGATTGAACGGAACCTCAAGGCCATCAAGCTCTCAACAACTTCAAGTGTCTCATTGTTGTACACAATGCATGGCTTCTCCTTATGGTTGGTTTTCACTAGCATAAGCTTTGTTTTGGATTCATTCACAATCAGCCCTCTATGCAAGCAAAAGTTCTCAAGGACAACCATAAGCTTTTGTGCATATTCTAAAGTGTGTGCTAGAAGCACTACATCATCTGCACACAACAAAAGCATGACTATAGCATTGCAAATAGTGACCTCTTCAATGCCTTCTTCTTGCATAAAGTCAAGTACCATTTGTTCCAATTGATCTATGCATAGACCAAAGAGAGTTAGTGACAATGGACATCCTTGTTTAACCCCAATAGTGCTTACAATTTTTTTTTGAAATTCCTCTTCCCATGCGCAATCGACACATCACCTTGTCATAGATTCGAGAAACCGCAAATATAAGCTCACTTGGAACTTGGAGTTCTTCCATCCTTCTCCACAAATTGCTACGTGGAATCGTATCAAAGGCTTTCTTAAAGTCCACATCCCCTCTTTATGCAAAGGCTTGATCCAATTAATATTCCAATCATAAGCCATACCATGTTGAAGTGCAAGGTTGAACATATCACACATCCACTGATGGGTGAAATCTCCCGTCCATTTGATCATCTCCGGCTTGATACCTTGAAGATCTCCCGCTTTGCGAGTGGCCAACTTTTCAAGCCCACCGCATACATCCTTAATAGTAAAAAAAGAGGGCATATATGGGAGTGAACCATAAAATGGTATTTTTTCAGCATTTGATTGGTCATATAATTGCCTACAATGTGTGTACATATCCGCAAGACTCAAGTTACCAAAAGTCTCAACCCGCTTGCCCCTCAAGTTTCTCCAAAATCTTCCACATGCACCTGCCTTTTCTTGGACTTGAAAAAGTTGTTTTTGATTTACTTCCCATCTTCTTCTCTTCTTTTGAATAAAAGGCCTTGTATGTATGCAAATGACTTTGATAGTTGTCTTTGTCCATAGCTGCATCAAGATTTACCAAGGGCTTTCAAGGATCTTGACATTTTTTATCAAACCACCTTTTGCGCCATCTATCTTTGTTGATACCATGGAGATACTTTATGACAAAGCATTCCACAACACGAGAACAAATAACTTTCTTGAAAACTTTCCATTTAGTTTCCAATGGTGCATCATATTGAAGCTTTGTCATCCAGAACTTTTGCTCAACCATTTCGATGTATATTGGTGCCCGTTTGAAATCCATACATAGTGGTAACTTCTCTTCCCTTTGGCTGAGATTATCATGCTTAATTGCTTCTCCACATGCAAGGTCAATACATAAGGTTCGATGGTCTGATTCCAAGGTCCATTGGCCAAATATAAAACTCTTTATGCGATACACGATGGATTTGGAGATTAGCATATAGTCAATCACACTACCCCCATTATGTTTTCTACATGTAAATCCATTGGTTCCACTCCACAAAGATACACCATTGGAAATGAGCATACCCATGCCATTGTATATGTGTAATAGTAACTTTTCATAGTGATCCAGCTCTTTCTTATCCATTGAACTGCCATCATACAAGTGAACTTCCTCCAACTCTCTTGAAATGTATGGCATAGCATGTTGCAATGTTTTTGTGCGAGCATTCATATCCCCAAATACAATAACATCATCGTCACCTTTGACATAAGCAATGTCCTCTTCTAAATCAAAAAATAGATGATCCCTACCATGCAAGCATGAAAGACAGAATCATGATGAGGAATGTAGCAATCGGCTACAAAAATGGGTGCTCTTTTTGGTGTCATAATTTTCAGTCATACATAACGTTTGTACTTGTGAGCTTTCACAAATGATACAAAATCTTCCAATCCTTTCTTAACCATACATGCTATCCCTCCTTGTCCTCTTCATTCACCACATCAATGAATGTACACTGTAATCCTCCAAGCCGTTAATCGTTTGTGTATCATGTTCCCAAGTTTCTACAAGAAGTACAACATTGGCTTTGCTTGTTAGTTCATTATTGCCAACCCCCCCATTCCATATGTATCTATTGCAATTCCAAAAGCATATTTTTAATTGGAACTCGGCCTCATAGGTCAAGCATCCCTATTTGCTTGAGGGACTTGCCTCCTCCTTGGACAAATTTTCTTCGTGAGAGATCTCCTTGTTTTTCTTATTCTTTTTCTCATATGCCTTGCGACACATATTTCTTTGCTTAATAGTGCGACCTTTACATACAAAAAATTTTGTATCCCTAAAAAAGATCTTACTATTATCAAGGATAATCTTTTGTTTGGTCTCATCCGGCATGGTGCATACAATTGACCACTCTCCTGAGCAAGGAGCTCCTTGCTTACCCACTCTATGTGCTCCATAGACCATAACTCTGGACATGCCAATGTGGGTTTGAAGAAATCTTTGATAACAATGGCA